>NC_081413.1:600637958-600961708 GCF_030272615.1 Cryptomeria japonica
TGTCATCATCTCTTCCAGAATCATGTACTTGGAATTTGAAGAACTCCTGGAAAACAAGGCCCTTGTTTTTAAATCCCTCATTGAGGAGATCGGTGATGCAAAGAGATTTCAAGGCGAGGTTTACTGAGATATTGTCTCACATTGTGAAAGGGACTCTTGTAACATGGTAAGTCAGGATGGAGAGTTGATTCCAGAAGAAGAAGTTCTTGCTGATTTACAAATGAAGATTCATAACAAATGGAAGAGCGAACAGTTCTCGGCCGCTTCAATTCAGACATTGATGAAACACCAAGTCTTTCTGCATGAAATCCACTCTATCCTGGATAAAAATAATTTTGCACTCCTCCGGTGTCATGACACTATTGTGAAGACCATGGTTGTTGCCAAGAACACCCATGAACCAAATCCCGATGAATTACAAACAAGCATCCGAAAATTTCAAAGATTTGTGTCTTCACATGCTTCAACTTAAGTGTTTTTCAACACTTAGTTGAATTTTCCCTCTGTTGTAATCTTTGGTTGTAATTTTGTTTTAACATGTTACATGTAAAAGTATTTTCTGTAAAATGCAAGTTACACATTACTTGCACTTTTGTAATTATATGTAAGGCAACTACAAGTTGTGTTCGATTAGGATTGTAGTTGGAATAAGTCTTAGTCTTAGTTAGTTGGAATAACTCTTAGTTAGTTAATGAAGTCTTAGTTAGTTATTGAATAAGTCTTGATGGTTGAGAGAATCTCTCAAGTTAGTTAGGATCCTCCCACCTTTTTCTCAAGGCTCCTCTCCTATAAATACTTGAGGGGTCTATTGTAATCTTTATCTTTTGGGAAAGCAAGCAAAAACTCTGCCAAATTTACAGCAAGAAGTCTTTGAGCGTATGTATGTGAATTGAAGGTTTTGAAGAATAATAAAGAAGGATTACTCAAGTTTTGAGTCTTTGAGCTACATGTTTGAGTCTGAATCTTTTTATTTCTTCTATGCAAAGTGTTTCTAAAGGAGCTTAGTCCAATCTGATTTGAAGTCTTTGAGCTGCAAGTAGAGAAGATTAATTAAAATAGGAAAATCTCTAGAAGGAGCAACAAGTCTTTGAGCTTGTTTCTATTCTTGAGGAAAAATTATTGTTTGATAAGAAATAGCAGCAAGTCTTTGAGCTTGCATTAGTTCTTGTCTTTGTGTTGAAAGAATAGATTATTCCAGTCTTTGAGTTGTTGTTTTTTATTCATTGTAAAATTTGGTATAGCAAAGGGTAGATAGGACTTCACATAATCAAATCTTTGAGCTTGATATTGTTGTCCCGTCCCGAAGGAAGTGACGGAAGTCTTTGCGCTTTCAGGAAACTTCATTTCCTTTCTCTCATTTCACTCGAAAGTGGTTACTGTTGTTCATATTCAATTGCTATCCTTTTCTATGAAGCGAAAATGATATTGTCTTTCTTGAAAAAAGAAGAAAGATTGTTGTCCCATCCTATTTTATTTTCAAAAGTTGTAGTTAGATAGGGGGAGCCTTCCCTTAATTAGGAGAGTTTTTACTCGTGTGCTGTGGTTGAAACCACAATTTTGTATATTTCCCCAAGTGTACAAAATTTTCAACCAACATGTCCGTACGTACACTCTGTATGTTGTACGAACTAGGTGCTTGGTCTTCACGTTCTCTCTTTCGGGCAATCCGTACACCGTACAGACCAACCTGTAACTCCTTCAACACTTCCTCTCGCTTGTCCATACAGTTGGTTCATACGTTGTACAAACTTAGTTCCTTCTTTGTGCCTGGCCATATGGATCCCTGTCTTCTTCCTTTCGATTCCGTCTTGCTGCTAGGTTTGCTTAGACTTCTTCTTTGCGCTGTATACAATTGGGCTTCTTGGGGGTCTTTATAATCACTTACTTTTGTCAGGGTTAGGGTTAGGCTTAGATACTTTCTTAATTTCTTATAAAATAACTGCCTTTTTATCACTCTTATTTTTGCCTTACTTATTTCTCTTACTTATGCCTGGCGCTTTAATTTTTTTATACTCGCCAACCCTTGCCTTTTTACCCCCTCCTTATACTCTTTTCTTTTTATTTTTACCATCCCATCTCTTATCAATTGCTTTAATTCCTTTATTTGACAACACTTTTTGAATGTGATTCTTTGTACCTTTAGTTTACTACGGTATCTTGATGTTAGGTTGCATCGTTCGGATGGCCATTTGCGCTCCATGGGGTAGCTCATTGCCTCTACCACTGCTGGCAAATTATTTTCCGACTCCCTTAGTTTCCTCCTCCTTGTTCAAGTACCTTATTTCTTCCTTGCTCTTCTTTTGCCATTCGTCCTGGCTTCCTTCCACCTTTTATTTGACCCTTGGTTGACGTCCTCGTCTTCCCCACTCCTCTTCGTTCCTGAGGGGTCATTCTGGGTCTTCAGCTTTATCTCTGAATTGTGCAACCACATACAGACATGCGGCAACCTTCTATAACATTCTTGTGCACAACATGTCCCTACGTACTCCAGGTCCCATATCTTGTCAACTAACGGAGCGGGTCCCACCCCCTTATATCAGTTGTCAATGTAGCAACCTCCGTACTGTTGGTACCATTTTACTTTCTCTCCGTCAACTTCCGGTGGTCCCACGGGGTTAGGGATCACCCGGTATAATAATTTGGGTCTGGCTTCCACTTCACCTGGCTGGGAGGCGATGATGAATAAATCTTTTGTTTTCAACACCATTTTTAAACAGGGACCTAGGGTTGCCCCGTATTCCTCTATGTCAAGCTCTGCCTCCAGGTCTACAGGTTCCTTCTCTTTATTTGCACTCTCGGCCTTCCTTCAGGCTTCAGCCTCTTCATCGATATCGTATGCTACGCACCCTTCTTGAAGGCCTTCATATGGGGCCCGCTTCTTCCAATGTCCTGAGACCCATACCCATACAGTTGGCTCCCCAAAATACGCATTTGTGAGGTGCTTGTGGTTCTTGGGAACCACAACACCTTCCACCTGCTTCAACACAAGCCGCTCTTCCATGGCTGCAAAAGGCTTTGCCCGCTCTTCATCTCTCCGGTAAAGTTCAGCTTTTACCATCGGGTCTTCGCCAACTTCCTTGCTTTGACCAATGGTCCAGTGCCCTTTGGTCGCGTATCCTAGCATGTTAATCCCGATCACAGGTTTGTTTCGTTCTTTGTAGATTTTCATCTTTGAACCATTCACTAGGTCCCTGATTGGATTGTTATCCAAAGTAGATAGCTTCACCACCCCATCCTGGTCGACCTCTCTGATCTTATAGGGTCCGAGCCAACGAACTTTAAACTTCCCCGGTCGGAGTTCGTTTCGGCCGTTATACTTCAAAACCAACTGCCCCGGCCGAAAGTTGACTCGCCGTAGGTGCTGGTCATGCCAGTACTTCCGTTGTCGTTGCACTACCTCCGTTGTCCATTGTGCCATTATTCTTCGTTCGTCCAGTTTCATCAGGCTGTCCAGCCTTGCACTCAAGCTTTCTTCATCGCCAAGTCTATTATCCACCGCCACCCGGAGGCTAGGTACGGTGTACTTTGTTGGTACCACTGCCTCCTGCCCATACATGAGCTGGAACGGGGTATGCCCCGTGGTGACCTTGTAGGTTGTGCGGTAAGCCCACAGTACGACTGGTAGCCTTTCCTTCCAGTCTTCTTGCTCCACCCCACACGGTTTGTAAATTATTGACACCAACACCTTGTTGGTTGCTTCTGCCTGTCCATTAGCTCGGGGGTAATACGAACTAGAGAGATTGTGAAATATTTTGAACTCTATGGTCATGGTATGGATTACTTGGTTGACAAAGTGCACTCCCCTGTCACTGGTGATTTGAAGGGGTATCCCATACCTCGTGACGATCTGTTCATACAAGAACCGTGCCGTACTGTTGTGACCATTTCACACATCGCCCCATTAAAATGGGGACCCCCTCTTTTTGCTCGTTTTGCTCATCCTTCTCTCTGCTTTTTTTAGGGTTTTGGTTTAGTGAGTCAGTCGTTTGGACTAGGGTCAGGCCTTAGGGTTTCCGTTTTAGTGTTTTCAGGCCAGAGTCCAGTCAATTTTGAAGACTTGTTGAGCTTCCTCCCGTAGGATGCAATTTTGAAATGAGGTGATTTCGTCAGAGGTCAAGAAAGTTGGTCTAGGTTCAGTCGGAATTTCGAAGGCAAGTCCAAATTTTGCCTAAGTGTTAATGAGGGAATTAAGAAATTTTGTCCGAGTGAATTTTTGACCAAATTTTGAAAATTTTAATAATCAATTCCGGGCATTGGAAAAGTCTTATTTTTGCCTTGTCAAATGGTTGAAGCCTTAAAATCATGATATTTTGGCCTAGGGAAGCAAGTTCGCTCCTGTCCCTCAGCTAGGGACCAGGGCGAAATGTCTTGTCTAGACCATTCTGACCTCATTTTGATCAAACTAAAGTGTCAAGGACGTGATGGAAGATGGAATAAATGTGATGGAACGCCAGGACTTAGTCATTTGCAACAAAAGGATGAACATTTGCCCTCAAGGACAAAAATCGCTCCTGTCCCTCACTGAAGGACCGGAGCTTGTTTCTCAAAATTTTACTGTCCTTGCAGGATCGGAACGATTTTTGGATTGGAAGAGATAAAGGGAGGCATGTTCTTTCCATTGAATATAATTTGAAGAAATTCGCAAACAAGGAAATGTGCCAGGAACAAAAATCGCTCCTGTCCCTCACTGAAGGACCGGAGCTTCAAATCCAAAATTGCCTTGTCCTTGAAAGATTTGAACGATTTCGCGATTTGAGAAGAACAAAGGAGGTATATTTAATCAGTTGAATATAACTTGAAAGTGCTAACATGAGGAAAATTGGCTCTAGAAGCAAAATCGCTCCTGTCCCTCTGCCAGGGACCAGGGCAAATTTTAGTGGTAGCTCCCGTCCCTCTCCCAGGGACCAGAGCAATTTTCCTTATAAGACAAATTTTGGGCGAAGATCAAGTGAATGTTAAGTTTGAGGCAAACAAAGGAGGCGTAACGAACCCATTGAAGATAATTTGAAGATTGCGAAACGCCAAGTGAAGCCCATATTGTCCTAGGCGCTCCTGTCCCTCAGTCAGGGACCAGAGCGATTTCTTACTAAGGAGAATTTCTCACCAAGATAAAACGAATTCCATGTCAAAGGTGAATGAAAGGGAGCATGACGAGTCCGTTGAAGATAGTTTTAAGCATTGGCAAAAAGTGATTGAGCCTACAAGTGCAAAATCGCTCCTGTCCCTCAGTCAGGGACCAGGGCGAAATCAAGGTTATCTAACATTTCCCTCCAAGTTTAAGTCACTCCAAGTCAAGGTACAAGGAGGCAATGATGTTTGGAACGCCTCGACGAAGAATGAAGTTGCAAAGACCGCCAAATGTGATGAAATTACCTAAGTTCGCTCCTGTCCCTCTCCTAGGGACCAGAGCGAAATCTCTAAGTATGCTTGAATTTTGAAGGCCACGTTCGTTTCAAGTGTTCAAGAAGAAATAAAGGACGTCATTTTACGCCTTGAAGACAAATTGATATCAATATGATGGAGGATTTGCACTATACACCAAAGTTCGCTCCCGTCCTTCAGGCAAGGACCAGGGCGATATTCATTTAAATAGTCATTTTCTTTCCTAGACCACCTCAAAGCAAAGTTATACAAGGTTGAAAATGTCATTTGAAAGGTGATAAACAAGAAGTGAATGTTAAAAGATCACAAATTTGAGCTAGAAACAAAAATCGCTCCTGTCCCTCAGTCAGGGACCAGAGCGAAAATGATCTAAGGGGCATTCGTCTACAAAATTGAATCGATCAAGCACTAGATTCCTAATGAAATTGCTAGTTTCAACGTAAGAGAAGTGGTTTTGAACGTAAAAGGCAAGAAAATCAAGAGCAAAATGTTAAATCGCTCCTGTCCCTCAGTCAGGGACCAGAGCGATATGGTTTGTACCCGTACCTCTCTCATGTTTTGGCACCAATGAATTTTTGAATTATATTAAATGCTAAGAAATCGATAAAATTTGAAATATCCAATTAAAATTAGCATTTAAAAATTGCGTAAAACATTTAATTAATTATTTTTGCCTTTAAAAAATCGAATTAATTAATTACGAAGGCATTTTTAATTAATTATTAATTTTAAATAAAAAATAAATTTGGGCGCTTGGGTTTTATTTTCTATATTTTAACAAAAGTCGGCCTTAATTTTTATCTTTTTGTTTTAATTGCCTTATTTCCAAAGTCAGCCTAGAGGTGATTAAGGGGGTGAGCGCCTATAAAGGGGAGGTGAATTATTGCATTTTCAAAACATCATTTAAACCTTCATTTGCATGCGATTTGGAGAAGACAAGGAGGAAGTGCGAATTTCATTGAGGAAAGGTGCGAAATTTCCATTCAAGGGGAGTGCGAACTTGGTTTGAAGTGGAGCGAACTTGCCATCAAGACGTTGAAGACCCCCCAAAGGTGGTGAAATTGACAAGGAAGGCGTTCGCTAGAAGAAGATCACGTTGAAATCTTCAAACTTCGATTTTTGCCTAGGCGAATTTCTTAATTTTGCATTTTAGAGTTAGTTCTCAAGTGAGGTATGGCAAAGATCCCTTATCTTGAATTTTGAATGTTGATCGTCCTAGCCTCAAGTTTAAATTTTGAATTTTAAAATTTTGAAATTTCAGTAGCTCGATCGTATTTAGGAAATGATAACTCAAAGACTTATCATGAAGTTTCCTAAATTTAATCTCTAATCTATAGTCATGCATTGCGAAATCTATTATTTATTATGAAATGTTGTGTAGGTATTACAAATGGCGACCCCGAAGGCGGGAGCATCCACCAGTCGTCCAGCTCTTATGAAGGAAGATCAAAAGAACGAAGAATTGGAGACCAAGATCGTGTCTAAGTGGAACAACATTGGAGATACCAACTTGGGCAACTTCAGTACGAAGAAGTTTCGAGAAGTCCCTTACATTGGCAAGCCATCGCCTGTCGCCAGGAGGATAATTGAAAGTGGCATCATTAAGGCGGCCGGCTTCCCTCCAGCAGTCCAGTGCCATGAATTGACGATCGAGTGTGCTCGCCATTATGATCCACAGTCCAGAACGATCGTGTCCAAGGAGGGAAACACTTTAGCTTATCTTTCAGAGGAAGCTATAAGTGAGGCTTTCCATCTTCCAGAGCACAAAGATATGGTCTACAAAAGCATAGAAGGAGCCAGGTCCTTGTACGAAGATGATCCAGATGCTTGCCTAAGCATCATCAACAAGAACTGGTTATACAAGAGTCGTCCTCGCCTGAGCAAGATCCTGAACACACCACATAGGATCGATTTCCAGGAAGAGTACAGAGATTTGATAACAATGCTCAACCGAGTCACAGGAGCCCCTCAAGCCTTCTATTTTGAGAAGTGGATGTTCTACTTTATCCAAGTGATAGTTCAGGGAAAAGGAACAATTCATTGGGCTAGAATGATTAGCCATTGCTTGGATGTATAGTTAAGGAGACTGAAGGCTACCAAGTCCTTCCACATGAGTTCATACGTCATATATGCCTTGATCAGGAGCTTTGAGTACGCAGGACTACCTCACAGAGGAGTGATTGGAAGAGAACCTGGCGAGGTCAGAGTTTGTGATTCCTACGTTCACTTGCATCATCCGCCAGGAAGTAACTACAAGTTAGTTAATGATACCTTCACGATGAACATCACAAGGACGTTGCAAGGTGGGATTCACAATAGGCTATCACAGGATGCACAAGAGCTAGTAAAGAGGTATGGTGCTTGGTTTATCCAATTTCCGAAATTTACATATATTAGAGTTCATGGATGTCCTTCACCTCCATACATGTTGCCGAGATATCCGACAGACAGAATTGTGTTACTTGAGGTAACTAGACAGTTGGCAGCTTATGCGAAGGCATTCAGACACAGACATGGGAATGGAGTTCCTGTACCTATCATATTAGGCAATTCAGTTGAGGTATGTCCTAATGCTCTAGCCATGGATGACGCAGAGAAGGAGTTAGCTTTGTATTCATTTTCATTCTTTGCCTTGAGAGAAAGCTTTGATCCATATGGGTATATAGAGGAGACCGTCGGTAGAAGATATAAGCATGAGTTTCAAATAGAAGATTTTATGATGAATCTCTTAGATGATCTTGAAGTGAAAAGAAAGATGCATTCTAGATTGCCTTTGGATTTTATCAGGAAATGCAAGATTTACAGAGTGGCCGACCAAGCTCAGGACAGTGGCAGAGATCTCCAATCATCCTATGATCGAGAAAGCAAATCAGTAAGGTTAGATTGGAATGAGCCCGAGGTTGTGGATCTAGATTATTTGATGGCTCCAGTCTTGTCTTGTACTCGCAGATGGGTTGATGTGCAGCATCAGAAGTTGAGAGAACAGGGCATAGCTATGACTTTCACCTTGGAGGAGAGACCAGCTGAAGGTGGGGCAAGTGTAAGTGAGGGTAATCCTAATCCTAGAAATGCAAGCGAGGGCAACCTTCGAAGCGCAAGTGAAGGCAATCTCCATCCAAGAGGCTCGAAGAGGAAAGAGAGACCTGAGAAAAGAGAATCTTCCAAGAAGAAGCAGGAGGCCAACCGAGATCATTCATCCGGCACATCTTCTCGACAAGAGAAAAGGACATTTGAGATAGAGGAGTCCATGGAATCAATGGTACAGAACGATAAAGAAGGATAGGCACCTCAAAGGTCACCAGGTGGATCTCTCCAAGATAATGAGTTGCATGAAGATAAAGAAGATAACGAAGTAACATCTCCTCCCAAAGAAGAAGAATTGCCTAAGGAGATACAGGTTAAAGAAACAAGATCTGCCATCCCAGATTGGTTAAAGGAAAGACTAACAAGGGTGATTGTGATCGAGGACGAGGACAATGTGATTGATTTGGAGAGCCTTGTTGGACATTCCCAGGAAGTGACAGAAAAGAGGAAGGCTACTAAGATGTCCAAGATGATTAGAGATGAGACTGGATCCAGGAAATTGCAAATAGCTACACCGGCCGTGGACAAGTATGAAGGTGAGATCCTTGCAGAAGAATATGATGTAGAGACATTTGAACTTGGTCCACTTACAGCCGAGCAGACACTAGATGATGCCACCGATTCATTTGAGGCATTGAAAGACAAGCTTAGGGAAGAAATGGAGAAAAATAGAAAGCTTGAGAAAGAGGTCGGTGCATGGAGAACATATTTCAGCCATCTCAATCAGCCTTTGGGACGTCAGGATCCAGCAAGATCACCCATATAGGCACTTCCCCTTCAATCAATTGGTGAGGCAGAGAGAGTCAGGAGTTTGGTCCAGCTTATGAGCTCATGGATTGACAAATCTCATACAGTTGCCATGGAATTTGCAACAAGGATGATGCAGACCATTCATAGAGCTATCCAGGTTCTTGAGATCATCCACAACTTGATGATAACGGTAGCCGCCTTTGCTCATACTAAAGATGTTATCATTCCTGTCTTACAAGTAATCAGACAAACATCAAGGAAGGTCCTAGCACAGGAAAAGATAATGGATGGAGGACCTCATAGTTTGCTTCAGTGGTCAACCTTACTCCAGATGAAGGAAGTTCTCTTCGAGGACATCAGTACTAGATGCAATCATGTTGAGGAGGTTATCCACCCGATCCAGGACAGAGTGTTTGAGGTACTACGTACCATTCTTGGCAGGAGGATCGAAGTTGAGACAGATGTGGATTTGCAAGAATTGGAGGATAGAGTCAAGGTCATCTTTTGCAAAGATGCTAATGTTATCACTGATGAGCAACGGGACCAGATGTTTGCTACCATGCTCCTGATTGAGAAGACTAAAGAGCTTGAACCTGGATGGGACGCTGCTCTTCTCAAGGCATTTGATCAGGTCATCCACTTGGAAGAAAGAATGAGGAATCTTCCCGAGATTCCAATTGCTGAGATCGAAGGAATCGTATCAAGATTCATTGCATATGCTAAAAAGGAGCATTGGAAAGGGAATAAGATTCTAGATGAGAGGTTGTTATAGATGACATGGCACCTTAATTGTCATTGGTCTATGTCTCCTAGATTTTTGTGCCAAATTTAATATTTGGCTATGCATTTAATATTGTTCAGTAAAAAGGGGGCTATTTGTAATAAACCCTAATTAGGGTTTAGGTGTCATAATCTTGGCCATTGATCTTCTTTCAATCTGGACCGTTCATTGTAATTGAGGATGCTATTTATACCCTCATTTCTTTTCATTTTGTAATAAGAGAGTTAGAAATAATGATGTATTAGAGAATTAGAGAGATATTAGAGATTAGCAATTTGATTTGTAGCAAGATTGAGCTTTGAGGAAGGAATTTCAAACAATTGTTGTACATGATGGCTTTGAGATCAATAAAATATTGAAGTTATGGTGTTTTATTGCTATTCTTGTGGTTATCTTCATGGTTGTTCACTTTCTTGAATCATTCTCAATCAAGGTAGTGTTTTAGTTCGAAGGACAAAGTGTTGGACTTGATCTTTGGTAGGATTCACTTTCCAAACCACTAGCTTCTTGCTGATTGTAGGAACGCCTTGCGTGGTCAACTGGATAAACTTGAATCGCTTAAACCTTCAATCGTTGTTGTATCTTGGATATGTGCCTTCGTGGTAGTGCCCTTGATCCTTGATGTATTGAAAAATCATTTGTTACCTTAGAAGATCGCATCAATTTCAATTAAGTTGTTAATTTATGGCAATATTGAAGTTGGTAGAATCTCGCCAAGTCTCGTCCACATTGAGTCATTCTTAGGGTTAGACTAGACTAGATCTCTTGCAAACCCTACTCTTTTGATATTTTTTGAGAGCTTGTTAGTTTAGGAAATTCTTCGGAAACGTAAGGCCCTTTGATGACACAGCAATCACAACGACCACTGGTGCTTATCCACACGTAGAGACCCTACTTACAAGAACATTGGAGTCACCCTAACTGATCCTTCTTGCGATATCTTCAGCAGTTAGAGACTTTACTCAAGAGAGGATAAGATGCCTTTGGGTATTTTATTCTGTGTATGATTGTGTACAAAAATACACGTCAACACGTACTCAGAGTCATGTTATCTGGCAAGGCCCTCGCTTCTGCCCACTTGGTGAGGTATTCCGTAGCTACTACAATATATTTGCACCTGTGCATGCTACTCGGTTTCAAGGGTCCTACAAAGTCCAGACCCCACCATTTGAATAGCTCCTGTGGCTATGAGGGAAAGAGGGGCATGAACTCCCGCTTGAGTGGTTTTCTTGCACGCTGGCAAGTGTCACATCGGACCACCCACTCCCGGGCGTCAGTGTGTAGAGTTGGCCATCACAGGCCGTCCAGAAGTAGTTTACTGGCAGTTGCATCTGGTCCCATGTGTCCGCCTGCCAACCCGTCATGTGCTTCCTTCAACACGCTGGGAATTTCCTCCATAACACATCTCCTCAGGATCTGGTCAGGGCCCATCTTATATAACAGGCCATTGATTAGCTGGAAAGTCTTACTCTTCAGTGCCAGCTTCTATCGTTCCCCCAGGGGCATCTCCCTTCGAAATGTGGAAGTGGAGACGTACTGGTCGATCTTCTCGTACCACGATGGTAGTACTGCAATCTGGAACAAGTGTGCATCTGGGAAGTCCTTGTTCACCCCTTCAGCCGGTTCCCCCGATCTGATCCTTGATAGTTGGTCGGCTATCACATGGGACTTGCCTGGCCACACAATAATGGTGAAGGTAAACTCTTGCAGGAGTAGTAGCCATCTACTTACCCGACCCGAGATAATTGGTTTATTTACTAGATACATTAGTGCCTGATGGTCCACGTAAAATGTGAACGGCGTAGCCAACAGGTAGTGGCGAAACTTTTGTACTACGTACACCATCCTGTGTGCCTCCCTCTCTGTTGTGTTGTAGTTTTGTTCAGCCTTTGACAAGAGTCGGCTGGCCAAGAAAACGGAATGGTCCAGTCCTTGTGTCCCTACTTGTGCGAGGGTAGCACCAATCGCAAAGTTGGAGGCATTGACATGGACGTGAAACTCCTTATTCCAGTCTAGATACACTGCCATTTTTTAGTAAGTCTTGTTAGTCTTGAGTCCAGAACTACATTGCCATATCCTAAGTTATCATCACACCCATTCCATATCCATGATCAATGAATTTAATTCGAACATTTGTGTAAGTCCCCAAGTGAACACAACAATTCACATTGACCATTGAGTTGCCCACTCGTCAAGACCTGACATGTAGAAACCTTGGAATCATTTTAGTTGATCTTACTCTTAGCATCTGAGGTGATTTTGTTCAAGAGAGGGAAAATTACTTTTGTATTTTATTTTGAATGTTATGTACCTAAAACACACATCAACACTTCCCACACCTTAGTCCCAACTCCCAAACTCAATACCAATTGTGTCTTTTGCCTTCCACAAACCCTTGTGCTGATATGAAAGTTTACGGCCAGCCTTGTGAATGGTGCAGCCAGAAATAGGGAACAAACTGAATATTTTCAAGCACTCCAACTCACTATTTTTCCCCTTCAAATCTGTTCTCAAATATGTCCTTGCATCTTGGCAAATAATCTGGAAATTCATGACAATAAAGTTCCTACATAGTTCTTGAATGAAACTACCTACAATCAGCCAAGAAAGATCTTTCACTTTCACTATCAACGACCTCTATGAGGATTTGTGTCCCCACATAGCCCTTGGATGAACAAAATTCAAACCAGCAACAACTTGTTATCAAAATCTCAAGCATAATCTACAAAATGACCTAAAAACTTTTTTAATACCTTTTCCCAAAACCCCATGCCCACCTTGGGGAAATAAAATATTTACTTTGTTTAAAATCACTTATGTCCCCACTTTAAATGCCTCTTTAAGTTATAACATTAATCAATTTTTTAAATAAATCCTTTTATCCCATTTGACGTCCACTTCCAAAGTCACCCTTTAATATTTTAAATAACACTAAATTAAATATTTAATTTAACTTTATAACATTAGTGTTATATAAAATAATATGTGTTAATAAATCAGTGTTCCATGACTGTTAAGGATGGGGGGACATAGGGATGTAGGGATGTGAGGATAGGTTTTGAGGATGGGGGGACAAAGGGCCTAAGTTTGGGGATGGTGAGGGGACGGTAGTGGGAGGGGGCGGGAGTGGTGCTGATTTACATATAGTACTTAAAAAACTAGTTATGAAAAGATGTATAAGAGTTTTGTTAGAAAATGAAACTATGGCAAATTAGTAAAATAGCAAAATTGCAAATACTAAGATTTCTTGAATACTAAATAAAATTTAACAAATGAAATTGTCAAATTGGAGATTTCTATTATATCGAAAATATGATTTATGATCATGATTCATCATTGGCTTACTAGTTATTACTTGTTTAGAATTATAGTTTGATGGGGGTTTGGGGGCAACACGAAAGCAAGGTTGAGGGCAGCACCCTTAGCAAGGGTCTGGTTAATAGAGAGAGATGTAGAGATAGGTTTAGATCTTGGGGGAAAGAAAAGAGAGGAGGATAGAGAGAGGTAGAGAGAGGGGTTAGAGGAAGAGTGATAGGTAGAGAGATAGGCCTAGAGTTGAAGGGAGACAAAGAGAGTGAGATAGAGAGCGAAAGAATACTGATAGGAGGTTGCTGATTACTGAGATTTGACTAAGTTTGAAAAATTTTAAATCTTCTAAAACCTAGAATCTGCATTATAACTCCTAGAGATCTGAAACCACTGTCAAACATCCAGCCAATATATACATTAAGTCTAATTTAAATTATAAGTCACATTCCAATGTGTCTAAGGAAAAAGACACATTGAAATATGACTTATACTTAAATGTTATATTTCATGTATATATCTAATGAAGCGAATGAGATTGGCTTGAAGACAAGGATGCCATTTTGACAAATTTTCCTCTATTTTTGCTTAGGGTTCGAATTTCTAAGGTGGGGCTATGGGAGACTCCTAAGCATTCTTGAGACGGCCAGGAAACTCCCAGGGGTCCTCGAGATGTCCCAGAGATTTTTGGACGTCCTCGGTGTCTCCAAACGTCTTGATGGTAGTGGTGGGACGACGGGGGATGCCTAGTCCCCGCCCCCTTGTCTCAAAGACGTCCCTGTCTCGGAGATGTGGGGGTTTGAGGGGGGAAATGCGTCCTCATGGTTCACTGTAGTAAATCATCACCCAACAACATTAAATGCAATAACCAACTAAGCTAGTGTGTAATTGATGTCGAGTGGCAGGGTTGGTTAATTGTGACTTACTAAAATAGAAATAATGGAGTGTGTCCAAAAATGCTCCAAAAAGTGTCATTAGGAATATTTTGGTAATTTGAGCTCAAAACAACTAGAAATGCTAAAGATTTGAAGTATCGACTCTCCAATACTTGAGGAGTTCCCTAACCTAACCACGTTAGCCCTCAGGAACCCAAAGAATATGCTAAATTGGCTAATGATCATCAAACTATCAACAACTTAAGAAGAGGTCATTACAATAGATGTTAAATTTGGATTTGTATATGGAAAAAATTGCATGTATTTAAATTGTTTGTTTATAAAACTAGGCATGTTTTGTTTCTTGATAATAGAAATGTGTTGAAATGCATTGCAAATTGTCTTTTTTTTTTTTGAGGATGAATTTTAAATCTGCTTTACAAAGTAGAAGGTTTCTAATATTAAATTCCTTTTTTTTTATGACTTTTCAGATACAGTGACCAATGCTGAGGTGCACTTACCACCAGAGCTTTGCAACCTAGTAAGCTATGGCATACCCATAAGTGTTCTATACACATTTTCATATCTTCCTTCTGTTATGCACCGAATTGAAAGTGTACTTAGTGCAGCTCAGTTGCAAAAGATATTTTCAAGCAATCAGCCATATAACATCTCAACCTTCAAGGTGATCTTATGTAGTACCTTGCTTAATTGTGCTTAGAGGAATTTATATCCAACTATTTTCTTTCTTTGAAATAGAAAAATCTAATCTTGATACAATCATAGCTCCTTTCTTAAGTTGGGAGAATACATTAGTCATACAACATCTCAACCTTCAAGGTTGTCTTATCTTCTACCTTGCTTTAATGTACTTAAAGGAATTTATATACAACCATACGCTTTCTTTGAGGTAGAAAAATTTAATGGCAATAAGGTTAAAGGTATTTTACCATGTTGGCCTTGCAGAATAATTGCAAATTTTTATTGTTAAAATGGAATTTATAAGACATTTATGAAGATACATGTTTTTTTATCAATAAAGTATGGTCTCAAAGATTATTCCCTTTTTATTCTAATTAACAAAAAATAACATGTTTTAGATTACAAAGGTTTTTAGTTGTGATCTAACCCAAAAAGTCTTTTTTTTTAATAGAGGAAGAATACAAAAGCCCCTATTGAAGCTTCTATTGAATTTACTACTTTCTTCTTTTTATCTATCTCTGAATATAACTATATTCTACTACACAATGCCATATCTTAAAAGACTACTTATCAACTTCATCTTTAGAACTATTGTACATGAGTGAGCTCAACTAGTTAATGCCTTTTGAAATCTTCATACTCATTGCTTGCTTTAGAGATTTTGTTGCCCTTGGATCTTTTTTGCACCTTTTTTCTTCCCTTTGTAGTATGCTTGTTATGTTGAAGGGTCTCCATGGACTGCAAATGACACCACTATTTATTAGTAATTTCCTATCCTAAGGAAGAAGCATTAAGACGACATTCCCCAAATCCCCAGGAAAGTAACTCTTGATCAGCTTTTCAGCCATAATTCTTACCAGTTTCTTATCTTCATTGATGTCTAGAAGCATTTCTAAGAACATTGGTGAGATGTTAGTATTTGCTCTATACCAGTGATTGGTTGCCATGAATTCTTCTTTTGGAACTCATTGTATTGCACAAAGGAGTATAGCACTCTGAGTTTTGAATACTATCTTCCATCTTATTGTTAGCAATAAAAAGGGGGAACAGAGACTGAATTTTTGTGCCCAAATAATTTACGCATGTTGTATTTATACCCCCGACTTAGTTGTGCAAAGGGAACAAGGAGTTAATCTGCCTTAATTAGTTAACAAAATAGTGAAATATAGAACTTTCATAAGACATAACACATTGTATATTGAACTCTGATATATTTGCATTATCAAAGGTCATTTGTGTACATTCATTTTATCCTTATATCTCCTTATTATGTCCTTTATCTCTTATATATCATAAATTACATCTCTTTCTCATATATCTCCTGTTATATTTTAGCTCCTTCTGTCCTATCTTCTATATTCCTCTCTGTTACATTATATCTTTTGTTGGACAAATATATATCTGATGGGACATGACCCATAAATACTAATAATCTACATGATGTCATTTTAGTTTGAAGCTCTGCAAGCGCTTTGTAGTGAAGTGCTGTAGGATCTGCAATGACTGTGGTTGCATTGCTACATTCCTGCCAACATCATCCCCCCTTTCAAAATGTTGGCTTGTCCTCAATCCAACTCTACTATGTTGGAAGAAGACTCCTATAAATCTCTTTGAGATTAGCAAAAGTGCTATCCCGTTTTGTCTTTTCTTGTTGCAGGTGTTGGTTATGTACTTGAATTTGAGTAAGTAGATGTTTTGTCTGCTAAATGGTGATAGGAATTTGAATTTATTGTGCTCGCTTTTGAGCATCCTGAAGAATTGCGACGATGTGGTCTAGCCTCATACTTACTACTTTCCTCAATTGGTGAAAATTATGCCTTGTTTGGTCTCGTTGGTCTTATAACTGTTGGAACTATACATGCAGTATTTCAATTTGTACATGTTGTGACATATTCACACATCGCCCCATTGCAAATGGGGACCCCTACTTTTTGCTTTCTGGGGTTGGTTTTCTTAGCTTAGTCTCTTAGGGTTTGTGCTTTTAATCTTTGCATTGGAGAGTTTCTAGAGAGCTCATTAGGATAGGATGGTCTGCTTAGGTTCATTTGGTCAGTAGGTGGTCTAGGTCAGGGTCTCTATTGAAAGTTTCCTCTTGGTTAGGCCTGGGAACTTGTTTCTGGGTTAAGTCTTGATTGAGAGTTAGGGAATCTTTGTACCTTTCCATGAGTCTAAGTGAAAATCCAAGGGTGGCCTTGCCTTTAAGACCTAGGTCATTTAGTCAAGGAAGTGAATGAAGATATGTGAGTAAGTGTTGTCCCTTTGAAGGTTTGAGATTGGTCCAGTTGATGAATGATGAAGTTCTTGTACTCTAGGCATGGATTGGTATAAAATTGACCTATTTATCCTTAGAAAATGCCTAACAACCAAGCCTAGACTTGAAAGCTTGAGAGTTGAATGAGGAATTTGAGCTAGATTGTCAAATTCGCTCCTGACCCTTCCAAAGGAACAGGAGCAAAATCTTCCTTAGCTCCCTTTTGACTCCTATTCTAGACAAAACCTTCACTTTAAGGTGTGGATTGGGAGGAAATTAGGTTGAATTCACCTTTTGGATGCCTTTGAACAAACTTAGACCTGTTAATTTGGAGAAAAGGTCATGAATTTAATGCTCCTGACCCATCCAAAGGGTCCAGAGTGAAATTCCTCTTGAGGACATGTACCTTCCAAAGGTACCTAAGCGAAATTGTTAAGATGTACTTTTGATCCAACATTTTGAACTAGGAGCCTCCTTAAGGTGATTTGTTAGCATGTCCTAAGGTGAGAGCAATGTGAATGAGGGTGAAGTTTGAATGTTTGAATGATATCTAAGGCTAAGTCCACAAATTCGCTCCTGACCCTTCCAAAGGGTCCAGAGTGAGTTTCCTTAGATCTCCCTTCTTGGTCCTAATTTACATCATAAACCTTGTCCCTATGGCATGATTGAGAGAGAATTGATGTGGACAACAAAGTGAAGTGATGAAAATGTGAGGGATTTGAGCATAATTGCCAAATTCGCTCCTGACCCTTCCAAAGGGTCTAGAGTGAATTTCATCTAAGCTTCTGACCCTTCCAAAGGGTCCAGAGCGAAATCCTCCAAAAGACCTAATTCTTCACTAGAGACATTGAATGGTGGTCGTGCATGGCAAGAAAAGGATTCAAGAGTCAAGTCTAAAGCAAAGCTAAGTGAAAAGGGATGTGAATTGAGCCTAAAGGAGCAAATTCGCTCCTGACCCTTCCAAAGGGTCCAGAGCGAATTTCTTCAAGAGGCATTGTACCTTGCTCAAACCTTTGAACTAATCCATTCCCAAGCATTTTTGAAGGCAAATGACTTGATCTTGATAAGGTAAGGGTAAGAGATGGAGTTCTATGAAGGAAGAATTGAGCAGAATAGCTATTTCGCTCCTGACCCTTCCAAAGGGTCCAGGGCGAAATTCATCTAAGCTCCTGACCCTTCCAAAGGGTCCAGAGTGAAATTCCTATAAGGACTTTCTATTTCACCTAATGCACTAAAAGGACCTTGTTTTAAGCTAAATTGATGGCGAATTGACTTGATCATGATAAGAGGAGGTTTGATAAGTTAGATTCAAGGCAAAGAAATGATGGATGGATGATGAATAGCATTAAAGGAAGAATTTCGCTCCTGACCCTTCCGAAGGGTCCAGAGCGAATTCTCCTAAAACACATATTTGTTCCTTGTTTAAATCAAAGTTTTTGTTCCTAGGGCATGGTTGAGGGAAGATTGATGTATACTTGCCTTGAGAAGAGAATTGAAGCAAAGGAAATGATGAATTTGAGGCTAAAAGACAAAAATCGCTCCTGACCCTTCCAAAGGCTCTAGAGCAAAAATGTCATTATAGGTCCTATCCTTGGAGAGGGTCTAGAGTGAATTTTCCTAAGACCATCCCTTTTGCTTCAAAAATGAACTAATTTCATGCCTTGGAACCTCAACTAGGACGTTATCATGCCTTGGAAACAATTGAAGTAAAGAAAATGACGAAGTGAAGGATTTGAGTCTAAAGGAGTAAATTTCGCTCCTGACCCTTCCAGAGGGTCTAGAGCAAATTACACTTAAGCTCTTGACCCTTCCAAAGGGTCTATAGCGAACTTCTTCAATGGACCTTGTACCTTGCCTTAGCACTTGAATGACCCGTTCCTATGCAATTTTTTGGAGCAAATGACTTGTCTATACCTAGAAGGAGCGCAATTTTGAAGTCTAATGCCTTGAAGAATGAGTTATGAATAGGGAATTAAGTGAAATTGCTGAATCCGCTCTTGTGCCTCTCAGAGGGTCTAGAGCGAATTTCATTATAGGACCTGTCCTTGGGGAGGGTCCAGAGCGAAATCGATCCTAATGCCTTCTTGTTAATGGTTTGAAGTGAGAAATACCATGTTAGGATGAATATATCATAAGTGCTTGACACCATTTTTGTTTGTTTTGCAGATCAACAAACTCAAGATGGAGGAAGATTAGGCCAAGAGAGGGGCGACCTCTTCAAGTTTCATCATCTTCAAGGACACTTCAAATGCGTGAGAAAGGACTCAAAGTGCTTCCAAGTTGGAGGACTTCAAGTGTTCAAGGAGTTTCAAGCAATGGAGTTAACCGTCCTCAAAGACCTCATTCTACTACATGGAGAAACCACAAGATGTCAAAAAGAAGGATCTTACAAACACTTCAAGGCGTGGTCAGCTACCAGAGGAGGAATGACTTGACTGTGAAGAGGCTTCATCAAACACAAGAGAGCCAAAGAAAGGTGTGCCACTCATCAAGTACATCAAGGACAAAGGAGGATCAACCAAGGTCATCACAGAGCAAGTACCAGACAAGATGGCATCCCATTCACTGTTCCTCCAGTCAAAAGGGTCCACATCAGCGTGTCCAGATTCAGTGAATCATGCCTATTCATGAAGGCACAAAATTCGATCTACCTACCCCTGTTTCCTATTGGTTCTCAAATATTGAATGTAATTTTCTCATTGGCTAAGGGAGTTTGTTGTAACAAACCCTAATTAGGGTTTCCATCTTGTGATCCTAGCCATTGATTGTAAATCAATCAAAGCCATTGAATTGTAAAGAGCTCCCTATATAAAGCTCTGGCTCTTCATTTGTAAAGATTAATAGAGGTTAGAATAATTAATAGTTAATAGCTAATAGTAAGAAGAATAGAATAGCAAATAGAATAGAAATTAGAGTAGAGTAGGAAGAGAAGGCAAGAAATTGTTGCCTCGATTGTAAATGAACTCCATTTTCATTGAAGTTATGGTGAAGTGTGTTGTTTCTTTGCAATATGCATGGTTTCTTGTTGAATCTTCGTTTTTTATGGTAAATGATTAGATTGAATGAAGGAAGTTACTGAATGCACTCGTGTGGAATCCGCCTAGTCCAAACCACTAGCCTCTTATTGACTGTAAGTGCGCCCTGCGTGGTCAATTGGCATAGAATGAGCTTAATCTTGAGTCGTTACGCGTCTATTGTTCATGCATTAACTTGAATGGTGATCAAGGTCTGATGGTGTACGATTTGAATGTATTCGAAGCATCCCTTAAAAGATCGCACTGAGTTGGTGTTGGATTGTTCAACCTGATGGTGAGACCCAACCCAGTAGGACTCCACCTAGTTGTTCATCTATCTTCTCACATTCTAGACCCTAGAATAGACTCTCTAAACCACTGCACCTTTTGCTATTTCTTTATTATCCCGGTGAGTAGATAGGACTCGAGTTCCAACAAATCAAGCAATCAGGCGTACAAACGTAAGTCCCCTTGTGATTCCAGCATAATCACATCAAACCAAATTGATCTTATCCACACGTAGAGACCCTACATACCAGAACCTTGGAGTTATTTCGATTGATCCTTAAGCAAATCTTTAACATTCGAATAACTTTGTTCAAGAGAGGATAAGATACCTTGGTATTTTATTCTATGTTCGCATGTGCATAAAAAACACATCAACAGTACCTAGGACTATCCATCTGCATCCTATAGAGCATCGTATTTTGGAGCCCTCTAAAGTACGTGCACCTCCAATTGATCCATTTTTGCCTTAATAGGAGTTGTCATTACAGGCCATTGAAAGAAAAATTTGCAGATGGCATTAATATCTGCCTTCGTATTCTTCAATGCACTAATATGAGCTTCAAGGGAAGATTGTGTTGTGGCACACTTTTTCCTCTCTTCCTCCACTTTTGTCTTTTGTTGTTCTACCAAAATTTGTTGTTTCATGCTTTTCTTCTACAATTGAATATCTTGTATAACCTCATCTACCAATTTCTTCAATTGCATTGGAAGGGGTTGAGAAGAATCCCCTTGTATTTGAGGAAATTTTTCCTAGATATCTTTTATCAAATCCTCGAAATATCCCTAGCTATCTACATGTTGCTTCAAAATTTCTCTAGCCATTTGGTGTAAAAGGTCCTCCAATTGAAACTTTTAGGGGAGATACCATTTATGTCAAACTGAGATCCCACCAATGGGATTTGGAGTAGCCGTGGTGATGTGACTAGTTGTACCTTCTTTTGCATGGCCAAAAGTCCAAGATGGATTGCATTGTGTGGTTGCAATGGATGGAGTATTTGAGTGTTGCAAAGAAGGGATCCCATGTTTCAGAGGCTTTCTCAAAAGAAGTGGTTGTAAAGATTTCTTGTGTATTTTTCCTTTTGCAAGTTGATTACCTTGTTGTCAGCCATATTTCTTGTAGATTTTTGTATTAATTGATTTTTAGGGTATAGTGAGTATATTTTCTTTTTTCACTTAGAGTTTGTGAGGGAGTGACTGAATGGCAATTTTGTATTGGCCTCAAATTTGTGTGGCATCATTGTATGCTTTGCAATAGTTTGTAGAGAATTTTTGGATTGGCTTTGTATCATTAATGCTCTCCACAACCTATAGAATTTTCGGGAAGTTAATTCTTTCTCATCTTGCATATGCATCAAGGACTTCCTCACTATCTATGTTGGTATTGTCACTATCTAGCTCAATTTCATTGAAACTATTTGGATCTTCTTCTTCATCTACACTAGGTAACTTAGAGATTGAATATATGATCCTTGAGTTATCTTCTTCATCCCTTTCTTGAGTGCTGTCCTCCACATATGTCCTATCTTCTCCTCCTCCTGGGGGAATGTGGACTACTCTATTTTCATCCACAAAAGAGGTCTTTTCCTTCCTGAATCCACAATTCTATTGACATAGGCAAACCATTTTATGCCTAGCAATGCTCTGAAATTGTTAAATGGTTCCCTCATCTCCACTACCTCAATATCTGCTAGTTGCTTAAGGCCGTGATGTTCACCTCTACATTCTTCAATGTGCCTAGTGTCTCCATACCTAATCTATTTGCTAAGATTATATTAATTGGAGTTTTAACTAGCTTGGAGCGGCCCACTCTTTCCCAACTGATTGCCAAAATGATATTGAGATCGGCACTTAATTCCACAATTATATGTTTCACCTTAACATTATTGAGATGTTAGCAGAGGTCCTTTCTTCCAGCTCTGGTCTTCTGTAATTTTATGGATTTATGGTTGTTTCTATTTGTCTTTGAAGAGTTGTATCTCTTGGATGAAGGGGTGTTTTTGCAAGATATAACTAGAGGTTGTTTCAACTTTCAAGAGATAGTTGCAATAATTTATTGAATATAATTCCTATTTTTAGAACAGATCTAAAGAAGAAAAATTCAGAATTTTGCAGCAGATAATCCAAGGCTGTAGCAGATCTCAAGGCAACTTATGGAATTATTTGAGCAGAAATATTGGAGATTTATTAAAGACATTTTGAGCAGATTTATGGCAGATCTTTGAAAGGGATTAAAAGCAGATTTGGTCAAGGTTATGAGAAGATTTAAGAAGACAAATTAGAGTAGATCTAAAAAGGAGTTCCCAAACATTTATCATATTGTATCTTGAAGGTTGATACCTCTATCTAAGGAGATTGGGAGGTTGGTGCCTCTCATTGAAAGAGATTGGTGTCTCTCACTGGGCTGGTTCCTATTTGTTGGGGATTTGTGTCTCCTATGAGTTGGTGCTATGAAATTTGTAAGAAGGTTTCATACAAGCAACATTTTTTAGTGGTTTTCTCTCGTGAGGATTTCCATGTAAAATCTTGTTTCTCATGTATGTGGAATTTTATGTTGCATAATTTGTTGCATTGTAAATTATTGATATGTGAATCTGTTATGTTTATTGTATTAAGTTTGAAAAAGTAAAAATAGCCTTTGAAGAGCACACAATTATGCTAGGGAGGAATCAGGTATAACAGCAAACTTCTACTTTTTCAAATTTAATACCATAAGCATATTAATTGCACATTATCACTAACATAAGATGAAACAATAACACAACACTAATAGAACACAATATTTGTGTGGAAACCCCTTACGAAAGAATACAATATCAAAATATTGCTTATACATAAAAGTATCTCTTACAATATTCGTAGGTACCAACCCATAGGAGGCACCAATCCCCTCTTATACATTGTGTGAGGACCAACCCACATGAGGCACCAACTCCCACTATTCATAGGCAACCAACCTACTGGAGGCACCAACTTAGCAAGAGACAACAATCTCTTCTATAGAGAGGCACCAACCTCAAACAACAAAATTTTGTCTTCTTGATATTGCTTCTTGAAAGCATGAGAGTCGTCTTCATAAATCTGCCATAAATCTGCTACAAATCTGCTCTTAAGTATATTGTAAATGTGCTCTTAGGTTTGCTACAAATCTGCTCTTATGTCTGCTCTAAATCTACTATAAATCACTATTTAGGTCTGCTCCAAATCTTCTATAAATCACCTCTTAGGTTTTCTTCAGATCTGCTATATTTCACCTCATAGGTCTGCTCAAGATCTGCCATAAATTTCCTTGAAGGTCTGCTATAAATCTGCTAGTAAGTTTGTCTCAAATCTTCTTGTAGATCTACTTTAAATTTGCTAGTGAGTCTGCTTTAAAATTTGTTTATACATGCTGCAACATTCTTCACACAAATGCTCTCCTCCTCAAATCTAATTGCAAATCCTTCACATATATTTCTGCTCTAAATCTGGTCTAGATCTACTTTAGATCTTCTCTAATTCAAATGATTTTACATTTTGTTTTTTACATTATCTTAGCACACTTCAACTTCTAGTTATATACCCGTTGTGACATTCTCACATATCGCCCCATTGCAAATGGGGACCCCCACTTTTTTCGCATTTTAGGGTAGAAGTTTCACTTAGGTTGTCTTCGTTTAGCAGTAATTTCCTAGTGTTTGCCTTTTCTTATGAGAGGGTATCATGTTAGAATGCAAAAGGATTTTAAAATGGTTAAAATGATCCTAAGTGTCAAGTTGCCTTAGAGTTTTGATTTATTCTAGCTAAGTGTTAAATTTCAATTTTGCCTTAAAATGTGAGCGAGAAATGATGAAAATGTTGCAAGTTGATGTGAATTTTGTGCAAAAAATGTTAAAAGTCCCTATAGGAGCTGTTTTTCCACTACCGGGAGGTAAAATAAGTAAAAAATGCACAAAATTGCGATGGACTTCTATTTTCCACCCTTCAAACCTTGATAAAATGTTAAAAGTCCCGGTGGAAATAGAATTTCCACTACATAAAATGATGAAATTGGGTAAGTTTGGACTTTTGGGTGTGAAAATCAACTTAGTCCCGATGGAAAATATTTTTCCACCAAGTAATTAAGCCATAAAATCAAAAGTCCTGATGGGAGGCGTTTTCCACTCAATTATGAAGATGAAAATGAGCAAATTCTCGGTGGAGCATAATTTTCCACTCCATTTTGAATATGAAAGTGTTGATTTAATGATGAAAATGGGCATAGTCCCAATGGAGGTCCTTTTTCCACTCCTGGACTTAGTTTGCAAATGATTTTGTGGAAAGTACCGATGACTCAAGAATTTCCACTCAAGACAAAGGTTAGTCCTGATGACCCATGTTTTCCACCAGATTGGTATTTTATAATATTTATCCCACATTTATTGTGGAGTGGAACAAAGTGGGATGAAAGTGAATAAGGCTGCAAGTGGGTGAATGAGCAAAGGTAATACAAATCCATTAGTTCTTATGACCTTGGATTTTCCACTCAAGTCAACCAAATTTTTTATAAGGACTGAAGTGCCCCTATGGAGATCAAATCTCCACTTGAGGCTGATTTGCAAGGATTTGAATAATTTTAAGTGTCTAGATGACCATTGATTTTCCACCAAGCGGTTGGAAATCAAAAATAACATGAGATTTTTAAGGACAAATAGTCCTGATGACCAGAGGATTTCCACTCAAGATGAAATATGCAAGGAAAAGTGAATTTATGGTGAAAAACTAAGTCCCAATGGCTATTAATTTTCCCCCTTGCAAGATTAAATGAGTTTTCAATGCAAAATGAATATGATTTGAAGTGCAATTCTCCACCATTCCATTTGGTGGACAAGACAAAGGAAAATAAAGTTCAATTTAAGTGGCCCCATGCATATTGTTTTTCAACCTTGCTGAAGTTTGCGTTTTTTATCCCATATTCACTATGTGGTGAAAGTGAAAGGTGAAATGTTGAATAAGAACACAGGCCCAGCAAGCAAAAAATATCATTAAGCTGCTGAACCAGGGTCAAGTGAGCTAGAAGAAAGGAGGAATTGGAATCACCTAAGGAGGAAGAGGTGCGATTTTTGCCTAAGGCACTAATAGCGCCACCATTGGAGATGTTTTTCAGCATCATTCAGGATGCTATTGCTGGCTGAGAACACCATTGCCAGCCACCTCTTCAAGCTGAAAACACATCATTTCCAGCCACAACAAACATAGGTTGCATTTACAATATGAATCGCGCCATGAGACACATTCTCAGACCTTTATACTCAGAAATCAAACTTGAAACAGTGAATTGGGTTGTAATATCATTCATTTACTGAGTTTGGAAGGCCATTTTCAGACTTACACATTGAAATCAAACCTATTCTAAATCTGAAAATCAGGTTTATTCAAGGCGAATTTTCCAGATTTTGATCCAAACAGTTGTATTTTCTAGAATTATGTTTCATAACTTTGAATTTCTGATTTTAAAAAGCTAATAAGTCTGGAAAGCATTTAAAAATTAGAACCTAAGTTAATTCTGGAAAAATAGTTGTTCAAATTACCTATCACAAGTTGGGACAAAAGTTGGGGCAGAAGTCCCTATGAGGTTTGAATTTCCGCTCCATAAAATGGTGATCAAATTAACACAAATTTTTCAAGGACAATGAGTCTCGATGAGGGTAGGATTCCACTTGAGGGCAGCATTATTAAGGAAGAGCATAAGTCATGAGGAATGAGGAATCCCTATGGTAATTAAATCTCCATTCTAAGGGTAGGGCATCAAATGAAGTAAAATTTGCTAAGAGCAAGGAGTCCGTATGACCTTTGAATTCCATCATGAGAAAATGATCATGAAGACTGTGGTAAATTTCAAGGACTGAGTTGGCCCCTACAAGGATCGATTTCCCACCAAGGTTGAAACAAGGTTTATCCCATAGGTGTTTGATTCAATATTTGTTTGTTTTGCAGGTCTGCTACAAGGAAGGTAAGCATGATGATCAAGGCTTGAGGTGAAAGAGGATGCATCTTGCAGGAATACCAAGGGCTCAACACTTCGAAGCAACAAATGATGAAGGATCAACTCCAAGATGACAAGCAAGTGGAACGCAAGAATGAAGAAACTCAAACAATGCGATGAGGAGGAATCAAGGTTCAAATTCAAGAATAGATAAAGGTACAATTTGGAGAAAGGACTCTACAAGCATATTGCAGGGACATCACAAATGCAAATGAGAAAGAACAACATTTCAAGGATTGGAAGAGGATTTCAAGACAAGGATTTCCAAAAGCAAAGATGACGACTAAAGCTTCACTATGATTGTGAACAAGTGAGGAGAAAACAAATCTAAGACATGAGCACAGGGCATTCCACATTATGAAGTAGAAACTACATCAAGGGATCTCAAAGTCAAAGAACAAATAGTTCAAAGAGAATTCCATGACATAAGGATGAAATGCAAAGTATCACAAGGAATTCCAAACATCATGAAGAATGTTCAAAAATTGATCAAGTCTATAAGGCAAGCTGAGGTGGCATCCCAGTCACCATTTGTCCAATCAAAGGGTACCAAGTCAGCATTCATTCAAGGAGGGAACATGTGACACATGGCGCTACATCAAATATCATTTATCTTACCTATCCTCATCTCTCATTGGCCAATGTAATGGTGGTTGTAACAAACCCTACTTAGGGTTTCTATCTTTCATTCTTGGCCATTGATTGTGAATCAATCTGAGCCATTTATTGTAATGAGGCCTCTATAAAAGGCTCAGTGCTTTCGTCTGTAAAGGTTAATGTTAGAAGAGTAGAAGAATAGTTGCTAAGGCGATTAGGAATTAGAAGTCAAAGTAGAGTAGGGTAGGAGAAGAAGAAATTGTTGCTAAGACTTGTGAATGAATATACTCTTTTCATTGAAGATATGGTGAAATGTGTTGTTTCAACAAGTTGCATGGTTTCTACTTCTCATTTGTTTTAATGTCAGTTAATTGAATGCAAGATCTTGTGGATAATTAATGGTGAAATTCGCATATCCATACTACTAGCAGTTTGCTGATTGTAAACCTGCCTTGTGTGGTCAACTGGAAGCTTAACTTCAATTGCTATTCACACATTGATATGCATTGCCTTGATGGTGTCTATGTTGTTGGCAGAAATTTGAGCATCAAATATTTACCTTAGAAGATTGCACTAGCTTTGTGGAGTTGTTCATTGATGTCAAAGAAAAGTCTAGTAGGGTTTCACCAAGTCATTCACTACTTCTTACATTCCTAGGAGTAGATTAGTCTTCCTAAACCCTTCCCATTTTGTCCTTTTTTTCAATTCAAGTTAATTTAGGAGAGAAAGCATCACAAGATTGCAATATCAAATGATCAAGTTCCAATAACATTAAAGCATTCATGAACAACGTAAGTCCCCTTGGAGTACTAGCACATCAGAATGACCATTGAGCTTATCCACATGTTGAGACTTGACATTTTGGAACCTTGGAGTTGTCTCATTTGATCGTGAAGCATAGCATTTGAGAGACTTTGTTCAGGAGAGTATAAGATACCTTGGTATTTTATTTTGTGTTTGAGGTGCATAAAAAACACATGAACAATACCAATCATGCCTTTTAACCTAATAGGGTCATCCTTCTCAAGGAGGTCAGCATCATCAATAAGTATTTAAATTAATCTCATGATCTCAAAGGAAGTGCCAAGTATACATAGGTCGGTCAGCTTTATTTTATTTTCTCTTTCATTTAAATCTTATTAGCATTTATTTGTCTCCATTGACACCAATGACAATAATATTTTCAATAGCCTTATACTGATTCATCCCCCTCCCCCCACCATTAATTCTACCCCTCTCCCGCCCCCGCCCTCACCCCCACACCTCTCTCTCTCTCAATATAAATGTGTGTTTCTGTAGGGTTCAAATCATCCTCAGATTTCTAGAGGCATAGCTGATTAGCAGGGCAATTCTCATTCACCACATGTCCTATAATATAATGAGTTTAATTTGGCCAGTGTTGTTTTGAACTCTACTTGGATAGCAGTGGCTATTCTTTCTCCTTTTTCTTTGTGGCATTAATGTCTTAGGTGCCCTTCCCTTGAGCATATCAAAACTAAATCTCCTATTTAGACTTCTTCACTTATTCTCTGGCCATGAAACCTTGCTGCAAAGTTAATTTCTTTACCACTAGTTGTAGTTTCTCAAAGGCCTCTTTCTGACCGACCATCTTTATCCATGTAAGATATCGTACTAGATTGAGCCATTTTTTTCCCCTTCACTGTATTTGTTTGATAGTGTGAATATATATAGTTTCAGGTTTGCAAAGAATGTGATAATAGTTTGATTTATAAAGACAATGAATTTACACAGATATAATGTAACATGCCTCACTGAAATATCAATTTATAGCTTTCCAAAGCATACATAAACTGAAAATATAGAGCATTTCATTAAATTGCAATAACTACTACAAATTGTATGAACAAAAATAATATTCTTGACCTTTCACACATATCTCAGCTTGAAAATACAAAATGCAATGCTCCAAGAATGTTAGTAGCATTATTAAAGCTTTAAAGACTACTATCTCCCTCACATCCAAGAGTAAGGTGTTGGATGCTACCATGTCCCCTTCACAAATTTAGACACCCAAGGTATGTGTACCCACATTCAGCATTCTCAATCATCCATTCACCATTCTAGACTTCTTTTGGTTTGAAGATATCAAAGAACAAACCCTCAATAGTTGGCATCCCATTCATATTAGCATGAATTGCAGAAATAACGATTTTTCTTGCTCCTATTAGCAGCAGCCAACTCTAGGAAGGTTCGTGTGCCTGAGAATGATCTTCAAACCTCACATCCCAAGGAGAGATCTGCTCATTGAACCCAAATGCAATGGTTAACTCAGACAACAATGCATCCAGCTTTTGTATCTCCAATCTCATGCCAAATCCACATATGCATGCTCAGTATCTGGTGAATGCAAGAGAATAGTCCCTCTTTAGAGGCTCGATCTACTTGTAGATGATTCACTTCCAAGTAAGAGGATATTTACAAAGAGCAAGGAATAAATTGGCCTCCACATCAATCTTCATGCCTACCAACCGTAGAAACAATATATCGCCCCAAGAGAACTCTCCAGTAATGTTTGGTGTCCTTTATTTCAAAATTCACACAACACCTACAACACTCAACTAAGAAAAATCCAAAATGGCATCCCAACAAATATTTCATGTAGCTTTTCAAAGAAACAATCTAAAATTTGTCTTTAAAAGACATCACAAATTCCCTAAATATGTTAATCATTGAATCCAATTGCCAAATCTGAGTGACCCTACCAAATCACCAGCTAGGGAGGAATCTTTAACCATCAAAATTGATCTTCTCCAAAGGGTTTTCATCCTCAGGAGGCTGAGATGAACCAAGTTCGATCTCTCAAACCACAAGGGTTTCAATCGGAGAAATAGAATAAAATGCATAATCCAAATGAGCTCTCAAACCCCTTTTTATAACCTTTTCAAGAACTTTTTGAAAAAACTCCATTATAAAATCACTTTTATAATTAAATAACCTTATATCCCCAAAAACTGATTTAATTTCGTTTTTTAAACAATTCTAGCACTTAAAGTGACTTTTCAATGTTTGAACATTTCAAACTTTCCATCCCAATTCCAACAAGCTAAACACTAAGGTGCCCTTTAAAATATGTTAATTAAAATAGCAACCTTAGTAAAATTAATTAAATATAGGTCAATATTGCACCCAAGTTGTGGAAATGGTTGAAATGCATCAAAATTGAAAATTGACTGTGCAGCAGTCAGGTCTTCCTCAAGAATAGTTTGAGGTCTTCTCAGTTCTACGTGCCAGCCAAGTGATAGATAGAGGTCAAGGTGACCATTGGGTGATGCTTCAGAGCGAGCAATATCTTTAGGATAGGATGAGGAAGTGAGGATTGATCAAATCCCGATGATGACAAAAGGAAGAAAACATCAAGTAAGCCCCATGAGCTAGTCACTCTACACTTGGTGAAATCAGTGCTTGATGAGGAGCAACCAAGGTCTTGATGGTGATGTTGAATGGAGGTGGCAACGAGTGAGTTACCCCTTGAATCATTCAAGTTTGCGAGCAAAGGCGATGAAATGATCAAATTAGGCCAGCATTTAAGTGGTCAAGTCAGAAGTGGAAAGAAGAAGTCTTCCACTTCACCTTGAAATCCACAGCCAGGAACTTCCACTTCCACTTCATGTCCAAATCTATGGTCATCCTTCATAGACTTCCACTTGGCCTCCAAAATCCCGACCTTTCTCCCATCACTTCCAGTTGCACCTCAAATCCCCGACCATCTCCAACTTATTTCTAGTTGCACCTCAAATCCCCAACCATCTCCAACTCATTTCCACTTGGCCCTCAAATCCTTGGCCATCTCCCTTCCACTTCCACTTCACACCAAAAACCCCATTCATAATGAAAAAATTCCCTCACTGGTTGTGGAAGCTAAAAGATTGAAGGGTTTTGAAAGGAAATGATGAGTAATGCTAATGAAGTTGCCTTGGTGAATAAGCATGAAGTTGTTTTGAAAGTAAATTGAGCAAGAAGTTCCACCCTTCACGACCTCCACTTCATGCCTAAATCCACAAACTTCCAGATGCTTCCCAAAAGCCCGTCCTTCCTATCAGCACTTCCAATTACCTCCCAAAAGCTCGAGCATCTTGACATTATTCCCTACAGCAGGTTTGTCTACGACTTGGTGAAAACGTCAATCAGACCTCTAAGAGGTGAAGTCTCAGACTAAAAGCATTAGCAATCAGACTTCAAAACATCATTGAATCGGACCTTGAAATGTGAAAATCAGAACTCAAACAAAAGGAATTCATTTCTATATTTAAAGAATGACATTGTTCTCTTCTATATCTTGATCAAAGTGTGTTTTCTTTTCAGGTTTTGAAGCAAGGGTGGAAGGCTTCATCTGTGGGTAGAAGGATACAAGGAAGTGGCTCAAAGGAGAAGATTTCACAAGATTACACATGAAGATGGATAGATAATTCATCAACATTGTAAGGGAAGGATAAAGACTCATCATCATAATGTGAAGATCAATATCATGAAAGAGCAAGCATAAGAGATGAAAGTGGTAAAGGAAGGAATTTTACAACCATCTTGAATTTCTGTCGGAAATCCAAGAATCATTGCCAGTACAACAAGAGAGTAATCCAAGACGAAGGCTTCAAGTGAAGAGATTCAAGATCAAGGATAGGTGAAAGTGACCCAAACAAGTTAAAAGAATCAAACAAGGTTAGAGGCTCAACTTGAGCAATATGATCATCATCACGGGCTTGGAAATGTTGAGTATCAAGACATATTGCCTGAATCATAAACTCCAATTTCTGATGAGTTACAAGGAGTAAGATGAGGTGGGGCCTAGTCATTTTCAACCCAATTACATCATTCCAAGTAAAGGCGTCGAGGTTCAATGCACTTGACTAATCCAACAAGGAGGATAACCACCACATGTGGAGGCACAAAGTCATATGGTGTCCATAGGAGTCATATTGTGTCCTATGACCCCTTAGGACACCATATGACCCCTTAAGACACCATATTGGGTCGTTATGGGTCCTATGGTGTCCTAAGGGGTCATATTGTGTCCTACGACCCCTTAGGACACCATATGACCCCTCAAGACACCAAATTGTGTCGTTATGGGTCATATGGTGTCCTAAGGGGTCATGGGACACCATATGACCCCTAAGGACAACATACGACTCCTTATGACACCATATTGGGTCGTTATGAGTCATATTGTGTCCTACGACCCCTTAGGACACCATATGACCCCTTAAGACACCAAATTGTGTCGTTATGGGTCATATGGTGTCCTAAGGGGTCATGGGACACCATATGACCCCTAAGGACAACATACGACCCCTTATGACACCATATTGGGTTGTTATGAGTCATATGGTGTCCTACGACCCCTTAGGACACCATATGACCCCTTAAGACACCAAATTGTGTCATTATGGGTCATATTGTGTCCCCTTTAAGACACCATATGACCCTTTATGACTCTATACGATGTCGTTATGGGTTATATGACACCATATGGTGTCGTTAGGGGTCATATGGTGTCCGAGGACCCCTTAGGACACCATATGACCCCTTAAGACAACAAATTGTGTCGTTATGGGTTATATGGTGTCCTAAGGGGTCATGGGATGCCATATGACCCCTAAGGACAACATACGACCCCTTAAGACACCATATTGGGTCGTTATGAGTCATATGGTGTCCATAGGGGTCATATTGTGTCCTACGACCCCTTAGGACACCATATGACCCCTTAAGACACCATATTGGGTCCCTATGGTGTCCTAAGGGGTCATCTTATGTCCTACGACCCCTTAAGACACCATATGACCCCTTAAGACACCAAATTGTGTTGTTATGACCCCTTATGACTCATAACAACCCAATATGGTGTCATAAGGCGTCGTATTGTGTCTCATGACCTCTTAGGACACACTATGACCCATAACGACAGAATTTGGTGTCTTAAGGGGTCATGGGACACCATATGACCCCTAAGGACAACATACGACCCCTTATGACACCATATTGGGTCGTTATGAGTCATATGGTGTCCATAGGGGTCATATTGTGTCCTACGACCCCTTAGGACACCATATGACCCCTTAAGACACCATATTGGGTCCCTATGGTGTCCTAAGGGGTCATCTTGTGTCCTACGACCCCTTAGGACACCATATGACCCCTTAAGACACCAAATTGTGTTGTTATGACCCCTTATGACTCATAACAACCCAATATGGTGTCATAAGGCGTCGTATTGTGTCTCATGACCCCTTAGGACACACTAGGACCCATAACGACAAAATTTGGTGTCCTAAGGGGTCATGGGACACCATATGACCCCTAAGGACAACATACGACCCCTTATGACACCATATTGGGTTGTTATGAGTCATATGGTGTCCATAGGGGTCATATTGTGTCCTACGACCCTTTAGGACACCATATGACCGCTTAAGACACCATATTGGGTCCCTATGGTGTCCTAAGGGGTCATCTTGTGTCCTATGACCCTTTAGGACACCATATGACCCCTTAAGACACCAAATTGTGTTGTTATGACCCCTTATGACTCATAACAACCCAATATGGTGTCATAAGGTGTCGTGTTGTGTTTCATGACCCCTTAGGACACACTATGACCCATAACGACAGAATTTGGTGTCCTAAGGGGTCATGGGACACCATATGACCCCTTATGACACCATATTGGGTTGTTATGAATCATATGGTGTCCATAGGGGTCATATTGTGTCCTACGACCCCTTAGGACACCATATGACCCCTTAAGACACCAAATTGTGTCGTTATGGTTCATATGGTGTCCTAAGGGGTCATGGGACACCATATGACCCCTAAGGACAACATACAACCCCTTATGGTCACTCTCTCTCTCTCCCCCCTCCCCCCTCTCTCCCCTAATCTATCTCTCCCCCTGTCTCTCTCTCTCCCCCCTTGCCCCTGTCTCTCTCTCTCTCTCTCTCTAAAATATGAGTAATAAAATCGGATATCCGATTTTTATACTTAAATTATTTTAAAATAACATTATATTATATAATATAATATACAATATATTATTATATTATATAATATAATATAATATAATATTTTATAATCTAATATTATATTATATAATATAATATAATAATATATTATTATATTATATAATATGTAATATATAATATATTATTATATTACATTATATATCACATAATTTATTTTTTAATTTAAAATTACCTATAAAAATCGGATATCCGATATCCGATTTGCATAGGTGTTTACCATGCCAAGGTGTACTGACACCCAGGCCAAGCAAAAAGTCAACATGGATTTTCGCATTTTTAGGCGAGTGGAGAAGGCTATTTTTTTCACATCGCCACTTTTTGGCCCCCCATGATCCTGCACTAACCTTGGAGTCACCTCATATGATCACAAAGCTTAGCATAAGAGGAGATTTTGTTCAAGAAAGGATAAGATACCTTGGTATTTTATTTTGTATGTGAAGTGCATAAAAAACATATCAACACGATGGAAGTGGACTTGTAAGGGATGCACACGTGGCCGACAGTGCAGGGTAATTATTAGAATGTAGCGGTCTGAACATTCCACCCAGGTCTAGCACACAAGGGAGTAGGCGGGTGAGAAAGATGGTGACCCATCTAGTGAGTCTGAAAGTGGATCAGTATAAATTGTCGAAGTTCACGGGCAACGGGTCAGAGGATCCTATGAGGCAGTACATGATGTGTGAAATCATTTTGTTAGCAAGCGATCAGTTAGATAAAGACTAGTTGTTGAGGGCGTTTCCTCAATGTTAGAAGGATTAGCCACTGACTAGTTTTCAGAGATGGAAGATAAACACACAGAATCATGGGATAGCCTAAAGAACACATTCTAGGAGGAATTCAAACTCCCAAGGGACGACAATGCCAACAATGTAGCAAATGGGGACACTTTACGAGAGACTGTTAAGATAAGAAAGACAATATACAATTATTGTTCAAATGGTACAGACCAGGAGACCATGAAGACACCAACTACCTAAAGCAAAAGGGTATTAATATGTTGGACGTGGAGGAACAAGACAAGGTAGTTTTGGCAATCACAGAAGAACAAACAAAGATGGTGTACTTAAACCCTCATACAAAGAAGGAATGACTTCGAGAATCTAGGACAGAAGTTGAACAAGTTATGGCGAAAGAAGGAATAACCTCCAAATAGATGTGCAAGTACATCATTGCGATCAAAATCAGAGAACATAGTTTGGCAATTGCTACAAACAATCGTACCCATCAAGGTAACAGACCTTCTTCAAACTATGCTACAACTGAGAGTGGCAATTACCAACATCGTCAGTGACAACACAATTGGCTAGAACGAATGTAAGCCACAAAAGGAATTCGCAGCAAAACCACCGCCCAAAGGTAACTAGGCTATTAATCCCATGTTGTTGACAATGAGCATCAAGAAGAAGTCAATCGTCTTCGAGATAGAAATAATGGGGAAGAAGCTATCAAACACCATCATCGATGGAGGCTCAGGAGTAAATGTATTGTCAGAAGATACTTGGAAATGCCTCAGAAGACCAACACTTTGATTGCCCACCTTCAACTTGGTAGGTGTCAACCAACACAACAACAAGCCATTGGGAACATTGATGGCACAAAACGTAACGATTGGGACACAACAATTTATTTTGGACTTCGTAGTCTTCCCCTTATAGAAAAAGGCGTACAACACATTCCTCAGGAGGATATTTTTGATTGTTGTTAAGGAAGATAACAATTGGAAGCAGAACATGCTCTCGAAGAGTCAGGTATGGATGAAGGAGGAAAGACATGGAACCAAACAATGGAGGGGTGTTGGAACTAGAAGATTGTTCTGAAGATGAAACGAATTCTTTTTGTGGCCTATTTCATTGGCAATTGGAGGACTACGAGGTATCTTTGTCAACATGTAATTTTCTTAAAGCCACAACTCTCGATGACGAGCAACCAAGGAAAGCATGTAAAATTGTGAATGATAGATCTCAGAGTACAAAGAGCAGAATATGCAATGTGGAGCATACAAATAATTGTCATGGGAAAAGAAAGAGAAAATTAGGAGGGATGGAAAATGGAAAGCAAAAAACAATGGTTTCGGAAACAATTAAAAAATTTAAAAGTGAGTCGTTGAATGAGAAATAATTTAAAAAAGGGGTTATTAAAATATTATGGCCAAGAAAAATTCAATTAAACAAAAAAAATTTGGTAAGTGGAGAAAAAAGGAGAAGGATATTAACAAGAGCAAAGGTGGATTTATTAAAGTGCTGAGAAATGACATTATTAAGAGGGTCGAATAAAATATTATGAAGCATGGAGAGAGAATAAAGAGGCACAAAGGAAAAAAAGAGTTAAAGTTGAGAATTAACAAATCAAAAGTGGGGACATATTATTCTTGGAAACATTTATTTTTCCTTATTCTCGCCAACATAGTTCTCATTCTTGGCAACCTTATTGTTTTCATTATTGATGGGAGAGGCCTCATATTTCATTCTCGGTGAAGGCACTTTCCAACGTACAGTCTCCTTTTTTCAACGTACGGATTCCTTCCATACAACCCCCACTTTGCATCATACGGCGGCATGGTGGAGAAATTCATTTTGTACAAACGACATCTTTTCTCGTACAATTAGCTTCACTTTATATTGTACAACCTTTTATGTTTGCAATGTACAGACTTCCCAATGTGGAATAGTACGACTTCATCTTCTAGACTTTGTGTGGCATTCAAATTGTTTAATTATATGGCACACAAGAATTCATAGCATACGTCGCATTCTTCGCATATGCCCTAGCAAGACTTTCATATGACTTCAAGTTTGTGTACGACATCAACATGGTATCAAATTTCAGATCATATGGCTTGGTAGACTTTTACACATCGTACAACAATTTTAATCGTTGGGAGTGCAATTCCATGTACCCGTACGGCCTTTTCTTTCCATACAACACCATCATGCTAATCCCATACAACAAGCCTTCTTCCTTGACATGGTATCACATCCACAACATCACTCTACATGCCTACAACTTGGCAGACCTACTCCCAGCACAAGGCATGAACAAATTTCTTTGCATAGAGAAGTTTCATTAGGAATATGACATTTTCCTTATGATATAGTAAGGCAGTTTCATTGTGACATCCTTGGACAATATCAATGTGGCATCATATGGTTTGACTGCAACAAACATTCTCCGCCACGACACATTCTTGGTGGATTGGATAGATATGGCGAAGTGGATTTCTCATGACACCTCAAACTTTAATATGTTGCATATGTTGGTTAAACACTCCAAACTTGCTATTTTCAAGTTCATTAGTAATGCTTTCGACATCTTCAAAATTCAAAAAGATGTGCCCCGGGACCTTGCAAGGGGTGCTGCCCTTCGACCCACAAGGAGCATTGCCCCTTGACCCCACAGGGGGCACTACCCCTTGATCCCACTGGGGGCATGACTCCCAGACCCCTATTTGATTTGTTAGGTACACTAAAAGTTGGGGTTGTCCAATCCAAGTCATTGTCTACACCCTTGTTGTCAGTTTTTCCAAATATTACTTGATCTATACTTATCGTCTGGAAGATGACTTTTTCTTTTGGGGGGATGATGTAGTCACTGTAATGTCCCCACTTTGAAATAAAATTCAATAATAAATGATAATAATAAAATTAAAATATTTAAAATTAAATTAAAATATAAAATAAAATAATTAAATATAATTAAATATGATTAATTAAAAATTAATTAAGTTAATGAAAAGTCAAAAGAAATGAAAGGAAAGGTTGTGACTCCCTCAACAATGAGCTATAAAAGGGAGAAGAGAACCTCATTTGAGAGGGGGATTAATTTGGAAATGAGAAGTGCAGATCTGATTTAAATGATAAGTGCAGATCTGATTTAAATGATAAGTGCAGATCTGATTATGAGAGATTGTGTCCCTTTCAAAGGGCAGAAATAATGAAGAGTTGCACTCTATCAAAGGGAATGGTGAAAGGGTGTGTCTCTTGCCAAAGGGCATACATGATGAAGAGGTGTGACCTCTCCCTCACATTGAGAGATATAAAGGAAAGGAATCAAAAGCATCTAGTAAGAGCACCATGGATCAGATCAGATCAGAACTGTTATTAAGTTACAGGCAGTAACATCCTTGTTCTTGGAGGTATGCATGGGGATGTGTTTAATAAGTATCCTTAATATTAAATATATGAAGCCCAATAATGTTCTTATGCAAAATTAATAGTAATACTAATATGGACTGCAATATGTATGATAGTCATACTTAATTTCATATATGTATTCATAATACATAAGAAATATATATACTTATAGTCTAAATCATGTTATAACTTTTTGTATTTAAGATGGGATTGAGATGTTCCAAAGAGGGGCAGTCTAAATCCAAGCAATAGGTTAAGTCCCAAGATAGGGTGGCAATCAGCGACCAATAAGCCTTGAGGGTATAGACCCAAGATAGGTAAGGGCTTGGATCTGTAAACTTTGAGGGAACCTATTGTAGTTGGTCTCTAAGCGCTTTGGTAACATATGTAAACCCTTCTCCCTTAAAACTGAAGTAGTAGCAGGGTTTGATATCTATATTAAGAACAATGAATAATGAAATTAATCAGCTAATGAGGAAAATAGACAAGCACTTGTTAATAACTTATTGAAGAAAATCTATCAATTTTAGTATATTTAAATAGATCAAGTAGGGGACATTACAGTCACGCACAATGCTTATTGTTATGTTTGATAATATTGGTTATTTGTCAATGTATTAATTGTTTGTATTAAGTGGGTTGTCACTCTCGAGTAGTTATAAGCATCAGTTGGTTGACGGTTGTGTTCCTCTTGGCAACTGTCGGGTCCTTTAAATATATTGTGTATGTTAAGGAAGGCAATAGGATAGAGTCCGATCAATTGTAATCGTTGGCTAACCATCTCTGGTGGTCTTCTCTACATTAATTTCATGTGCAAATAAAGATATATTTTACTCCTATATCTAATATGCATTGTTATTTGTATTATTATTTTCTATATTTAATTTATCATATATAGCAGTAAACATGAGGAATATCCATGATATTAATTTTTTATCCTACAAACTTGTCAGTTGTTTTTTAAATGACGACACATGAAAGTATCTTAAATTATTTAAATGCAAGTTAGCTAGGAATTATATTAATGTGTTTTACTTAGTGGATGCTTTAACCCATAGAAACAAGACTCAGACTTGGCGAGGACTTGACAAGGGTGGCTCGACTCGAGATTGAGCAAAAAAACTCCGCCCAAACTTGATAGGACTTGGCAAAGTTTAAAACTCGAGAAATTTGTAAATTTTTAAGGATTTAAAACTTGTTTCATGCACCCTTTATTAAATAAACATTAAAGACACAATAAAAACACAAATACAAGCTAATTTGATCACGTACAAAAGTATACATCCAACACATTAGTATAAATGCAAATTGTAATTGAAGGAAATAGAAAACTTAGATATATAAATATTGTCAAATGTACAAAACTCATGGAATATGAAATCCATGACATCAAATGTTCCACACAAATATCAAACCAACAACTACAAGTCTTTGGGTCAGAGGAGCCTGCATCCCTCCTATGAAGGCATCTAAGGTAGGTCTTGGATGATTGAACAACCATAGTCTCTGTTGATGACTCCATTCCACCCTCACCAACATCAACTATGTTTGTGTCTACTTGTTCTCCAACCTCCTCTTCCATGGCTACAGCCTCAACCTCTCTATTTGCTTGGTCGATCCAATCAAGGTCCTCGACACTAAAGACAAGATCCATAGCCTTAGTGATCCACTCAAATTCTAGATCAACCTCCTCTAGCATGATCAGGGTGAAGTCATGGTCCAAAACCTATCTTTGCCTAAAACGTTGTAATGAACAAAGAATCTTAGATCTGTGAACCTCGCCATTGACAATCTATTGCGCCTCTTGGAGTGTATGTGCTCAAACATACTCCAATTGCACTCACAATCAGAAGCACTACATGGTTGGCTCAAAGTGTGAATGGCTATCCGCTGAAGATTTGGTGTTTTAGGACCAAACATCTACCACCATCTATCTGAGATGAGAAACAGAAAAAAAAATCAATCTCATTTAGTTATAAATTGAATAACATAAAATTAAAATTATGCCCTTAAAATATATTTTTACTTGGCTACATTTTTGTTTGATTGTTTTTGCAAATTTGACAAGAGAAGACCTCCCTTCTACATTAGAAAAGGCCTCTATCTTGTGGATTATAGCTACTATCACCAAGTGACATTTTCTCTCTCATCGAGTAGAGCTGATTAAGAACCTCCTTATCCACCTTGTAATCAAGGCAGATATGGAATGTTGGATTGAGGTAATAAGTGGTTGCATGGAGGGGCTTGTAAAGTTGGACTTGCCATCTCCTATCAATGATATCCTCAATGGGACAATACTTACTCTCATATCCTCCATAGACAGATCTGATGACCTCCTTGGCCCTATCCATGCCCTCATATATGTAGCGCAATGCAAGCTTGTCCCCATCAGCAAATCGTAGGAGAACTACAAGGGTCTCAGTGAACTACAAATATTGTGAAACATTATCAATTAACTTAAGTGTGAATGAATATAAGCAAATAAAATAAAATATGAATAAAAATTAAAAACATAATGTAGAATTTTATAAAAATTTTACCTTCACAATCTCTGCACTAAGGGCCCAAAAGCCTGGCTCATAAAAAATGCAATCTGCCACATCAATCCCTCTATGGTCGTAGCATAAATGAGGAAGTTGACTCCACATAAATAAAAATGTGCCTTAAAGCTACCTTACACCGAATCAAGGATTGTAATGTGATGAAATTGGTGGCAAATCTGGTGATTCCAAGATGATCCAACTCTTTCTACCTCGTGTATTGCTTCATTAGGAAAAGGACCCATGAATGATTGTATACAAATTTGTAAATATATCTTACCTTCTCTACACGTGTGGATCCTAAGTCACAAGGTTCGAATTCGAATTCGAATTCAATAGCCATAAAAGTGGGATGAAATTCGACAAGGGTAAAAATTCAAAAAAAAAAAAATTGGATTAAATTCGCCTTATATAATTTTGTTTATTTTTAAATATATGTAATACTTCTAATAAATTATCAAAATAGTTTAACATTGCTAAATATATTTGAAATCATTATAAAAAGATGGCACATTAATAAAATATAAACCATAAGAAACATGTGAAATCACGATTGCAAATATGTTTTCTTTTCAAAAGGGTACAATAAAAAGTCAAGACTTCAAAACTTAAAAAAAAATCTAAGTCATCAAGAGCACTTGGCTCAAATGGTGTAGCATCATCATCTGTATCATTGTCCAATTCCTCGTCAAGAAATTTAGGTTCATCTACAACTGACACTTCTATGTCTGCTGAAATGTGTTGTTGTGAAGAAGATGTGGAGTCGCTTGTTGATTTGTTCATGAACAATTTGAAATTGTTGCGAATGTAGACAGGATCTCCCAACTTTCCGGACAACTTGTTCCTCTTCTTGCAATGGATGTGGTCAAAGCAACTCCAATTCCTCTCACAAGCTGATGAACTTGCTCCCTGGCCCAGTATTCAAATGGCAAAGCACTGAAGTTCAAATTTTTGGGTTCCATAGCTCATCCACCATCTATAACCAGGTATCGCATCTCATGCCATATCATATTTGGCTACTGCTATTCCAAACAACCCTTCTACTCTCTTGTATACCCAACATTGGTCTCTCATTGTTGAAATTTGCCAATGGCTTCAAGAAACCATACCATATTTTCAAAATCACTTTGTCTATCAATATGAAATAGCTTAGGCTCCAAATAGCAAGTTGTTGCATGTAACATTATGTGCATCATTTTCCATCTTGAATCAACTATCTCCCATATCTCCATGTACTTTGCGTCTACATTATTTAATGCTCTTGGAATAGTTTCCTTGTAATGATCCATGCTTTCATAAAGCATGTCAAGGCGAGGAGTGTCACCATCAACCATATGAAGCACATCAACAATTGGTTTGCATATACTCATAACCTTTGTTCCACTTTCCCAAAAGTTGCTATTTAAAACAATTTGCTCTATGTTCTTGCCCTTAGCACTTTTAGAAAGCGTTGAATTTTCCCACTCATTGGAACAAATAACAGATCTCAAAGTTTCTTTCTCTTCAACAACTCTTTTCAAAGTGATATAAAATGAAGCAAACCTTGTGTCACAAGGCCTCAAAAACTCCCTAGATGCATGTTGCCTGTAAAGACTCAATATGAGACAATGATTTTTTATTAAGTTTGCAATTGCTCTCCCTTTATGAATTACTTCATGTATCCATGGAAACTGAGCCAAATCATGAAGCAACAAATCCAAACAATATGTTGCACATGGATTCCAATATATTTGTCGGTATTTCTCAGCATTTAGTTCTCCAGCTCCCATACAATTTGTCACACTATCAGTTACCACTTGAACCACATTTTCCACCCCTACTTCAAGAATGGATTCCTCTAATTTTTAAAATATGTATTCAAAAGTTTTCTTTTGATTCATGGTGTCGATCGCTTTCAAGAACACAACACCTTCAGGACAAGCCACCAAAACATTGATCAATGGCCTTTGACATATATATAACCATCCATCACTCAATATGGTGCAACCTCTTGCCTTCCAAGAGGCTTTGACCTTATCTAGTTTCTCAGTCACTCTATCTTTTGACCTTTGCAAAAGAGTTGTCCTGAAAGCCTCAAAAGTGGGAGGTGTGTACCCTTTGTCAAACTTTGCAACTTTTTGAATTGCATTGCGAAAATGCAGATTTCTAGCTACATTGAATGGAATGGCGCTTGTGTAAAACAAATTTGCTAGTGCATCATCCACCTATTGTTTCTCTACTAGTTTCCAAAAACTGTTCAAATTTCCACTCTCTTTGGATGCCCCTATGGCCTTGGGTAGACTCAAAGATGAAGACAAAACAGATGTGAATCTAGACACATCCTCTTCAATTCTCTTTTTTTTTATGTCGCCTTCATCTTTCCTGCAATCAAAAAGTATTGCTCTTTCTCTAAAATAACTCTAATTTATGGGGTCACATTTGGGCATGCAGTAACACCTCTACCTTTACCCCCTATAATACCAAACAAGTGGTCCATTATTCTTGTTAAAGTTCCGGTAAAAACTTTTGGGCACCTATTACAATAAAGATTAACACCATTGAATGTCACATGTTTCCATGCCTCTGAAGTTGATTTGTTGGGAGCCATTACAATCTGTACAATTTAGAAGAAAAATAATATTAAATATTTAAAACATGTATTAAATTTTATTTTAAAAACATTATAACAAAAAATATATTATATAAATTTTAACTCTAAAAAGCAAAATAATTCAATAAGTCTAAAACTTTATTTAAATATAATATTTTTTAAATTAAAATTGTTAATTTTTTTTTACATTGTTGAGTTTTAGCTTAAAATGAAAAAATAAAATAAAATAATATTAAAACTAAATATAATAAATACTTCATTTTCTAATAACTAAATTAAAAAAAACTGCAAATGGAAGTTTTATAATCATCTATTATTAAAATAAAAATTGCATCAAATAACAAATATAAAATTATATTTTTTAACACGGCATTTATGTTCAGATAATGTAATTTAAAAAATAAAAATGGAATTTAAAATGTTTGTCGAATGTTGTGACACGGAGATTCACATGCTAAACAAAAAATAAAACTATATCGAATGTAAAAAAAAAGATACTAGAAAAAAATGTAAATTTTATTACAGTAAAAAATAAAACTATATCGAATGAAGCTTAAAGTAAATTGCAAACAAAAAAAAATAAATGGGGAATAAACTATATCGAATGTGTTGACTTGGTGGTCAGCACCTCCTTCGGGGTTCACGACATGGCTTAACCGCCTCCCATGGATCTAGGTAAGTCTAGAGTTTGTAGCAGGCATTGATAGCTCGAGCTTTTAGCGCAACAACAAACATACCTACAATTGGTATTAGAGTCTTGGGTCACAGGTTCGAATCCCAGGAGGTCTCCTTCATTCCGTCGGTGTGGAACCGGGGAGATTGTTGAATTGGTGGTCAGCACCTCCTTCAGGGTTTGCGACATGGCTTAACTGCCTCCCATGGATCTAGATAAGTCTGGCGTTTGTAGTGGGTATTGATAGCTCGAGCATTTGGTGCAACGGCAAACATATCTACAGAATGAAGCTGCCTACCTGAACACAGCAATGAGGGCAGCAATGGCAGCGATGGGAGGAATTTTGCAATAAAATGGAAGTATTGCGGCAGCCGATCCTCAAACAAGCTTAGTCCACCTATGACCCAGCAGACACAGATATCACCGTCAACTGTAGTCTGCAGACAGAGATGTCTTTCAATCCTCCTCTGGTTCGCCTTGTTGTCCTCATTTTTGTTTTCAAAAATGAAGGACCATTACATGAAATTTTTGTGAAAAAATGAAAAAAAAAATTACTCTATGGCACGCTTCCCGAGGCAGAATTTTGACTAATCCTTGGACTGGCTTAATCCTCAGTCCATCCTCGAACTACGTTTCGAATTTCATCAAATTCTGGGTTCGTTTGCTATGTCTTTCCTTCAGTCGGGTTTTAAAACCCCAACTGCAGGGGGAGAATTTTCTTCAAACTGCAAGTTTTAATGATATTCATTGTTTTGGTCTTTGTAGGGGAATTTTTGACCAATTACATGTGCACTTTTATTTCAAATATGTTACTTGTAATTTATTTTAAATTTCCCCTTTGTTGTTTTTATCTTTTTATTGTTTTTTGGTCATTTTTAGTTAAAATAGGGATTTTTTGGCTCAACTGCAAGTAAACTTGCAGTTTGGTCAAAAAACCCCTACTTTAATGGTTTTCACATGTAATAGGGATTTTAAATCCCCATTACATATGTGCAAGTAAACTTGCAGTTTGGTGAAAAAACCCCTACTTTAATGGTTTTTGCATGTAATAGGGATTTTAAATCCCCATTACATATGTGCAAGCAAGTATAACTTGTTGTAGGGATTTTATTTCCCATTTACAAGTATTTAAAACTTGCAGTTTGCTCCAAAAAACCCGATTTTGCCTTGTAAGTGAAAAAGTGACAATTTAAAACTTGCACTTTGGTCCAAAAAACCCGATTTTGCTCATAAAGTGCATTTTTGACATTTTAAACTTGCTATTTGGCCAAAAAATCCCGATTTTGCCTAACATGTTGAAAAAGTGAAATTTTAAACTTGCCATATCCTCCAAAAAACCCGATTTTCATTGTTTCATACATTTTAAACTTGCTATTTGTTCCAAAAAACCCGAATTGCAAGGAAAAACATGTTTTTTGAAGATTTTTAGCAAATTTTTGTGGAGATTTTTTGGGAGATAGAAGGCGTTTTGGATTCCTTCCTATTTCCATGCATTTTTAGACACCTTTCACGCCACATGGAGGTTAAGTTTGCTGGTTTTTAGGTTTATAACAGCAAACACGTTTTTGCTAAAAACCCACGTTTTTCTTCATTAAAAATGCCACGAATCAGCAATGTTATGAATCGTTTTGGCTTGGTATGCTAAGGTATTGAGGTTAGAAAGAGTCTTGGCCATTTTCCATGCCATTTCTCATGCATTTGCTGCCACGTTTTTCAGTTTTTGCCATTTTTTCAAAAACGTGGCTAGGGTTTTGGAATACGGTTAATTTCTTTTTAAGAGATATTCTTCTTTATTTCAAAGATTGATTATCTTTTGGAGAGGCATTTTCACATTGGAGCAAGGTAAGATTTATTTTCTTCTTGTTTCTTTTTTCTTGTTTTCTTGTTTTTTTTTCTTTCTAGTTGTAAATTTGTAAATGGTTGGTTCTTCCCCAAAAATCAGATTTTGTGAGAGAGATTTTCCCTTTTGTAAAGCAATTTTAGAATTGCATTGTTCTTCCCCATTTTCCCTCTTTACTTGTATTCGGGATTTTAAATTCCGATTACAATTTGGATGAAAATCATTGTTCTTCCCTTACGGATAAAAGATTTAACCATCTTTTTTTTGAAATCCGGGTTGCAAGTTGAAAGTTCTTCCCATTTTTGCATTGGCAAAGTTCCAAGTGATCTTCTTGAAATTCATTTTTACCTATCCGCTTCCAATTCCCTCATCCGTACATACCAATTCATCCACTCATTTCACACCTTCATTCATTTTCCCCATTTAAAAGTCTACATGCGGTCAGCCATCCAAAACCCGAAATTGGTCCAAAATGCACTCAAAAAACACTTGAAAATGAGTTTTAAAGGTCCAATTACAAGTGCAAACTTGTAGTTACCCATTACACATATGAAGTTGCATGTTTGTTCCCACATTTGCAAGTTAATGCTCTTGTTTTCCCCACACATGTGATGCAACTTCCAAAACCTGAAATTCACTGGTGAGCCCGTTTTTGCATCAATTTCTCTCTTCCCTTGTCAGTCCGGTTTGCACACACGATCTACCAAATCAATGGATTAAGGCATGGGCCTTATTTTGCAAGCAAATTTCAAGAATGAAGGATGATACAAAGAAGAAATACAACAACAATTCATGGTTGAGAGCATAAAATGCTTTCAAGACAAAGATGGTCATGACATGAAAAGAGGAAGGCAGCCCGTTCCCTCTTGAAAAGCTAGTATTACCCCAAGCAAGAAGACAAGGATGCAAGTTCCCGTTCCGCTTCAAGATGTCTTTACCAATCTAGAATACTTCAAGTTCTAGCATCCTGAAGCGACATGAAGATCATCACAGACAAAGGATGATGTAGTTAGAGTCGTGTCTTTAGACACATGGAATAGTTTTAGTTATGCATTTGCAATTTTGTTTTGACAAGTTACATGTAAAAATATTTTTTGTAAAATGCAAGTTACACATTACTTGCACTTTTGTAATTATATGTAAGACAACTACAAGTTGTGTCCGATTAGGACTGTAGTTGGAATAAGTCTTAGTTAGTTGGAGTAACTCTTAGTTAGTTAATGAAGTCTCAGTTAGTTATTGAATGAGTCTTGGTGGTTGAGAGAATCTCTCAAGTTAGTTAGGATCCTCCCACCTTTTTCTCAAGGCTCCTCTTCTATAAATACTGGAGGAGTCTATTGTAATATTTATCTTTTGGAAAGCAAGCAAAAACTCTGCCAAATTTACAGCAAGAAGTCTTTGAGCTTATGTATGTGGATTGAAAATTTTTGAAGAATAATAAAGAAGGATTACTCAAGTTTTGAGTCTTTGAGCTACATGTTTGGGTTTGAATCTTTTATTTCTTCTATGCAAAGTGTTTCTAAAGGAGCTTAGTCCAATCTGATTTGAAGTCTTTGAGCTGCAAGTAGAGAAGATTAATTAAAATAGGAAACTCTCTTGAAGGAGCAGCAAGTCTTTGAGCTTGCGTCTATTTTTGAGGAAAAATTACTGTTTGATAAGAAATAGCAGCAAGTCTTTGAGCTTGCACTAGTTCTTGTCTTTGTGTTAAAAGAATAGATTATTTCAGTCTTTGAGTTGTTATCTTTTATTCGTTGTAAAATTTAGTATAGCAAAGGGTAGATAGGACTTCCAATAGTCAAGTCTTTGAACTTGATATTGCTGTCCCGTCCCGAAGGAAGTGACGGAAATCTTTGCGCTTTCAGGAAACTTCATTTCCTTTCTCTCATTTCACTTGAAAGTAGTTACTATTGTTCGTTTTCAATCGCTATCCTTTTCTGTGAAGAGAAAAGGATATTGTCTTTCTTGAAGAAAGAAGGAAGACTGCTATCCCATCCTGTTTTTATTTCAGTTTTAGTTAGATAGGGGGAGCCTTCCCTTAATTAGGAGAGTTTTTACTCATGTGCTGTGGTTGAAACCACAATTTTGTATATTTCCCCCAAGTGTACAAAATTTTCAACCAACACGCCTCAGCATTGGTTTGCTGATTTCGCTCTTTTAGTACACACTCCGACTTCAAAACACAGAGTAATATTTTCAGCCATGATTGAGTTGTGTGTTTACAAAGGTGGAGAGAAGCATTTTATAAAGAAAATCCACCAAAAACCCTAAAAATATGCTTTTTAAATATTTGCTTTTATGAAGAAAAGTGATGTCATGACCATACGAATAAACGGGCGAATTTCAATGTATTTTATATAAAAGTTTGAAATTCCAAAAAATTCGAACTTCATCTATGAAGTTCGTCAAATATTGTGACACAGTCTTGGAAGCTTGCCAATATCCTCCAATATGAGGTTAAGGAAATGGGTGGCACATGGAGAACAAAATATAGATGGGTGCCTCCATCAAAAGTCTACTTGCAGCAACATAATTTGCTGCATTATCAATCACCACTTGAACTACATTCTCCTAACCCACCTCATGGATGACCTCTATAGTCTCACATAGGAATGTGGCATTTTTTGAATGTGCAGAAGCATTAATGAACTTCAAGGACATGGTGCCACCTGAAGTTTGAAATTATAAAAAAATCAATGATCATTTAATAAATCATAAATTAAAAATGCTAATCACTAAATCAAACTCAAATTGTTCAATGCATTGAGGGAAGTAGAACGATCAATCACCTACGGAAGAAACAAGAAAATTTAGGATCATCCTATTTCTCCTATTGGTCCAACCATCGGTCATGATGGTGCAACCCATCGTGCTCCATATCTCGCGCTAGTCTTGTAATGTGGCTTTTACATCAGCCACTGATTTTGTCAAAATCAGGCCTCTTAAGTCAGATTTAGAAGGGGCTTTGAACCCCGCCCCACAAATAGTGATGGCATCAACCATGTTCTGCCAATAAGGAGACTCATTACAAATAAATTAAATAAGATAAGAATGTCCAATAAAAATTCATTAGACAAAGCAAACTCTATAAATTTTAAAACAATCAAATAAAAAAGATTACCTGGCTGCAAAGAATGGAATGGTGCAATAGTACCAAAATTGCCCAATTGCACGTCGAGCTACATCATGTACCTCCTTGTTCCAACCCATTCTCTCAAGCAACGGTTGGGCACCAGGAGTAGTGTGTGGCTCAAAAATATTAATCCATCCTAGATTTACCAACTCTAGGACCAATGCTAATGCTCCCACTGCACCAAGAGTAGTGTGTGGCTCAAAAATATTAATCCATCCTAGATTTACGAACTTTAGGACCAATGCTAATACTCCCACTACCACTGGTAGAAGCATTGGCACTAGCACTAGGATGATATCGAAGCATGGAAGAAGCCTCCTCAACACAACCAATGCTTGCCAACTCCTCACTTTGCCTCTTTTTCATTTCCTTTTATGCTTCAAATGTTTCTAGTTACAATTGGCACTCATGTTTAGCCTCAGCAAGTACTAACTTGCATGGTTCAACATCATGGCCACATATATAGGTGTTGTATCAATTTTTGAATTTTCAAAAAATAGACAATCCTTACAATTTTTTCCTCAAAGTTCGTAGTTTTCCTCTCTAAGGCACATTTTACAAGGTTTAAAACTCATATTTGTTAATGTCAAATCATCAATGGGTGTGTTTCTCATTGTTGTCCAAGTTTTGGTTGGTTTTTGCTTTCATTTTCCTAGCTTTTTGTGCAATTTCGGGTTTTGAGTTCCTCATTGTAAGTAGGAACTTTCTACTATCATTGCAAGTAGGAACTTTTTGTTCAAATTGCAAGTCATTTGCCTTTACTTGCAGTCGGGTCTTAGAAACCCAATTACAAGTTGTCTTTGCTTGCAGCCAGGTCTTAGAAACCTGACTGCAAGTATGATGGTGTTTATTTTCTTCTTGCAAGTTGTAATTACTTGCAATCAGGCCTCTAGAACCCGATTACAAGCCCTTGTTTTGCCTTTGCATTTTACTTGCAATGGGGTCTTGAAACCCCAATTGCAAGCATTGTCTTCCTTCATGCTTTTTTATCATTGCCTTTCACTTGCAATTGAGTCTTAGTACCCCAATTGCAAGTATGCTTTCCGAGTTCGTTCTTTCATAGTCTGATTGCAAGCCATTGTATGAGCATTTTGATGTGTTTACTTGCAATTGGGTTGAAGACCCAATTGCAAGTTTGTGCTTACCTTGTAAATCTTTTGCACTTGCAATCAAGTCTCAAAACCCCGATTGCAAGTTGGTGCCTTTCATGAAAACATGCTTAGTTGCATTCGGGTCTTAAAGACCCGATTGCAAGTCTAAGTTTCGGTGTTTTCTTCTGCTTGTGCCCTATCTGCATTCCAAGTTCGCCATGTTTCATTTGCACTTGCTTTCCACCTCCCAAGATCCGAAATTCTCCTTTTGTCTCCACATACTCTCTTTCCCACATCTTTCCTTTGCAAGATCAATACTTGCAATCAGGTCCTAGAGACCCAATTTCAAGGAATTTCGATGCATGTAAGGAAAGTAAGCAAAAGCCAGTGTTGTCATATGTCGATGACAATAGTGATGTAAATTGGAAAGAATACAATGTCATATGCACATAGAGAACTCCTCCTGAAGAATCAATACTACCCTAAGCAAGAAGATGAGGTTGGAGTTTGTTGGCAAAGGACATAAGAACTATCAATGAAGCAAGTTGATGTTCCTAGACAAATACCTTCACTGATCTTGAATACTTCAAGTGTTAGCTTCTTGTAGTAGCATGAAGACCTCTTAGACAAAGGATGATGTAAATAGAGTCGTGTCTCAAACACTTAGATTAGTTTAATTATGGATATTACATGTAATGCCAAAAATTGTAATTGCAAGTAGTCACATTACTTGTATTCTTGTAACTTGTAATTACATGTAAACAAATTACAAGTGGGAAAAACAATAGGGCTGTAATTTGGAATAAGTCAAAGTTAGTTAGAATGCTCCCATATTTTTCTCACAGCTCCTCCCCTATATATATTGGAGGGTGGTCTATGTAATTCGGGATCTTTTGAACAAGCAAGAAAACTCTACAGAAATTTACAATCATAAAGACTTTGTGCTTCATACTTGTAAATTGGTTTCCCAAGTAATATCAAGAAAGCATTTGAGTTTCAAACTTTGTGTTGAAGCCTTGCTCTTATATCCATTGTGTTCTTGTGTCGTAGTGGTATATTTTTTTGTATTTGCTTGAGATTCTAGCGAGATTGTTGAAAAGAGCTTTGATCTGATTTCTTGTAGACTTTGTGCTACAAGTATTAAGGATTAAATTATTACAACTTAGTGTTCATAATAGAGAGGGATTGTAAGACTTTGTGCTTGTATTTGCTCTCACTTTTAGTAGTTTAGAAGTGCACCATATCAGTAGACTTTGTGCTGTTATAAGTTGTACATTGTTCTTATTCTAATCATTTTGAATGTAGATAAGATAGTGGAAAGTAAAGACTTTGAGCTTTATTTCAATTTTTCGTCCCGCCGAAGTGACGGAAGACTTTGAGATTTCATGGAAACTTTGCTTCCTTTCATATAAGCATCTTTATAGTTTTTGAAATCTCTTAAATTTTTGTATTTATTAGTCTAGTTACAGTTTCTTTTCTAAAAAGAGAAAAGAATATCATCTTTTTTGAAAAAAGAGAAAAGGATGTTGTCCGACCAAAGTTAGATTAGTTTTTATAGATTATATTTAAATTAGAAAAGGGGGAGGCTTCCCTTAGAATCAAGAAAGTTTTAAACTCACACACTATGGCTGAAATCATAATTTTGCACGCCTTCCCCGATGTACAAAACTTTCAACCAACAGTAGGCAGGGTGGTATTTCAATCTATTTATGCCTCCATGAAAAATTGTTTTGCAATATTTATATTTAGCCTCTCCTTTTTTTTGCTCGAGAAAACTTTCAATATGTTTCCAAGTTGGATCCTTTCTACCTAGGATTGTTCTAGGAGTAGGACTATTACTAGACATTGTGAAAAATATGATTTTCAAAAGCTCAAGGTTGTTTCAATAAGACAATTACAAAAAAATGAACATTTGTGCATATTGCATTGTCATTTATAAATAAGTACAAAAAAAATTGTATGTTTTCTTCCAAAATATAATGTAGGGTTTGTTTGAAAAAAAATGTAGGGTTTATTTCAAAAAAAAGGTAGGGTTTTCTCTTTCTTTGAAAGGCTATGAATAGAAATGTTTTTTTTGAAAAAATGTAATTTTTACTTACAAAACACAAAAAAAAACCAAAAAAATTTTAAACCTACCTCTTATAACAAACTTCAAATGAAATGCAACCTCTTTCCAATCCTTTGTATGGAGCTCTCGATGCACCAAATGTGAGTATTACCTTCCTCAATGTTATTTGTTGACAAATTCTTGGTCTTCCTCCTTGTTGGTTGTCTTACAGTGCACTATTCTTTTTCCTCATAACTCACTCTTCTCCTATTTTGCCAATCAAATGAAATGAGCACAATTTTAGGGTTGGGGAGGCATTATAACTCAAAAAAAAATTAAAGCACTTTATTTATTTATTTTTTCATTGACTTTAATTTTGTTGTTGTTAATCAAATCTGGGCTTTGGGACTCATCAAGTCTAGGCCAAGTCAACAAGTCCCAATACTAGCCCACGACTCAGACGAGCTTGAGTTCCAAGCCCCTAAGACTCGCCCAGGGTTACCCGTTCAGAGACTCGTCGAGTCTTGGCAAGTCCTAGAACTCTGCTTTAACTTTATAATGAATAAAATTGTAATGTCCCCATTTTGCGAGCATCAGAGTTTGTAAGAATTAGCCTATCATTTGACCCTCGTAGGCTAACAATTATTGATAGAGGGCCTCGTGTGGTAGTTATTTGGTGATTAGAGACATTACTCTTCAGCTGGATTCAGGTTTTGGCCTTTGCACAAGTTTTTTGACTCAGATTGGCACACTTACCATTTATAGTAAGTTACTATTTTGGGAGAGTCAGGGTTCCTATTAATCGAAAGACACCTGAGCTGAGCTTATTGGCAGTGTCGACCTTGATTGGGCCTTTGCAGCTATTTCTAGACTCAGTTCCACATACTTACTATTTATAGTAAGTCACTATTCAGGGTTTCTATTTTTAGACAAGCATCCAATCACATGGAGAACAGGGAGAGTCGACTCCTGGCTCAGACGGTTTAGCAATCAGACAAGTACATCAAGAGATATTAAAGTTTAAGTGACTTAAGTGATTTATTTAATATTTTAATATTATTATAAAGTTCTAAAGTAACTTTATAATAATAAAGTCACTTTAATATAATAAAGTGCGTTAAGTGAATAATTTAATGTGGGAATAAATCTTTTATCCCACATTGGCCAGGAAAGTGTTCGAGCTCTCATAAGAAAGAATAAAAAGGGACTTAAGAGCTCATTTTATATCATCCATCCAGAGAATTGATATTTGTTTGTTATGAACTTGGGAGAAGAAGCCAAGGGTTTCTGATTTAGTCAGCCATTGGAGAGCGACAATTCTTCAGTGTTGCAACCATTTGAGGTGGTGAAATATCCACTGAATTTGGCATTTCAGGAGAGCTTCATTCTGGAGTTCTATTTGGGCTTTAAAAAGAAGGGAAGACATCTAGGGTATGCAGATTTTCGAATATATATCAATTGCAGACCTACAGTTTCATTTGGCAGCCATTAAAAATCAGAATTGAAGCAATCATTTCAAGATACAATTGCTGCTACAGTACCCGCGCTACAGTAGACGCTACAGTAATCCGTGAATAGTGAAATGCTACAGTGGCGTGAATAGTGACATGCTACAGTACTAAGAAATCAGGCATTTAATTGGCAAATTATTCGTAGCTACAGCAGGAACGTGTTTAATTGGCAGTCCATTGAAGAGTGGAGACCATCATTTGCAGCAAGCATTTTACATATCAGGTTCTCTAATTTTGCTGTCATAAGTTTTGGAAATTACATGTTATACCTTTGTAACTATTTGGTGTGAAATAACTAATAAAAACTTCATTATGCTGCTGCCACATAATTTCTAGTTTGCATGCCAAGTGTTTGATGATTTGTCAAGCAGCTGTAGTTGTTATTTTTAGTTACTTATATGCATCAAAATCAATTGGCATATCATTTCTATGACATTGTTAGTCAATCTTTCATGGTTAGAGGCATTCAAAACATTAATTGCAGTGTACAAGACCCAAACAATACAAACAGAAAACTCATAACAGCAAGTACAGACTTTGCAAGACAAGTGTTTGACAAAATTCCCAAGGGTAGAAATCAATGATTTAAGGGCAAAGTTAGTAAGGGTTCTTACAAAAATATCCCACCTCTCTGTGGATATTTAGGTTAATGTTTTTCCTCACTTTTATGTTTTTCCAAATTTCTATTTTTTTGTGTTTTGATGTTTTTGGGAAATAAAGCAGGTAATGGAAATACTTCAAAATTAAAAACCATAAGAAAAGACAGCTCTAAAACAAATGGCAAATTGATAACTTTCTTCAAACCCTAGATTTGAAAGCATTTAATTATTTATTAATCACATACCAAAACAGCTACAAACTAAATGAAGAATTGTGAAAATATTGATTTTAATGCATCAAATGCTACGTTGCACAATCCCTGGCTGATAGGTCCCCAATGTCCCTTCAAATTGTTGACAATGTTGTTAGCAAGGGGCGGCTAGGCAAAAGAGTGCTGCAACTGCCTAAGACTACTTCAATATCTGCCCAAATTCAAAGCTCATACTCCCACGGAGACACTAGGAAGAGGTACGACCAGCCTTGAATGAGTATGACCTGACTCTAGGAAGGTACGACAGCAATATGGGGTTCTCAATCGATCACAATCTGCAGTAGGAAACCTCTGCAATCTACTCTTATGAACAACAGACCAATTCTGATTTTTACCTTCAATTCTGAATTCTTTCAGCACAATTGCAACCTCTGATTGAAGTTGCTTGCAATGATGTTCTTGGGTGATCTTCCACATGTGTAGACATACAAATCCCTTAGAGTTTTCATTCTCAAAGATTGAAAATCCTGTTCAAACCCTTGTTTCTCCTCAAGAACCATATTCAAAGTGTTCAATGAATATTAATATGAATGATCTATTTGCTTTTGTGTTTCAGCTTTATATTCTTCTACTTGCTACAATTTCCCAAGAGGAGTTAGCCTTTTAATTATAAAAAACATTTTCCTTTTGTTTATAATTTTATATCCTCATATTGGACGCTCAAGTCATACTATAACTGGCTTTAATATAATATTTTAATTGCTCATTATTACACTTTATGTAATTTAACATTATTAAAGCTTGACTTCAATAAATATTAAATTAATCCTTTTAATATTAATATTAGGCAATATATTAAACATCTAATCATTCTACTAGCATCTAGGAGATCACCAACTTGTACTGAATCATTCCAATTTTCGTACTATAAATAGTAAGGTCAGACCTCAATGTGCAAGTGACTTACTATAAATAGTAAGTGTGCTCAAATGGAGCCTAAGCATCCTCGAAAGGCAAATCTCAAAGTTGACGATGCACTTCCATAGTGTTGAAGGATAGCTTAGAAGAATGGCACCCAATGTGCCCATTGATGAAGCCAGAATGGTCTCCAAATCATGATAATAGCCCACGGAGACCCAAGAGATAGGCTAATCCCTGAAAGTACTAACACTATGGAAGGTGCAAAAATGGGGGCATTACAGTCCGACCTCCCCAAAAATTTTCCCAGAAGCAGTTACATGTATCAACTTTGTTGTAAGCCTAAATTCTCTAATCAATTCCCAGATCCCAAATTGATCTTCGATGCAAGAGTGATTTCTATTGCGTTACTTTGACCTCCAACTCTACCCAAACAGCTGCCAACAACAAGTTGCAAACCGAAAATTTAATAAGAAGCAGGTGGGGACAGCCATCAACCATCAAGGTATGTACTAGAAATAAAGGCATAAACTCTGAAATCTTTTCTTCAATTCGCTTTCCTATGAGGCATGCTCACTTTTTGTTCGGCTTGAAGCTCACCCAACTTGAATTAACCAAGTTTTCATTCTCCCATACATCATCAGAAATTGAAAGCAACTTAGGACAAGTTGTGATATCAGGATGTCCATGTGCCATATTTAACCTCCAAGAGAAATCAAGAGGAAACATTGCCAAAAGTCCCGCACAAATTGTATTACAAAGGGACAGACTTATTTATTCATTCTCCATCACAAAAGCCTGCATGCCAACACAACCAATGAAATCAAATGTGGTTGAGAATCTATTCTTCATCATTATTTCCAATTTCCCTTTCATTGGTGTCAATCTGCTTTACTGTCCCCAAGTTTATATCACACTTAAAATCACTCTTCTCAAAACTATCAGCTGACCCAGTAAATATAAGATTGTTCCTAATCAGAAAATCAGAGTTCTCTGTATGTTTTGAGATTGGGGCAGCATCATTCCCAATCACGGAATTATCTTCTTCTTAAGAGTATGTGAATTGGTTCTCTAAACATGGTTGTTTGCAACCTTCCCACTCAAAATCACATACACAGCCAAGATTTTCTGAGATATCAACAAAGGCATACCCATTAACATCAAAAATTGACTGCTCCAATAGATGTACTACAAGGAAAATTAATTACCACTATGATGAACATTGGTTTCATAATTTCCACGTGTCATCATTAGCTTGAGGATTGCCCCACTCCCCTAGAGTATAATAAGTGAGTATCTCCACTTTTCTGAGTGAGGCTCTATGCAAACTCCCATCAGATATTTCTTTAAGCACATGCTTTCTTCCATCAACTTCAAACTTCATTTCCAACATTTGAAAGTTGAGATAGAGTTCTCCAATAGACCAAAACCAAGTCATGCCCAAAACAATATCGATATCACCCATCCCAACAACATAATAATCAGCCTAAAACTCATAATCACTCAATTGCAAGGTGAGATTGTTAATCCTCCTGGTATAGGTAAGAATGAAGCCATCTGCCACTTTCACTCGAAATCCTTTGAACTCCTCTGTCTTGAGTCCACCTCTAGCAACAAGCCCCTCATCAAGGAAACTATGAGGGGCGCCTGTATCAAGTAACGTGATCACTTGTTGACCACCCAAGACTCCTCTTATCTTGAAAGAGCTGTCTTTTTGAGTACTTGAGAGATGTGTCATGGGAGTCACTTCTTCGAGTTCCTCTTTTGCTTCATTGGATGCACTTTCTACCACTTTGGCCTCCAGATCAGATTGCTGATCTGAATTTTCAGAATTAGCAGATTCCATTTGATTAACTTTGCCCTTCATAGGGCATTTATGACCCGGTTCCCAAGGCCCCTTGCATTTTAAGCACAATTTTTTCTTTCTCAATTCATTTAGTGTGTCATCATTAGTTTTTGGAGGTGGTCTCTTAGGCTGATCTACACCTTCTTGTAACTGTGTATTGTCCTTATTAGAGGGAGAGGACTTAGATGACACTTTTCTACTAGGGGCAGCGAGTTCTATACTCCATGCTTCTTCTAGGGTGGGAGAATTGAAGGCCCTAACCCACCCTTGCAATGGCTCAACAAGTCCACTAAAAACGACTACAAGTCTCCTTTCCATGATACTAGATACCATCACGGAAAGCCTCTCAAACTCAACAATGTAATTCCCCAAAGAGTTGATCTATTTGGGTTGAGCTAGCTCCTTGGAGTGCAACTATTGGTCCTTATGATCAAACCTCTTGATGAGCTTATTGGTGAACTCATCATATGTGGTGATTGTTTGCCACATACGGGTAAACCTTAAATGCAGAAAGTAAATGCACATAACATAATGGAAATATATTAAATAACCAATCTTTGTATTAATTCAACAGTCCATGTACATCAAGTGCTTATAACATTAAACCTAGATACGACTATCATGATGCCACTTCGAAGGAAAGGTACGCAATATATAATACCCGAAGGGGTGCGACCAACCGTTGCGTCCAACTGCCCTTTGGGACGACTAACTAACTGACTGCCGTAACTCATTATTACCGATGACAATATAAACATAATATGACAACATAACATAATGATTATTCCCGGCAACATCATCCCCCCCAAGAAAAGAAGTCGACTTCGGACGACTTAATACAAAATAGAGATGAACGGCAGGAACTACTGACGCCAGTCGAGCCCGGAACTTATACACTTGCTGCGTCCTCGCCTGGAAAACCCTTTTCTACTACCATTCGATGCTCAAGTGCGGATTTCACCATTATTGCTTCTTTTGACATCACAGTCCTCCTGTGCCTAAACCAAACTTGTCTGCAAAACATGCTTTTCAGTCTCAGCCTCCACCAACTGCTACTCAAATGATGCTGTCTCCCTAGCCAATTTGTCCTCGATAGCCACCCGCGCTGCCCTTGCAGCATCCAACTCCTGGGTATGTTGAGCTAAGTCTCACGCTACTACTGCCTCCAACCTGGTGGTCAGCTCCTCCCGAGCCCTCTGTGCATCCACCAAGGCAACCTCATGTCCAGCCGAGACATACTCCAAGTTCCTCAAGCGTACCATTCCTACCTGGAGGTGGCCACAACCCTCTGGCACAAAGGCTAGGAGACACCTCAAATCCTCCATCACACTCCCCAAAGTTTGATAATTGAACTGAATAACTCCCTGGTACTGTACGACTTCGCGTGTCAGCAATGCCTTCCTTTAGACTCTGTTTGTTCGCAACCTCCAAATCCGTCTCCCTCTACGGCTTATGGCTTCCCCGCCAATGCTTAGCTGCAGGCTTCTTTCTCACAGTACAGGACAACCCAACACTTACCGTGCCTTCTCTGATGCCCTTCACCCAACTCAAAAAGTGTATTGTAGCTCAAAAATAAACTGGGGGCAATGCCCCCAGCGGGGTCTGGGGCAGCGCCCCAGTGGGGTCGAGGGGCAGCGCGTCAATCTAGTCGTCGTCATTTATTTTTATTTTTTTTAATCCACTGTAATGTCCCCGATGGCACCCCAGCCATACAACCTCCCCATACAGTCAACAACAACACTGACACCTCCAATCGTACGGCCACCTTCCCGTGCGGTCAACACCCCTCCACTGTACGGTTATGTGTTTGTTTGTGCGGTGACTTTATGTTCATGGCGCCTTTGTTCCTTGCGGCGCCAATGGTATCCACCGCACAGTGGTCCACCGTAGGTGGTCCCACTGCACGATGGTTCCACTGTTGGTGTTGCCACCGCACGGTGGTTCCACCGTCGGTGTTGCCACTGCACGGTGGTCCCACCGCCGGCAGTCCCACCGCAAGGTGGTTCCACCGTCGGTGTTGCCACCGCACGGTGGTTCCACCGTCGATGTTGCCATCGCACGGCGGTTCCACCATACGATGATTCCATCATGGTTTTCTTTTTCTTTTTTTTTTTAGTGCCGTACGGATCATACGGATTTTTATTTTTATTTATTTTTCTCTAAGTGCCTAGATTCGGCTCGGGTTTTGTGCCTCTGGGATCGCCCTTTTTCGGTTTGCCTCGCCCGAGAGTCTCCCGCTTTGGTCCTGTACCTCTCGAATCGCGTGCCCGGCCTCTCAGGTTCCCTTCCATCCTATCGGGTTCCCCTCCGGATTCTCGGGTCCCCTACGCGCTTCTCGTGGTAGGGTTTCAATTTGGACCGTTGGTGACAAATCTATTTTCAATGGCCATCCGAAGACCTGGAACCACAAATTCTACGGCAACCACGGTCTCCTTCCCGTACATAAGAAGAAGAAGAATAATAATGATTTTGAAGGCTACGGCCTTCCACAGAGGGTTCCAATCATTGCCAATGATCTTGGGATTATCTATGTCATCGAGGTTTGGGGCGTCTCCATTCCAATATTCTCTGTATTCCGGCAGGTACACCTCTTGCTTGCTCTGATTCCTCTACTTCGAGCCTATAGCTCTGGAACATTTCGTAATCCTCCATCTGGCAATGGAAGAGTCCGTTCAATGACCCCGTTTCATCCTCGGAGCACTCCTAGTTTGAGAATCCCTTCGTCGTTGGGCTCCCTGCAGCCCCATCCTTCGTTCCTCAGGTTGCCTTCTCCTTCACTCTCTGATTCCGAAGATGATGCTAGTTCCTCACTAACCAACTGTGTCCCGAGGTCTATGATAAACTTCCTTCCTCCATTCTCCATAGACAGAGTGTTCTTCTTCCAGTTGTGGGTTGCCTTGGCTGCCACCAGCCATCCTCTCCCTAAGATCGCATCATACCCTTTTTTCTTTAGTGGGATTACCACGAAGTCCAGTATGAAGGGTTGCATCCCGATGGTAACTTGCTGGCCCATCAGTGTCTCGATGGGTTTGATTCCATGCTAATCTGCTCCCAGCAGATTGAATGTGGATGGCCACAGGGTGGGCTTCCCCAGCCTCTTCCATGTCTCTTCCGGTAGTACATTCACTCCAGAACCTTTGTCCACAATGGTGTCCTTCAGAATGGTCCCCAGGATACCCATTTCTACCACAGTTGGGTGTCTACCACTGCTCAAGGCTAGTAACATCGGGTCAGTCAAAGGGCTGACGGGAACCTCCACCTATGGTTCACTCAAAGATGCATGTGCAGTGCTTTGCACATTGCTGAGGATGGCAGTCCTCAAATGTGGCATGGAGTCTAGAAGGTCTTTTACCTTTATCGGCACCTCCATTTGTAAGATTTGCCCAATGATATTCTTTTTTGCTTTTAGGCGGGTTGAGGGACTCCTCATCTTTGTGTTCTTCCGTCCTTCTGCTGCCATCTCCCGTTCAATGTTAGCCTTAGCCTCCCGTAGTCTCTCCTTCTCTGTGCCAGGGTCGAGATAGGTTGCCTTTTTCGCCTACGTGCGAGTGATTGCCAGCACTTCTTTGTCTTCGCCCCTCTTCTCAATATTGAGCAGATTCACCCCCTGCTTAGGGCAGTGTGTGTCATCGTGATCACCGGGGCGACACTATCTACACAGGCTCTGAGGGGTTTCAGTATTCTGGCACTCTCAAGCGAAGTGCCCCCATTGGTTGAAGGCCCTACATTGGATCATTGGCCGGCCCTTGGCGTCATACTGGATACGGCTTCCGTTATTGTTATTGTTGTTATTCCTTCCACCGTCACGTCTATTGTCCCGGTAACCTCCAGATGATGCCGTTGTGTTGGTTTGCTGGGCCGTACCCGTTGGTGCGGATGTTGTGGCCTACTCCGTGAACAACACTTGGCTCATTTGCGTACTTCGGGTTTTCATGTTGTATGGGCATTCCTTGATGGAGTGTCCCATCACTTGGCAAATCTCACAAAAGGCCTTCTTTGGGCAAGTGCCTTTTGTGTGGCCTTCTTCCTTACAATCAGTGCACCACACCTCTTCGTTTTTGCTCGTGCTTCCTTTCATGTTCTTAAATTCCTTCAACATACGGTGCATATCCTTTTGAAGAGCTTGCACCTTCTTACTTGATGATTCGTCACTGCTGCTTTCTCCCGAGGACTCCTCTTCTGCAGAGGACTTGTCCTTTTTCTTCCGCGATGTTTTGTCTTCACTTTCCAAATCCATCACGTGGTTGTATGCGTCATCGTATGAAGTGGGCGGTACAATTTTCATCTTTCTCCGCAGGGATGACGGCAACCCTTCCACGAACCATCTCTCCTTTAGTCCGTCAGCCGGCTGGTTCTCCATCTTCCCCAGTAACTCCTTTAACCATCGATTGTATGTTCGCACTGTCTCGTGCTTTCCCTGCTTTGTGCTTAATATCTCCGCCACGATCTCATTATCATCTCGAAGGAGTCGAAACTCCTTCTCGAAAGCTTTCTGTAGGTCATTCCATGTTCCCACCTTTGTTTTATCCACATCAGAGTACCAATCAATGGCTACTCCTCTCAGGGTGGCAGGGAACTGCACCACCCAATCTACTTTGTCAACTACCCCGTTGGTTGACCATATTGTCTCACACGTACGGCAGTGCCATACGAGGTCGTCTTTGCCTTCTCCGTTGAATTTGGGCAACTTTTGTTTGCCTGCCATCGCGCTTCTTACCTTCAGCGCAGCTTGCCCTCCGGAACCTCCAAGGTTCGTACCTCCCGAGATTGGCCCTCCAGGTCCACTACCGTCGCCTTGCCCTTTGGAACCTCCAAGGTTCGTACCTCTCGAGACCGGCCGTCCAGGTCCACTACCACCAGGTACTCTGAAAACTGGTCCACTAGGTCCCACTAGATTGCCTTGACTACCAGGGATGGTTGAGCTTGACCTGAACAGATTGCTTATGCTATCGTGCCCCTATGTCCTCCCGACACCTTCGGCTGCACCAGTATCTCCTACTTCTTTGGTCTCGGTTTCGGTCTCCTTCTCCTTCCTGGTCTCGTCCTCTGAAATGGACAAGTTCTTTAGTAGGTCTCTAGTAGTGTCGATCAGGTTTAGACTTCGCCTTGTTTGTTCCACCAACTCTTCGTGACTTCTTACCCTACGGTGGTATTCTGGCGAACTGTAGAGTTCTCGTTCGGCACCCTCCGTGACTCCTAGGTTCCCTTCGGGCAACCCTACTACAGTGTAGAGAGTGTAATTCTCTCCGTCTATCTCTGCCTCCGCAACCTCCATGACACCTCCTAGGTTCCCTTCGAGCAACCCCTAGGTCGGTCATCCCTCGGCAAGCTGCCTTAGCCTACGCCTTCATTCTATTCGCTGTCTGAGATTCAACGCTCTTTGTGCCACTTCCCATTCGTCACTTTGTATCTTTTTATTTTTTTTCTTATTTAGTATATTTGGCATAAATCACTTCTGTACATAGCAAGCACACACCATGTACACAAAAAAAACTTTTTATTATTTTCCCTTTCGGCCACAATTTATATCAACATTGTGTCGGGATTATTACAGGGTTCAATTTCCCCTTCGCCTCTTGCCATCACGCTCTCATCGGCCGCTGGGTTAATCTCACCGACGGGTAGGCCCATCGTGTCCGTACGCCATCCATTCCTTCCTTGCCCAAGTATGTCTAGGCAACGGCGCCAAATGTTTGCCACATACAGGTAAACCTTAAATGCAGAAAGTAAATGCACATAACATAATGGAAATATATTAAATAACCAGTCTTTGTATTAATTCAACAGTCCATGTACATCAAGTGCTTATAACATTAAACCCAGATACAACTATCATGATGCCACTTCGAAGGAAAGGTACGCAATATATAATACCCGAATGGGTGCGACCAACCGTTGCGTCCAACTGCCCTTCGGGACGACTAACTAACTGACTGCCGTAACTCATTATTACCGACGACAACATAAACATAATATGACAACCACTCATGTGCTATGCCATCAAGGTGTAGTGTGGTGAGCTTAATCGCATCCTCTTCAGACGTAGGCCTCAGTGACAAATAATTCTCTAGCTTTTGGACCCATGATCTCACAATACACCTATCACTACCATCATAATGTTGCAATCAAAGCTTGCTCACAACCTGTTGTAAGTCCCTCTTACCCTATGATGCTTTGTGCTCTATTCTAGCTGTTGTACCTAGTCTCCTCTTCTGATTCAGGAACTGCTCCAATGACATCATTTCCCTGATCTCAAGTGAAAAGGGTCATGTACTTCGCATGGTGGAGCCTAATCTCATCTGCCAATGATCTTCGAGGCTCTAACATTTGCATTGGTGTAACTTGTGGTGTCTCCCTACTTGTAAAAGTAGGCTGTAAGGGTCTCAAAACTGAACTTGTAGATTGGGCATGCTCAACTAGAGTAGTATTCTGACCACCACCTTGAGTCCCACTGGACTCACCATTATGCATGGTGTGTTGAGAGGTATGTTGTGTAGCAATCTGTTGTCTTTTTGTCCCAGCAACTGTGACATCATGTCCATCGTGGTGTCGAATTTATGCTCTACTTGAGAATTCAGGTTAAGGGACCCAAAATACCCTTTGTCCTTCTCATCCATGGCACCCATGATTCTCTCACTGTCACTAGAAAGGGTCCCGTTAATACGAAGAATTTCATAAACCGATTCACTCTCTGGAACCCGTGGTGGTTGTCACTGAGCGTGATGTTCTTCCTTGGTGTAAGTTTGAGACTCTATCCTTGATCAAAAGCCCTTTTTATAGGATGGCAGGAAAAAACTCCACTCTGATACCACTGAAATATCCCACCCCTTTATGGATATTTAGGTTAATGTTTTTCTTCTCTTTTGTGTTTTTACACATTTTTCTGATTTTTTGTGGTTTGATGTTTATGGGAAATAAAGCAGGTAATGGAAATACTTGGAAATTGGAAACTATAAGAAAATACAGCTCTAAAAAAATGGCAGATTGATAACTTTCTTCAAACCCTAGATTTGAAAGCATTTAATTATTTACTAATCACATACCAAAACAGCTACAAGCTGAATGAAGAATTCTGAAAATACTGATTTTAATACACCAAACCCTACGTTGCACAATGCCTGTCTGATAGGTCTTTAATGTCCCTTTAAATTGTTGACAATGTTGTTGTCAGGGGGCGGCTAGAAGAAAGCGTGCTGCAATGGCCTGAGACTACTTCAATATTTGCCCAAATTTGTAGTTCATACTCCCACGTGGGCACTAGGAAAAGGTATGGCCAACCTTGAATGACTACGGCCTGACTCTAGGAAGGTACGACAGCAATATGGGGTTCTCAATCGATCACAATCTGCAATAAGAAACCTTTGCAATCTGCTCTCATAAATAATAGACCAAATCTGATTTTTACCTTCAATTCTAATTTTTTTCAGCACAATTGCAACCTTTGATTGAAGCTGCCTGCAATGATGTCCTTGAGTGATCTTTCACACCTGTAGACATACAAATCTCTGAGAGTTTTCGTTCTCAAAGACTGAAAATCCTCTTGAAACCCTTGTTTCTCATCAAGCACCAAATTTGCACAAGTATTGAATGAATGATCTATTTGCTTTTGTGTTTCAGCTTTATATTCTTCTACTTGGCAAGATTTCCGAAGAGGAGTTAGCCTTTTAATTATTTAAAAACATTTGCCTTTTGTTTATAATTTTATATCGTCGTATTGGGCGCTCAAGTCATATTATAATTGGTTTTAATATTATATTAAATGCCTAGCGTTTAATTGCTCATTATAACACTTCATGTAATTTAATATTATTAAAGCTCGACTTTAGTTTAATATTAGCCAATATAATAAACATCTGATCATTCTGCACTGAGATGTGCTGAAACTGTTAATGCATGGTAGCTTATGCAAGATAAGATATTTCTAACCTTCCTTGCTCTGTTATTTACATGCTTCATGTCTAAACTTATATTGCATATGATTATATTAAATGCTATAAGTTATCGGGTTATTAGCCGATACATACTTGCTTTCGGGTGCATAACTATTGGCACCGATCCACATCTGTTATCTGGCTTAATCATCGGGCATATTTGTTATCGGGCTTAATACATACACTGCTTCATTTGGAATTAACAATGGTTAACAACTGCACCGGTTGGATTACATACATCGTGCATTTTGAATCATCGGTGTTTACATGAACCGATTCATTATCTTGATCAATCATTATATTATATTACAATATGCTATCGAGGTTTTGAATCGATAATCAGCCTTGTGTTAATGGTATAATTACAAAGGCACCAATCAATGGGTGCATTGATCGGTCATGCCTAAACGACATGACCGGTCAATACACCAATTGACCGGTTGCCTAAATGATATATATACCAATTGAATTCATTTGGAGGAGACATAGAAAACATAAAATGATCTCTCTCTTTCAGACCTGCAGATAAAATCAGAATTATTAGACATCAACATAATTCCTCGTATACATTTATAGCATACATAGTTCATAACTTGTTCTTTAATTTGAAATTGAAATAACTTTACATGGTATCAGAGCCAGGTCCAGGCTAGGAGCTCCAAGCACACGAGAGGTGTTGCTTAAGGGGGGGTGTTGGTGTTGGAAATAAGCCACACCCGGACCAACGATGGACTGGTCCAAGAGGGGCCAATAGCTCAGTGGTAGAGCACTCCGGCAGCGTATGGAAGGTCCTAGGTTCGAGTCCTAGCTGGTCCATGTCTCAATAGAAACATTCCAATTGCCTTACTATAAATAGTAAGGTTGGACCTCACAGTGCAAGTGACTTACTATAAATTGTAAGTGTGCTCAAACGGAGCTTGAAGCATCCCCAAAAGGCAAACCTCAAAAAGCTGATGACGCACTGCGAAGGATAACTCAGAAGAATGGCACTTAATGTGCCTACTAATGAAGCCAGAATGGCCTCCAAATTAATATATTAGCCTATGGAGACCCAAGAGATAGGCTAATCCCTGAAAACACTGAAATTAAGGAAGGCGCATAAATGGGGACATTGCAATGAGCATTTTTTTCTTGCTGCAGGGAAAACTACAGCTGCTACACCAACTTCCTGTTTGATGTCTTACAATGAAGTACAAAAAAAAAAAAGATAGCTGAACACTTCATAGCATGTAGCCAGTAAAAGATCAGTTGACACTGATGCTGTATGCCAGCATATTGAGTTCAAAATACCTCTTTCCTGATACAAATGTTATCTAAAATGCATTTTATTTAAAAAGTAGTGTTATGAATTAATGATTCAAGCATTAAAATTTTAAACAGAGCAGAATTTGTTCAGGTCTTCCCATAATTCTTTAATAATTACTTAACATCGTCGTACTTGTTTAAAACTGATGACAGAATCGTGCAATCTATTTTTGACAACTATATGTTTAATAAAAAATCTTAATCCTGGAAATATTTTCATATTTACTGTATTTTATTCTCTTGTCTGTGTTTCGTCAGGTTCTTGAGGCATTAACAAGCAAGAAATGCCAAGAATGCATGTCACTAGAATCCCTTGAGACCCTTGGCGATGCCTTTCTGAAATATGTGTCCAGCCGACATTTATTCACAGCATATGCTCAAAAGCATGAAGGCCAATTGACTTCTAAGAGAAAACGCATTATTTCAAACTATGCTCTTTGCAAGTTTGGTTGTGATCGAAACTTACCGGTACGTTCTGTGTAATCTTCTATTTGTTTTTTTATGAAATTATGGTTATATTTAACCTTTTTAACTTACCATGAATTATAGAATGTTTAAAATATTGCAACAGAATTTACTTAGCAGGGGCATATCAAGTCATCCTCTATTAGGCATAGATTGATTCTTATGATTTTATCATGTCTATTTTCAGATATCGTGAATGCTTGCGAATAATTCTGAAACTATGCGTGAGCAAGAATAAGAGCATAATATATTTGCTATTGAAGAAAATGAATGCCTTCCCTTCCAAAAATGAAGATATCTATCATTCTAAAAACTGTTGAAGTCGCGAATAATACCTAGAATTCCTAATCCAGCTTGATTCTTTTACTTCTAGTACTAAAATTGGAATACCTCTGATTATCGTAGCATTGCATTACACAACAGTGACATGGCATTGCGAATGTGTCAAGTGTTTTTCAGTCATGTCGATTAAAAGCGGAAAATATACGAAAAAATACAGATTTTAAAAATAATATAATCGGCATAAAAATAGTGAAAAATTGGTGTTGATATTTCATCCGCATATAACATGTAGATATCAAAATAAACATAGAACTTGTATTTAACTTAAAAATATGATGAAATTGTTGGTAAACGTGTCACAGATCCCAACGTTCAAACGTTCGGTACCATCAAATTTTCAAACTTGAGCATGAGAATCATATGAACTCGTGGATATGCCACATTAGATTTAGTCAATTACATGTTTTGTTTTCATGGGTATAAAACATGATATTTAAATTATAGGTAATATCGTATAATTTAAATACGGGTATACAGTGGGTTTTATGCAAAAATATTGGGTTTGACCACCATAGCATATAACACATTAGTATTGTTGGTTGAAAATTTTGTACACCTGGGGAATGTGCAAAATTGTGGTTTCAGCTACAATGTGTGAGTATGATACTCTCTTAATTTAGGGAAGGCTCCCCCTATCTACAAACTAAACTAATCTAATATGGGTGAGACAACAGTCTTTCTTCTTCTTTCAAGAAAAACTATACTCTTTTCTCTTCATAGAAAAGTAATAGCAATTGAAAATAAATAACAGTAAATACAGAAATGAGACTTTTTTGTAGGATTTTTGGAACATAAAGGGAAGCAAAGTTTTCATGAAGGCACAAAGACCTCCGTCACTTCCCCGGGACGGGAAAACAAAAAGAAAGCTCAAAGTCTTCAACTATCTATTCTCCTATTAACCTTTTTAGATGATTTTCTACTAACTAAGCACAATATGTAGCAGCTCAAAGTCTAACTACATGATGCACTTCACCTTACATGCACAAATCTTAAAAATAGAAGCAGCATAAAGTCTACAAGCTATCTTCTCACCTTAGCTTTCCACACTAGTTTTAGATATAATAAGCAGCTCAAAGTCTGCAAGATTGAATTTAAATCCCTTTTTCACAATATAACAAAACTCACAATCAACTCCAGAAAATGTCATCACTAACAACTTGAATTGACACAAAATCTCAACACAACTTGCCTCTTTTATTGAAAGCAATCTGATTTACATTTAAGCTCAAATTCTTAGAGTGCACATACAAAATAGTAGAATTTTGTTGCATTGCCAAAAAGATAAAGATTACAATAGACCCCCTCAAGTATTTATAGGAGAGGAGTCATGAGAAAAAGGTGGGAGGATCCCAACTAACTTGAGAAATTCTCTCAACCACCAACACTTATTCAATAACTAACTATGACTTATTCCAACTACAGTCCTAATTGAACACAACTTGTAGTTGCTTTACATGTAATTACAAAAGTGCAAGTGATGAGTTAACTTGCAATTACAAAGTTATTTTTACATGTAACTTGTCAAAACAAAATTACAAATGCATAATTAAAACTATTATATGTGTCCAAAAACACGACTCTAACTGCATCATCCTTTGTATGTGATGATCTTAATGCCGCTTCAGGATGCTAAAACTTGAAGTATTCTGGATCAGTGAAGACATCTTGAACTGAAACAGGAATTTGCATCCTTAATGATTATTGTGTCCTTGGCCAACGAACTTCAACCTTATCTTCTTGCTTGGGGTAGTACTGGCTTTTCAGGAGGGAAAGGGTTGCCTTCCTCTTTTCATGTCATGACCATCTCTATCTTGGAAGCATTCTATGTTCTCAACCATGAATTGTTGTTGTATCTCTTTTTTGTATCATCTTCCAATCTTGAAATCTGCTTGCAAAATAAGGCCCATGCCTTAATTTATTGATTTGGTAGGTCGTGTGTGCAAACTGGACTGGCAAGGGAAGAGATAAATTGATGCAAAAATGGGCTCACAAGTGAATTTCAGGTTTTGGAAGCTGCATTACATGTGTGGGAAAAACAAGAGCATTAACTTGCAATTGTGGAGAACAAAAATGCAACTTCATATGCATAATGAGTAAACATAAGTTTGCATTTGTAATTGGACCTTTAAAACTCATTTTCAAGTGTTTTATGAGTGCATTTTGGACCAATTTCGGGTTCTAGATGGCTAACTGCGGGTAGACTTTAAATGGGGAAAATGAATGAAGGTGTGAAATGAGTGGATGAAATGGTGGGAATGGTATGTACGGATGATGGAAATGAATATGAGTGAAAATGAAAAGATTTTGGGAAGATCATCTTTATGAAAATGGGAAGAACTTTCAACATGTAATCAAGTTTTAAAAACCCGATTTTGAAAGGATGAATATTTTCCAATTTAGAAACTTGGAGTTTCACCAAAAGATGGTTAAGATTTTTCAACCAAAGGGGTAGATCAACTATGTTCATCTTACATGCAATCAGGTTTTTAAATCCCGAATGCAAGTAAAGAGGGAAAATGGGGAAAGACAATGTAATTTGCAAATTGCTTTGCAAACTTGGAACAAAGGGAAAAAATCTCTCACAAAACCAATTTTAGGAAAGAGCAAAACAAAACTAGCAACTATCATGAAGAGAAAGAATCTCTTATAGACAAAAGAAGAAGATTCAAACTGTAGCCACGTTTTTGAAAAAACGCCATATGTATCAAAATGCCCATTAAAAGCATGAAGAATCGGTCAAGTAAAGCACCCAACTCCACGTCTAGGCAAGACAAGCCAAAACGATTTAGGAAAGACAAGATTTGTGGCACTTGAATGAGGCAAATCGTGGCATTTTTCAAAAATGTTTTTGTTGTTAAAACACCATAAAACCAGCGATAATGTCTTCCAAATGGCGTGAAGAGAGTTGGAAAATGCATGAAAATAGAAAGGAATCCAAAACGCCTTCCTCCTCCTAAGAAATATTTCTTCACAAAAATCGGTGGAAATTGTCAACAAAATCCTTCAACAATGTTGGTCAGGTTTTTGGGAAAGAACAACAAGTTTAAAATGCGTGCAATAAAGAAAATCGGGTTTCTTAAACCTTTTTACGTGTTTAAAATGTTCACTTTTCCCCTTGTAAGGCAAAATCGGGTTTTTGAGAGCAAACAACAAGTTTAAAATACTTGTAATAGGGAAATAAAATTCCCATTACAAGTTTTAAACAACTCAACAAAAGACTAGCAAAGGGAAAATAAAATTCCTTTTACAAGTCACAAAAACAACTTAAAAATAAAACTTGTAATAGGGAAATAAAATCCCTATTACAACTTAAAGTGACTTTATAAAATTTGTAATGGAGGAGAAAAACCCCTACCATAACTTAAGTGGAACTTTTTAAAAGAATTATAAGTTTTATTTAAACTTAACAATTTAAAGTTCACTTGTAATATGTGTAAAAAGTTCCTACAATGACTTAAAAGGCCAAAAAGCAACAAGGGGGAAATAAAAAATAAGTTACAAGTTCTAATTTCATAAAGTGCACTCGTAATTAACTAAAAAATTCCCTACAACACTAAAACAAAAGAAAAACATAAAACTTGCAACTTAAAGAAAATTTCCCAACTGCAGTCAAGGAGAAAAAACCCAAAATTGAAGGAAAGACATAGCAAACGAACTCAGAATGCGATGAAATTTGAAACACGGTTTGAGGATGGATTGGGGATTAAGCCAGTCCAGGAGTTAGGCGAAATTTTGCCTTGGGAAGCATGCCTTAGAGTAAAATTTTCATTTTTTGACAAAGATTTTATGTAATGGTCCATCATTTTAGAAAACAAAAATGAGGACAACAAATACCAAATGAAAAAATCTTTAATTTTTTTTTGTTTTGTCTGGTCTTCATTTGGTAATTAATGCTGGTATGCTTATCGATATCGAGGCATACAACTTGCATATGACAATTATTTTTATTTCATATGTTTTAAAATATCTAGTTGACAAAATCAATCATTTTTTTCTATTCATAAATTAAAATAAAAATCACGATAGAAATGATCTGTATTTTTAATTAAATTACTAAATAGTAGAAAAATGTCTTTATCAGGATGATTCTGTTGGCTATATAGATCTTAAATTACTATGTATGAGATTTTCATATTTGTAGCTCAAATTTTTATTTTCAATTGTTTTTATCAACATTTAATATTACTCTTATAAAGGTCAAACACAACAGTTTAAAGTAGATTGTTTTCCATAGTGATTGTTGGAAAAATAAGTGCATGAGGATTGAGAGGTTTGTATGGCACACATTTCATGAATTTGTCTATGTATTATTGAATTATAAAGGTATAAAGTGGTTGTATATTAATTGAAAGTTATTTTTTAGACATAATTAATGTGTTGTGTATTACATCATTAACATAAACAATAAATGCTTCTGTAAAAAGTGTACTCCAATATATCTTGTTTACATTAGAGACAATTCTAATTTTATCCCAAAAAGGATAGAAAAAAGACAAAGGTTTAGTTATTAGATCAATAGATTGTTCTTGAGAAGTAGAATCATATCAATAAATATCATTAATATCAATCAATTGTCAAATGTACTAATGATGAGCCATAGTATGGTTGTTTTGAACATGATAAATGGAGTTCATAATGATGATGAACCTCCATATGCTTCATGTGAGTGTGATGAATGGCTTTTAAATAAATTGAAGACTCCTTGATTGTCATAAAAATGTGGAGTTAATATAATTTGAGAAACTTGTAAATCATTCAAAACTCAACATCACCATACTATTTAACAATTGACATTATAGTAATTTCTTAATATTATGTTTCAAAGAAAGATAAAGCTATAATGTGCTAAAACTTACTCTTAACACAAAACAACTTGAGCTCAAGGAAAATATAAAAATTATTAATTGATCTTAGAGTATCAACTAAACCAACCCAATCATTCTTTTATAGAGAATGCTGAAGTCAAGAGTATTGTTGACGAGTATTGTTGACCTTTCATCACTTGTTTCATTGTTAGTTAATAAAGAAGCTTTGGTTGGATATAAAACCAATTAACTATCAATGAAACAAAGATATGTATGTTTATGTGAATAATATTACCCACCAATTGTTTGTAGAGTGACTTGCCATCAATGTTGAATCATGATAGACCAACAATTTAGCTTGATCTCCATAGATGTAGTGCAAGTGTTATAATCAACCGTACAAAATCATTCCAAAAGTTTTATGGTATACTTGAATTAAGCCATGAAAATGTTTAGGATGACTAAATAGATGCTTTGGCAGTGACCCACCGACACAATTGTGACCCACCCACACAATTTTGTGGAAAACAATAGATTGTAAATATAGGAGTAGCTTTAATTTTAAGAAGGCTTCTTTATAACATGTTAGCATTTTGATTTGGATCTAGATTTTCATTAAATTAATGATGGAAAATTTGTATCAAATAACATGATCAATAAGTTTCGAATTGGAGTTATAACAATTGACTTTATTTGGAGACCATGACATATGCTGGTGGTGTAGGAGAATTGTAGAAACTCTAGTTTGACAACAGAGTGGTGCTTTATCAATTGGGCAATGGACTCAAAGAATCAAACTATTCTTGAATCACTTAAACAATGTACAGTCTACAAACAAAGAAAATGACATTTACATTATCGAAAGGGGAAATATAATACTAACAACATAATCATCATGAGTTGTAAAATGCAATGACATAACCCAGAAATAAAAATGCTCTTTAGAAGGGAGAACGTTGGGAAACAAAATGGGTTATACAAAACAGTTTACAAGCTAGGAAAAGTAGCAACCTCTCCTCATTAGCTGAGATTTTGATCATGATAGTATGTATCTTTAAAATTGTCTCAAGACTTTCTCAAAGAGCTATGGTTCAAGTGGGTTAAAAAATTATGTAGTGAAAAATTTAGCATGATTTTGATTGATAAGCATTGGCTCCAAATGGTCTTCATCCATAAGAACTATCTCTAGTAGGTGAAGCTATTGTGCCTCCTCCCGAAGGTATCTAACAAGATCCAATGACTATTGTTCTAGTATAAGATTAATAACCTCCTCATATCAGATTTGATCTTGTTCACCTTTGTCTTCGACATATGCAACACAATTGCAGGAAGTTTTTCTTTTTGTTTTGGAATTTGCATGCTATTGTGTATTTTGGATCATGAACTCTAAAGAAGCTTGTAGATTTACACTCTAACTCAAAAATGCAATTATAAATAAACACTCCAACAACCATTTCAAAGGATGGGATTGAGAAGGAAGGCAATTGCAGGAAGTTTTTCTTTTTGTTTTGGAATTTGCATGTTATTGTGTATTTTGGATCATGGACTCTAAAGAAGCTTGTAGATTTACACTCTTAATTCAAAAATGCAATTATAAATAAACACTCCAACAACCATTTCAAAGGATGAGATTGAGAAGGAAGGCCTAAGATGAAAATTCCGTCATCAGAGGCAATTGCAGGAGGTTTTTCTTTTTGTTTTGGAATTTGCATGTTATTGTGTATTTTGGATCATGGACTCTAAAGAAGCTTGTAGATTTACACTCTAACTCAAAAATGCAACTATAAATAAACACTCCAACAACCATTTCAAAGGATGGGATTGAGAAGGAAGGCCTAAGATGAAAATTCCGTCATCAGACCTCCACAGAAATAAGTTAGAAGTTGAATTGTCTGGAAAGTCTTCATAGACTTGTAACAAGATCAATCAAGCACTTAAAAAGACAATGAGATCTTACCGAAAATTACCGAAAATTATGAAGTGATAGTCAAAATATCCAGTTATAGAAACAAACTCTAGCCATTGAATTCCAAGTCATGACACCATCAAAATGGAAGACAAGAAATTTTTTGTTGTTGCAGTATTCTTTGTGCATGAAGTAACATAAAGCATTTGAAGAATATTATCTATACACCTCAAAATGTGGCCTCAGTGCAGATCTGCTCTATGAGCCAAATACAAAAACAAATTTAGATCACTAAGTCCTTTTGATCCTTGTACAATTCCCCAAAAATCATGTTGTAATAATTGTTTGTTGTTCAAAAATAATCTGAATTTCTTCACGAGCCTACTCAAGATTGCAAGTCTCAGATTTGTATGGAGAGAATATCTCACAAATCCTCGATTAATCTTCTTCAGGGAATGCAATAATGCTGCTTCATTAATGCCCTAGACTGAAAACTTCATGAAGACACCAGATCAACAGCCAAGGTTAGAACAAAGAGAGCTATCAAGAGACGCTGTGACGGAGAAACATGAGACAAAATCTGTAGTTTCACTTGTTTGATTCGTGTTGTTTCATTTTGTAGTGTCAACCCTGGAAATAGGGATGATTTCTATCTTGTTTATAGTAAATTTGTATCTTTCACACACATATATAAGATCCTCAAAGTATCCCTTTGAAGCCAAGTTGTGGATTACTTCTGAGTGCAAGATTTTAAGCCAATTTTTATATCGAAATTACAGTTGAAACCTTTGTGGTTAGAAGAAGGTAGTTTGTAAAATATCCAACCTTTTCTGGAAGGCACTGGCAGTTTTAAAACTAACAAATGTATCTATAAATTTTTGAGTTATAACTTTCATGTTGAGATGAATGCATTGTGAGTTTAGATTATTGATTTCGAGATTCAGGAAATTCTGTTTTTGCTCTGATTAAGGACTTGATAAATTATGTGGCTATTTAAATGATCTTTTACTACTGTTTTTAATTGGTAGAGGATGCAATATTTTAGAATAGTTTCCAGTCCACTTTTAACTTGTTGGTTGCCTGTGTTATAACTTTTCTAGGGTTATATGCATGATGAACCATTCAATCCAAAAAAATGGATTATACCTGGGGAGCATATACCTTCGTCGCGTCAATTTTGTCAGGACACATCTGATTCAATGAAGAACTTATACGTCAAAGCTTATAGATTGCTAAAGTTAAAGAAAATTGCAGATGTTGTGGAAGCTCTTATTGGTGCCTTTCTTATTTGTGCTGGGGAAATCGGAGCTGTGAATTTCATCAAGTGGATAGGAATGAACATTGATCTTCCATCAAAGATATCCATCACTAATAACCTCGATAAAAGAATTCCAACCAGTGTTAATATTTCACATATGGAGTCATTGTTGCATTATTCTTTTCACAATCGCAATCTATTAGTGGAAGCCATGACGCATGCGTCATATCAAGTTCCGTGGGTTTCTGGCTGCTATCAGGTATATTTTATGTTAAATGCATGATTCTGCTTATGACACAAATCCTTGCTATTTTTGTGTTGCTCCAGCAGAGAATATATGAAGTATATTAATTTCCATGGATGGCCTATTTGGACCAGTGAGGCTTGAAAGTACGTTCAAGTTCAATAACTCTAGGATCCAAAAAGTAACTAAACACTGAACTACTAGCTAGTTTTGTAATTATCATATATTTACTGTCAATCCTAGTGTTTGGAGCAAGACAGTTTTTATGTAGATTGGGATTGAGATGCTAGAATCTTATTTACGGTGTATGACTATTTTCTTTTTAGAGAGAAGTGATTTCTCTGTATTCTGGACTCCACTTGGTGTCTGCTTCCATACATCAAATATTTTAAATTTAATTGTTTAGAGGATCACATTCTTGTATTCAAATGGTATGCTGATAATGTGATTTTGTTTTACAGCGTCTTGAATTCCTTGGAGATGCAGTGCTAGATTATGTTATAACATTATACTTGTACAATAAATACCCAGGATTGACACCTGGAGTTTTGACTGATTTGAAATCTGCTGCTGTTAATAATGATTGTTATGCCCAAGCGGCAGCGAAATGGAACCTGCACCAACATCTTCTTCATGCATCAAATCCTCTTCATAGGCAGATTACAAATTTTGTCCAGCTGATTGGCAGCTCATCAGAATCAACAAGTCACTCCTACGGCTGGTTCACCGGAGAAACAGAAGCTCCAAAGGCATGGTTATCAACCTTCTATCCATGTTCGTACATGCACATATATTTGATTCCAAATTTTTCTACAACTTTATTATAAACTATACATAAGCACTTGTGAAACATATTTTGTGGTTGTTGCTCCTTGCTGCTCTCTGTATTCATTACTAAATACTAGAGTATTTTATCTTCTCTTTTCCTTAATCTCGCTATCTTTTGATGTTCCCTTATTTTGACCTTCGTGCTGGTCTTCCTTTTCATTGATTCCCTCTTTTTTTTTTATTTGTGTTTTTTTCCTCCTTTCTTTTCCTTCACTTCTTCGCTACCTCCTATCTATTTAGTTAGGTCATCATTCCTTTACCTAAACTAAATATATTTTTTCTCTTGTTTGTCCTTTTTACTTGATAATAGATATCTTTTATATCATTTTTATTTAGTATTAATCATTATTTTAATAATTCAATTTAAGATCAATTATTTTCAAACTTCTATTTTAACTAATAAAAATATTTTTTATAATTATTAAATAATCATAATTATATTCATTAATACTTTGATTTTTTTCAAAAAAAATTCATATTATTTAATATTAAAGTCTAATTCTTTATTGTCAAGTTTTTCCCCTACATCTAAATCATCAACCTTCACCTTTTTTTTAAAATAAATCACTGAACGTCATACTATTCCTTAACTGCTACTTTTGATCCCTTAGAATACTTTATCTTATAAAGATTTTATTTTTCACTACACTCTTCCATTCGTTAGCAAGCAAAATGGCATAAAGTATCCTTGAGTTTGCAATTCATTGTTACATGCAAAATCACATTTATTGGAGATAGCGTATTTTGAAAAAGAATTAGCAGGTGCCCTTTTATCTTTTCCGTGATATCAACGTGCTTCTATGTTTTGTATTTGCATTTTAGATTTTGATACTATATCTATTATATTCTTGAATCGTCAAAAGCGAAAATAACAACGTAAAGCGCACGAGTAAAGCACTTGGAATGAGTGCAGGAATTGAAATTTTGACTAATAGTTTGATGAGTAAAATAGAAGTCATACTAATGTAACTTTTACTTTTATAATGTTGAGTATAATTTTATAACAGGTTTTGGGAGACATGATTGAATCGATTGCTGGTGCAATTTTTGTTGACTCGGGATTCAACACAGAAATTGTTTGGACTGCTATGAAGCCTCTGTTAGAACCCATCGTCACCCCAGAGACTTTATGCTACCATCCAGTTCGTGAGTTACAAGAGTTATGCCAAAAGGAAAATTATGAATGGAGCTACAATCGTACTGAAAAGCAAGGGAAATGCTGTGTAGAAGTTCAAGTTAATGTGGGGAATAGTGTATATACTGAAACTTGCGATGCCGCAAATAAAAAAACTGCAAAGAAACTTGCAGCTGAGAAGGTTCTTATACCTCTTAAGGTATCTATTTTTTTCAATTTTTCTTTTCAAACAATTTGATTGTCTTGAATTTAATGTTTTTTTCAGTGATAGTTTGACATATGAATTTACTTACAAAATTTCAACTTGTTAGATCATATAAGATTCTGAATTCGTTGGTTGACAGAAACATTTGAATAATCTCATTATCTCATTAATTATCTTGTATAAGTTTTCATGACTGTTTGAGCTAATATAGACTCTATTCTATCCTTCAGAGATAAGATTTCAAACTTTCCATTGTTTCAATCTTTAACAAGAAGCCGTATTTCGAAATTTATAATCAAACGGTTCATCTTTACATCAATTAGCCAAATTTATAATCAAACGGTTCATCTTTACATCAATTAGCCAGGGAAAAAATTTATCATTTATTTTGTTCTCAAGTTATAAGTGACTAGAATACCTTGTGCTACCAACACGTTTATTAGGAACCTTAAGTACTATAGAAAGATTTAATAAAAAGAAGCATATAATATGAATTAGTTACGCTCGCGTCAATGATTTCATTGATACTTACGCTTTAGTACTTTACTTACGCTTTAGTACTTTAAGTATCAAAAAGATCTTAACGGTGGCATTGTTTTTGATTAAAAAAGGAGTGAGAACGAGGGCACTGACCCTTTGCATAGCAGGGTTGCCTTTCGCATCCTAGTGGCATCAATGACACTGTGCACAGTTACATGTAGTATAAGGATAGTGTTCTTTTCCTAGCTTGTCTTATTCATTTGGATCTTTCTTCTTCCACCAAAATCTGTGGTCTGTTTGGCCTGGATCAAATTAGGTCAAAGCATTGAAATTATGAATACCTGTTGGGTTGGATTGAAACATAAATATATTTTTATATTATAGAAGATTTGAATTCAATACCATCTAAATAAATTTTATCATTAAATCAAATGTCTTTTGACTAAACATAGACCTAAAAATTGTTTCGTGAACTTGTTGCTTTATACCACTCTCTTCCTGTCGTATCCTTCGCTAAGGAAGTTTTTAGCAACTTCCGTCATATCAACTTCACTCCTGTCCTTCATCTTCTATTATCATTGTTGATATCATTTTCTAGCGAATCGCTACCTTTTGTCAATTCTCTTTCTGTTCACTCCATTTTTAGTTCGGTTTGTTTCCAATTTGTCAGCATCAAGTACAATCACCAGATGCATTGTGTACGATTAGTGCAGTCATTGCAGAGTGGAGAGTATTCCATTTGAACTTACACAAATATAGACCTGAATCCTGCACGTTTATTCGCCAATTATTTTTATTTACAGTGTCTTATGACAAAAGTACAAAGTGCAATAATTTTTTTTCTTAGATATTCCATTTTAAATTTATCTGGGATTTCTCATCATTGTGTAGCCATTTTTCTTTTGTATTATCATAAATCAAGGGGATCCGTAAAATACACAGGATCCTCGAAAAGATGTAAGTATCAGAACTGGAACATGTCAAAGTCTCAATGAGGAGATTTTCACTAACAAGCCCGTTCCTTTAGAAAAGCTTTTAGTCCATTTCATGCCTTTTAAGGCTCCCTCATTACACAATTATTATCAACATGAAATCATTACAGCTTAATTTTTAAATTTATTGAATAACTAGAACTCCCACAACAGAAACATAAGAAAAAAATGACTTTACAAACGATGTAACTTAACTGAACTAAAAGATGACCTACATTTTTTACCAACATGTCAGCTGTATTATTTTGTTTAATGATATTAACATGTTTGCAATCAGAATAACCAAACAAATTTATATAATTTGATCGAAATCGGGTATTGTGAATAAATAAGGTGCTAAACTTAAAATATCTCATCTTAATTTTTCTTTTACTTTACTATTTCTATAATAATTATTTATTATGTTGAGTTGTTATATGATTTGTTACTTTTTTTACAGGGCATTTCAAATCAAAGGAGATGAAAGATTAGAGGGTAACAAGCGCTGGTGTGACGAGGATGCTCCATGCAAATTTTATTGATTATACACCTTAATGGGTTCTAGAGATCAAGTGAGTCAAAGGATATAAAAAGTCATAATCGTTTTCATCATATTTTTTGGTGGAATCTTTAACTCTGCATTAAGCTATTTGTTTGATGAACAATTTCCATGGATAGTCATTTCTTCCATGACATTTATTTTTATTTCATATACATTAATATATTATTTTGTGGCATCTCAAAAGAAAGCTAGTAAGGGAGAGAAGGATAGTTACACATTGATATGGAGATTTTAAATCTTAAGTCTTTTGTATTTATTGTATGTAATACTTTATAATGGTCTATTGTGTAACAATTATTAACATTGTGGGCTATTCACAATTCCATACAAATAATTGGTGTTTTCACATTGAATTTTATAGGGATATTACATTTTTATACAATTTCAAATATGTGTATTGTTATCTTTTCAAGGATTAGTTTCAATGAAACGTAGATGTGCAACAATGTAGATGTGGATAATGAATGAATAATAAGTGAAAAAATTGATATGCATGACACATTATATTATATCATTTTTTTAAATTGAAAATATATGAATAATTTTTTTATGAGAATACCAATACACTGATCTATGTTTATAGGATTAGGGTTTTGTATAAAGTCAAATTTTTAGATCATCTAAATTAAATCTAAACAAAATCTATTAAAAAACTTTATGTTTGCTGCAAGCGCACCTTTTTGCTATGGTAAAGAAACATAAATTTGAAGTAGTCAAATAGAATTCTGACAATACAGAATGAACTCGATCTCTAGTCCTTAGTTCAAAATGGATTGAAGGCCTAAACAATTCCACCTCCACACATAAATTTGAAGTAGTCAAGTAGACTTCTAACAATACAGGATTGAAAGCCTAAAAAAATCGACCTCCATTATATTATGGAGGTTTAGTGAACACGATGCCAAAGCCCTATTTAAGAACATACATTATATATCATTATATTATTTAAGAAAACTTAATATATATTATGGAGGTTTAGTGAAAGCAAACACTTGGAAGATCAATTTTGATTTCACACGTCTCCACATTTAGCAGCAGAAGTTGAGCGCGAGCAGCATGTAAGAACATGTGTCAGCAGAAAAGAGGTATTTACATCAAGAACGGCAGAATGAAAACTGTTTCCGCAAGGAGCAACAGCATAAAGTTTATTGTTTTGAATCTCCTCATGAATAACTACGGTAGCTAACAACAAATGTAAGCCTTTAAGTTATATGCTTAGATAACTAAAACCCCCTTGTGAGGCGAGAAGTGAGGCCTATCATCATTCTAGCTGGCAAAGACTATTACGCTGCATGCTAGGTATGGCTCTTCCTTGGAAATCGCTATCCAGTCTTTAAGATACACTAATGTATGATATATGAGAACAATTTATATATGATACATCCTACAAACTGGATAGCCATTTCCCTCTGTTTCTTCTTAAATTGGCAAAGTCTGGTGAGAACTCCACCTGGTTTTCCATCTGGACACAAATAAGGGTGGCCTTACCATTGATAAAACTCCACCTTGCATGATCAGTGTGGCTAAAGTTATACAAAAATCCGCTTCTGGCTTAAGTCATAAGAATCTCCATTTGGTAACATTTGAAAGTTGGCATAGGTAGACGAGATCTTTGCCAAGATTTTAGAAAATGGCAGATGCAAGGAAGACGTGTGCCCTGGCTAGGTCAACTGTTTTAGAATGCGAAGAAAAGTGGCTTATTGTGCCCGGCAATGAAAAGTGGGCCAAGTTAAAGCATAGTCTCTACTTAGAGCATTTTATAAGGAATATCTACATAAATTTAAAAAGATTAATTTAATTAGTTAATTTACATTATTTAGGTTGAAATGTTAGATTTATTTTCTATCACAAAGATTTTTAAAATTTCAATAAATATTTGTTAATTTTTATTTTAAAAAAAATTTTAGTGTTAATTTATTTATTTTTATTTTCTGTTTTATAATATCAAAAAAATTTAATAAATATGAGAGAATACTTTTAGAGGTAAAAAATCTTAGTTAAAAGTTTATATTTTCTAATATAGGAAATTTGATTTTAATTTGTTATATTGATGGGAGGAAAATGTTTATTTACATTTTTTAATTTAAAATTATTTGTTTTGATTTTTTAAATAATTTTAATTTATCAAAATATATAAATGAAAGTAAATGATTGTCAAAGAAGTGTTGATAGATGTCAATATTAAACAGTTAATTTTTTAAATAATTTTGAAGAAAATATTATTTCTTACCATAATAACTATGTATCACAATGATAAGAAAGTGTCTTTTTAAGAGTGGCAAGTCATTGACAAATAAAACAATTAATTTACTATTACATTATTGAATTTAGACATAATATTATAATTTGTTGAGGTCCAACTAAAAAATGTGGATATACACCTTGACTAAGATCTCAAATAGAACACGTTTCAATTTAATGAGCTTGGGAGTTCTATTATAAGAAATCAAGAGAGAAAATTAGGAATGGAGACATTTATTTTACACATTTTAGAGTAAGGTATATTCTTTTCTTTTTTTCATAGTGCTTGGAATATAACTTGCACATATTGAAAACATGCACACATAGGTAATTATAAATAAATAATTGCTACTTATTCTCACTCGTATTCTACTCCATGTTACATTTAATTACTTAATTGACTCATCCAAGATAATCTCAATCAATCAATAAATTCAATCTTCAAAAGAAAGAATTTGAGAAAATCAATTTTAAAATAAATCATACATGCAAATTTCAAGTTTCAAAAATAAATCAAATTAATCTTGAATACTTATTACGTCATTCAATTGGTAGGCATTCAGTCGTTTGAAATTTTTTTTTTCAGGTTTTTTAAAGAAATGATTGTGGTGAGGGGCCCAACACGATAGACACAAGTATGTCCATTTTGAGAAGGCAAGTGTATGAGTTCTAGTTGTAGGAAAGCTATTACCGCCCTCCCAAAAAATGGATGGAATGGGAGGAAAACATGTGTTTTGATTGTTACTATACTAGGCCCAACATTACTTTGGCTACTTTGAGTTTGTTGTTAATTGGCATGGGTACCTCACTTGGTGTTGGTTTGCTTGTGGTGTGGAGTTTATCCACAATTTATGAAATTGGGTTTAGTTTTGTATGTGTGGTTATGAACTTTGGGGAATGACATGTCTTATTAGTTTGGATATGTGTATATTTTTAAATATAAAATAATAAATATATAATATAAGTCAATGGGTCCTTGGTCTACTAGTGAAGTTGAATGGCTCCAAATGAGCCCACCAAGGATCTTATGAGGTCAAGATTGTGCCCCGAGTGAATTTGACGGAATGGATACCCCTCAATCCTTAGCTATTAGTTGAAGAGGATTCAACCTATTGGATTGTGATCTTGTATTAGGTAGTAAAAACTACTCTATGAAGGTTCTTGTTGGAGGAGGTTTCAACCTATTGCCTTGTACCCTCGTATCAATTGGCAAAAACTACTCTATGAAGGCCCTCATTGGGCGTGTGTGTGTGTGTGTGTGTGTGCGCACGTGTGCGTGTGCATGTGCATGTGCATGTGCATGTGCGTGTGCGTGTGCGTGTGTGTGCATGTGCGTGTGCGTGTGTGTGTGTGTGCGCACGCATGTGTGTGAAGGTTCTCGTTCGATGAGGTTTCAATCTATTGCCTTGTACCCTCGTATCAGTTGACAAAAAATACTTTGTGAAAGTCCTCATTGGGCTTGTGTATGTGTGTGTGAAGGTTCTTGTTGGAGGAGGTTTCAACCTATTGCCTTGTACCCTCGTATCAGTTGGCAAAAACTACTCTGTGAAGGCCCTCACTAGGCTTGTGTGTGTGTGTGTGTTTTTTCAACCTATTGCCTTGTACCCTCGTATCAGTTGGCAAAAACTACTCTGTGAAGGCCCTCACTGGGCTTGTGTCTTTGTCTGTGTCTATATATATAGTTATATTGTATTATTATTATATAGTTAAAGTGGAATAATAAAATAAAATAAAAAGTGTTTCAAGAAGGATATTTCCCAAGTGCATTTTATATAGATTATTTTTAAGATACATATGCTAGTGTATTTTTCTTTTAAAAAATCATGACATCTAAAATGAGATATCAAGTTAGGATAAATTAGAACCCAACACATAGAAAATCCTTTTAATCAAAATGCAATCCATTTTGAATTATGCAACTCAGAAGTAGAAACAAAACTTTCCTCAAATTACAATCTTGAAAATTTAATAGCATAATAATTATAGAGACAACAACCAAGGTTTAAACCTCACAAGTTGCTCTCTATCATGTCAACAATGAAGAGTTGCTTACCTTGGTTTTAACACACCAAAATTTTAATTCCTCCGCTTGGATTTTAATATCCCAAGCACATTTGAAAATGCCCTTCCCGCTCTCTCCGCATTTTGAGTATTTGTTTCCCACTACACAAGCTACTCTCGCTCCCACTAACATTGTCCCTTTTGTGCCCTCTGTGCTTGAGTTAGCTACATCAAGTGTGGCAATGGCTCTTCCTAGTGAGAAGGCTCCCAGGGACCTTGTGATTAAGAATGTTGACGGTGTGTTTGATGAATACTAAGGAGGGGGGGGTGAGGGGGGGGGGTGAATTAGTATGCCAAAAATCTCTGCACTTAAACACTTTGCAAGACTAACAGTAAACTGGTAAAACAGTTTAACAAACAAATCGGTTAACAAACATGCAAACCAAATAGCTAATAATGCATTCTCCCACAGAAGCACAAACACCATAACACAATAGATTTTGACGTGGAAACCCAAATGGTTAAACCACGGTGAGATGGAACTCACAAGTAACTATCTGCAGAATAGGAACCAGGCCAGTTAAAGTCTTACAATGTTCTTTACCAGAACAGATCCTGTTAGGAATCTCAATCTCTGTTAGGAGATAAGTCTGATTAAAGACTACCTTGCTAGAGGATTTCAGATCCACAGATGTGAACCACCTTGTTAGAGGATTTACAAAAAGGCTTTTGGGCCTACCCGATTAAGGGCTACAGACTTGTCAAAGATGTGAGTAATCAACAAGTGTTTGATCTATCTAATAGCACAGACTGCTCAGTTAGATCCTTGATACCTCATTCTTAATGCACTCCTGCATTACTACAGTCTTCTACACATTCATATTCTTTCCAACTCCTCAACCACCTTAAACCCTAGCAACAATATAAACTTTTGCTGCGACCTCATCAACAACATAAAACCCTAGACATGATGTCCTTATAAAGGAATCTGATTTCATGTCGGTCCAATAGGATTACATTACAATTTCTTAGGTTCAATGAACCTGGACATACTTGGTACCATGACACAAAAAGCATCGTTAATGTGTCGGCGCCGTCAAACAATCAGTGGATGGTAACTCATCACAAAATGTCGGTTGGTAACTCATCATAGAGTATTACCGGTTCATACAAAATGTCGATTGCCGGTTTGACAAAAATGAAGACTGGTAAAAATGTGTTATGCCGCTTTGGTCCTTCGTACCGCTTGGGATCAACATGTCGCTTCAGACCGGGAAACACATTCCGCAAAACATCAATAGTCTAAAGACTATAATTCAACATACTGATTGGAACAAATACTGGTTGTGCTTTAACTCATACATATAAAGAGGATCTCAATGCAAGTGTGTGTCCATCAATGACAATCACAACATAAACATCAAAAATGCCAACAATCTCCCCCTTTGGCACTGATGGTAACACTCAGGAAAATAAAATTTTGACATCTAAGTGTTTTACAACAAAATCATGCCATTAGAAAAATTGCTCCCCCTAAGCATATACACTATCCCTTTAACAATACAATGTATAGCATTTTTGCATATAAAGTATAAACATTGAGATATTCAAAGCATATAATCAAAATTTTGATTACCAGATACTTCTCCAAATAGAATTCTTCTTCTCCTTTTCCAACAATGACAAAGTACAGCTGAACAACCTGTTTTTATTTGATATAAAAAATAATAAAAGTTTATGACAAGGAATGATACTTGTCAAAGACAAATTTAAAGTCCTACAAGAATTTTCATCGACAAAGACCAGGACTCAAGTAGGGAGGTGGCTACTTCTTGCTCTGTCTGCATCTGGGAGACTTGTTCTTCCATGGCATCAATTGTGCTCATCTCCTGTGTAACTGTTAAGGCATCCAAGTCCAGATAGCACTTTTGAAGAATTTGCAATCGTGGGACTAGAACCAGTTGTAGCTCCTGCAAATCTCTAGACCAAGTGTTGATCTCTTGCTCCATTTTTGTTGACTGGATGTGAAACCAGTGAACGGTTTGCCCATAAGTTGTAAAGGAGTCAAAAGGCGACTTGAATGTGCTCAAGTAGGACTGCAAGTCCTTTTCAAGTTTTTGCTTCTGAGCTAGCACATCATCATAAAATAGATGGGGTTGGCAGATCTTGTTGAGTAGCAGATTCCCTTCATCTAGAGCGTCCCTTATATCCTTGTGTTCTTTCTTTAGTTCAGCCCGGAGCTCATTTAATTTCTTCACCAGAGCTATATTAAGAGCTTTTTGATGCTCCTTCTTGACATTGGCCTCTACTGCCTCTTCAAGGCTTTGCACCTGATCATCCACTACTATGTATAGGAGCTTGAGTTTAGCAAGTGATGAATCAGTGTTGGGAAGGTTTGTACCGGGTATCAAACTGGTAAGCGTATCCACAGCCGCTTGAATTACATCCTGCTCCTTCCGTCGAATGATTTCAAGGCGCTCTTGAGCTACCTTGATGCTTTGCATTAGCTCCGTTTCACTTGCAGACTGGAGATCGATAGGACTGGTGAGATCAGCTGATTTAGCTTGACTCTCGGTTGCCTTCGGAGTCTCCATCTGGGTGCTCTTCTCCGCTTCTCCTGTCTTGTCCTCTTCCGCTTTCTTCTTCTCCACTTCCTTGTTCTCCTCAGCCTTTTTCTTTTCTGCTTCCTTCTTCTTCTCCTGTTCCTTATCTTCCTCTTCCTTCTTCTTCCTTTCTGCTTCCTTCTTCTTCTTTTCTTCTTCTTGCTTCTTTTTCTCTTCTTCATCCTTTTTCTTCTTCTCTTCTTCATCTCTTTTCTGCTTCTCTTCTTCATCCTTTTTCTTCTTCTCCTCTTCATCTTTCTTCTTCTTCTCTTCATCTTTCTTCTTCTTCTCTTCTTCATCCTTTTTCCTCTGCTCTACCTCTTCTGTTGCTGCTTCCTGTCTGTCCTTGGCTTGCTTATCAACCTGTTTAGCCTGTTGGTTCTGCCCTGTTGCCTCAGATGGTGTTTCCTAAGTAACATCCTCAACATCTAGAGCATCGACATCAATGGTGTCGATTAGTTCAACAACCGTATTTCCTTCATCATCAAATACTTCATCCGATTTGGATATAACTGGTTCTTCTTCAGCTTGTCGGTTGGCTAGATGCGCTTTGTGAGTCTAGACAGCAGTTCTCATATACAGATGAGTGTCTTTTTCGACATCAACAACTCTACCTTCTAACAGCCAGAGTCTTTTTTTTGTAGTGAAGAAGAGTCCTTTATTTTGGTCAATAACATCAAACAATTCAGAATTTGACAGGTCGGGAAAGTACTGTGCAAAAACTTTCTCCCTAATTTCCTGTTCCTTTTCTATGGCAATGTGCCATCTATTATCTAATGACATATATAAAGAATCTGGTGTCTGAGACTTAATCTCTGAGGGCGGCCGGTCATTAGCACATAAATACTGAATTATTTCCTTTTCAACTGCTTCCTTTTCATCATCATTAAAGTCGTCAAAACACTCAATTAAGTCATTTAACACTTTCCTCCTAATATTCTTTATTGTTCTTTGAAAATGTGTCAAAGGTTTGTAGGAAGAGATATCTATATTTACCGGTGCAGAAGATGTTGGTTCATTCTTTGTATTCCTCTTTCCTCAGACACAATTTCTTCTGAGTCTGGAGAGGTATTCCTTGTTCCGGTTTCTTCTTGGCTGGTGACTGCTTGGTCACTTTTGGAGTTGCAGTAGTAACCGATGCAGATGCTGCAGGCACTGCCTTTGCCTTCTTTACTACCGGTTCTTTTTCTTTCATTGCTAGTGGTTCTTCAACCGGTGCTATCCTCTCTAGGTAGGTGCCAATTCTCTTCACCTTAGGATCAAGCGGTGAGGCAATAAGGGTAGAGGCATACCCTTCCAGCATATCGTACATCACCTCATAGCCCATTGGCTCCACTTCTTCCTGTCTAGGCTCAACAACCTCCATTATGCATTTATCTACTTGGATGGTGAAGCAAATATCGTCTTCATATTTCTTGACGATGTCACTTGATATCCTCACTCTTTGGCTCATCTTCCTTCTGAACTCATCAAAATACTTGTTCAGAACATCAGGGTAACCGGTTCCAATTGCTTCAATGCTTTCCTTGATTTACTTGGTTACCGGTTGGTCACCAGACCATTGGACATCTCCTACTCCTGGAAAGTAGCCTTGGAAATAGAAGAACAACCCAACCAGTAGTTGTCCAATCTTGAACCTTAGTGCATTATCATGTTTGATCGACTTCAAATTCAACAGGAGTTGTCTCTGCATACCGGTGCACAGATCAAATGATGCATCCTCTTTTATCATCCGGTAAGCGGCATTTACCGCTACAGCAGATACAGAGTTAATTCTGTTGGCTGAGAATGTATGGTATCCAATCACCATGCATGCATACTTAACCAGATCATCCTTGATAGAATTTACTGTCATGCCTCGTGAGTCACTCACTGAACCGGTGAGCTTGGACATTTCAGTTTTGCTTACCGTCCTTAGGGCTGGCACTTCCCCTGTGTCGTAGAATCCGGTGACTACATGAATTGCCTGTGGTGTGATGTCATGTGTTCTCTCCAGGTACATCTTATCACCATGGACTCTGCTCAGAATGATCCTTATATGATCCTCTGTGAAATCTTCCAGGAAGTAAACAGCATTGTGGAGGTTTTTCTTCTCCAAAATATTAAACTCTGGTTTGATCTTCTTATCTTTTCCACAAAATAAACCTAATTGGGTGTGGATAGCTAGAGACCCTAGGTCTTCTATCTTGCAATCTATGGAGTCAGAAATTCCCTCTTCTACTATCACACCAGCCGGAACTTGTGATAGGACATTATACTTGGACTTCCTTTGAATAAAACTTGCAGACTCGACAGATGCACTAGAACTGGTATGAGATGCGGAAGCCATGATAGAAATCTTAAGAACTCGAGAAATACCTATTGAAACACGTGAAATTAGGGCTTGCCGATTCTCCTTCACTTCACACTTCGTCGGTTGTTGAATCACCGCTTTGTGTTTTCCACTTGACCATTTCCAGTTTGAATTTGAATCTCCTTCACGGTTTCTCAATTTCTCAAAATCTCTGCTCAAATTTCCCTTTCGTTGCTTTGCTCTTTGAAAACTTTTCTTCGCTCGAAAACTGATAGTGAGAAATGATTTGAAAAATGCTTTTAAACATATTCCTCACCTACCGTCATTAATGCTCCTCCATTAGGGCGTAAACCCTAATTTGCCTTTTTACTGTTTTCGGTCTTCTGCCAAACGACAGATATAACATACCGATTAAGGTCTTTTACCGGTGTAAACCGGGGTTCGAAACATTTTGTTGTTTTCTCCCCCTAAGCTTTTTGAAGCTTAGTTTGTCGATTCCGTGATTTCCACACTAGGTGCAGAAACTGGTTCCTCTTGTAACACCATTGGTTTCTCCTTCCAGATTTTGTTCATGTCCGCTTGAACAATGTCAACATCAATGTTTCCTTCCGGAGTGACTGGTATATCATCAAATATGTTCCTTCTTGACCTACAGAATCTGGCAATGTGACCCGGTTTGTTGCAGTGATAGCAGACCAATCTAGGTGCTCTCCAAGGTCCATTGTTCAGGTTTCCATTCTTCCTTCTGCATGTTGCAACAGTGTGACCATGACCATGACAGATCATACAATTTTCTCTCCATCTGGTTGCCGCTCGATAACCACCGCTTCTTGGCTGATGATTGAAGGCATTAAACCGGTTGTGATTCCAGTTCACAAAAGGTTTAGGACCAAATCCTTGGGTCCTCTGAGGATATCTTCCAGTGTTATTCATAACAGATCTGCATTCAGATGCTCTATGCCCATACTTGTTGCATGCATAACAGTGACCATCAAATCTATAGGATCTAGGCTTATCATTTAGGAAATAAGGAAAATTGTTGTAAGCCTTACTCCTACACACATTTGTAGTATGTCCTTCTTTAAGATAGTTAAAGCAAACAGATTTAAACTTTTGCTTACCTTTATCCTTTGATGTCGATTGTTTCTTTGATGTTCCAGCATTTGTACCAGAGGTCTCACCTTCCTCATGACCGGAATAACCAAGTCCATTGGTATTCTTGACTGGTTCGGCAGATTCAAGCTTTTGCTCTAGCTTGACAGTGCTCTTGTTGAACTTAGCAAGTATTTCCTTTGACTCAAAGAGTTCTTTGGAAATAGCAACATTTGTTTCCAACAGGTTTTCATTCGCAGAGATGGCAGTGTTCAGTTCTCCTTGCATGTCTTCCTTTTCCACTTTGCTTGCATGGAGTTGAGCATTTAGGGCATTCATCTCTTGTTTCAGCTTGGAGATCTCATGATCTCTTTCTTTCACCAGATCTTCAGCTTTACTCCGGTTCTCAAGCTCTTGACACATCCGGATAGTTAGTCCTTCCAACTCCTTTCTCAGGTTGGAGTTTGATTCATTTAACTTATTTACTTCAGCAATTAGGGCTTCCATGTCTGCTTCATCTGAAGAACTATTTTCAAATAGCTCCATCAGTTTTTCTGCATGTTCTCTCCTTTTTGCTTGAGATGCCTTGTATTTGACCATAAGATCATCATAGGCTTGCTCAGACTTAGTGAGTCGGTGGGTAAGTTCCCTCAAAGTGTATTCCCCCATATCTCTTTCCAAGTGGTTAAACTTATAGAAAGGTTGGCTCTGATACCAATTGATGAATACTAAGAGGGGTGAATTAGTATGCCAAAAATCTCTGCACTTAAACACTTTGCAAGACTAACGGTAAACCGGAAAATCAGTTTAACAGACAAACCGATTAACAAACATGCAAACCAAATAGCTAATAATGCATTCACCCACAGAAGCACAAACACCATAACACAATAGATTTTGACGTGGAAACCCAAATGGGAAAACCACGGTGAGATGGAACTCACAAGTAACTATCTACAGAATAGGAACCAAACCGGTTAAGGTCTTACAATGTTCTTTACCACAATAGATCCTGTTAGGAATCTCAATCTCTGTTAGGAGATAAGTTCGATTAAAGACTACCTTGCTAGAGGATTTCAGATCCACGGATGTGAACCACCTTGTTAGAGGATTTACAAAAAGGCTTTTGGGCCTACCCGGTTAAGGGCTACAAACTTGTCAAAGATGTGAGTAATCAACAAGTGTTTGATCTATCTAATAGCACAGACAGCTCGGTTAGATCCTTGATAGCTCGTTCTTAATGCACTCCTGCATTACTACAGTCTTCTACACATTCATATTCTTTCCAACTCCTCGACCACCTTAAACCCTAGCAACAATATAAACTTTTGCTACGACCTCATCAACAACATAAAACCCTAGACATGATGTCCTTATAAAGGAATTTGATTTCATGTCGGTCCAATAGGATTACATTACAATTTCCTAGGTTCAATGAACCTGGACATACTTGGTACCATGACACAAAAAGCATCGTTAATGTGTCGGCACCGTCAAACAATCGGTGGATGGTAACTCATCACAAAATGCCGGTTGGTAACTCATCACAGAGTATTACCGGTTCATACAAAATGTCGATTGCCGGTTTGACAAAAATGAAGACTGGTAAAAATGTGTTATGCCGCTTTGGTCCTTCGTACCACTTGGGATCAACATGCCGCTTCAGACCGGGAAACACATTCTGCAAAACATCAATAGTCTAAAGACTATAATTCAACATACCGGTTGGAACAAATACCAGTTGTGCTCTAACTCATACATATAAAGAGGATCTCAATGCAAGTGTGTGTCCATCAATGACAATCACAACATAAACATCAAAAATGCCAACAGTGTTAGGACTGGATGCTACAATACTTGGTCCTAGGGCTCACCCAAACCCTCTTTTAGGATCTACTGCAATGACTCAAAGTTATCCCCACATTGTTCAGTCTGATCTTGCTTGTCGCCAACATGTTTTATGGCCTCTTTCTTGTTCCAAATCCTCTTTCTTGTTCCAAATCCTCTCCTATCATTGTTTATGGCGAAAACATTGTAGATAATGATGATTTTTACTGATGGCATGGTCTCGTATGGTTGTTCTCCTCCCTCGAGCCTACTCTTTCTGACCCACAAAACTGGGTCTAGACCTCTTGAAATTTTTGGTGTCTGGTAAGACCAAACTCTTTCCCTATGCTAAGGGATTTTTTATAGCTGATTTTGCTTTGTCTGATGACAAAAATTATGTGATGGGACAACCTTGGGTCTAGGGAGAGCATTCTCTTTCCATCAAACCTTGGACTCCCTCTTTCAATCTCCTCACTGAACCACTCTCTTTGCATTCGGTCTTGGTCAAACTACCTAATCTTCTCCTTCACTTTTGAGAGGAAACTTATGGTGAGGCTATTAGAAACTCGGTTGGTTGTTTCTTGAAGGTTGATGATTCAGCTTCCTACATTGGGTCACTTCACCTTTTCTAACATTCTAGTTGGCATTGATATCTCCAAACGTCTTCATGGGGATGTGGTTTTGATGGTCAGGGACAAACCTTGGATGCAACCACTAAATTATGAGGGTCTCCCCTTTTATTGTTGACATTGCTTCGCTACTAGCCACCTAGCTTTGGACTACTCTCTATCGTGTCAAAAAGGTGTTTCTACTTAGTGGAAGGATGCTAGGAAAGGTCACTTAGTCGTTGAGGTTCCCTCTAAGTTTGACTTTTCATAGAATTCTACTAAGCTCCTTGAACCATGTGTGACTTTTTCGCATGCCCTGATGTACCTACCATAATTCCACTTACTCCTAGTTCAATCACACAAGTTTCTCCCTCACATCTACCGTCTTCTTTGGTGGTTGATGATATGCCTCATAATCTTGCAGCCCCTCCTCCAATTTTGGGTTATCTCTTGATTCCCCTTGTAATGGGGTGTTGGATGATAGTATTTCTTGTACGGTAGTTCATAGGAGAAAAGGTTCTTCTCCCCTTACTCTTTTGGGGGTAGCAAAAGAGAAGTCTTATTGTGCAATATTGAGACCCTTTTCTCCATCAGGTTCCAGCTTTGATCAAAAGCTTCCTCTCTTCTTGTCTTTCCCAATTTCACCTCTTGTGAGATTCACCCCTTTAGCCTTGATGGCTAACATTGGATATGGGCTCTTCCCATGCTTATCTAATAAAAAACATAAAATGTATAAAAACCAAATACCTATAAGCCTAGAACATGATATTTCAAACAATTCTATTGTTCAAAATGAAACAAATCCATAATCAATCAATGTAACTCATGGCAAAGGAAAATCAATTCTACCACAAGAAGACCCTTGAAATCATATGTTTGACCAACTTTAATAGTTAAGTAAAAAACTAGCAAACTTAGACACACATAAATCTTATACTCCCCTCACAATAAAACCAACTACCTCACCATCAACAATCAAAAACCAAACTGTAGAATCAAATTTTATCATTGTGACTCAAAGGCACATCATTTGCCCGAGGATGGAAGGTAATGATGGTTGCTCTCTAAGGACTACAAGAAGGAAGCCACAATTAGAGGAAAAAATAATTTGAAGAATTGTGCCCCATCTTTTGATGAAGAAATGAATACTCTTCCCCTCACTTTGAATCATCTAATTTTGACAAATATAAGGGCAAGGGTGACCCAAGAGAACATGTAAAAGGAATATTCATGTCTTGCCAAGGGGTTGCATATAGTGACAATTAATCAAATTATTCATTTGTAGTTTAGGGTACAAGTTTTGGAATTATTTTAAATCTTCTGTAAGGATCCATCACAACCTTTGCAACCTTTGTCAAAATATTTGTCAAACACCTAAGTTGAACATGAATTTACAATAATAGATTGTTGTAATCCCAAACAAAGGAATAAAGAAAATTTATTTTCATTCCTACAAAGATGGAGAGTCTTAGCTAAGTAGATTCCCTTGGCCAACCTAAAAATGTAGTTGGGTAGCATCTTCATTCCCAACCTTAATCAAGAAATGGTCTTTCATCTACAAGTACTTTGTGATACTACCTCTACAAAATCATTGAAAAAACGAGTTTAGATTGAGAAAGCCCTTTTTGCTAGAGGATTGGTAAAACTTTATTAAAAAGATCATCAAAACCAATTGATCATTTTGCCCCCTTTGAAGTACATCATGCATTCAAATTCGCTCATCTCATGATTTTTTCTCTCTAGTTTCTTCATATATAAATTAAGACAATAGTGACCATACTATTTTGGATTAGTAGGTTGAATGATATGGTTTTCTTCATTGTTTTCATAATATAACTATTTTACTCTTCTTTTATTTTTAGGTCAATAATTATTTTACTGTCTTTTATTTTATAACATATATATCCACATGTAATTCAAACATTTAAGAATCTCAATTATCAAAAACAAAATAAATAAAATTATTTTTTATAAAAATTACATTAAAATTGAATTGTACTATAACCATTGAATAATTAAAATTTACAATGAAACAAAAATATATATCTTCTATTCAATCTAATAAAAAATTTGAGTGCTTAAGATCCAAATTCTATGTTTAAACTCATTCTATTTCTCTCCATTCTTGAAACTTTTTAAAATATACCAATCATTAACTATTTATTATTGACTAATTATGATTTTAAATTACTATTTAAAATTATACACTATCTAATTATAAATACATCAGCTATAAATTATATAGTGTGATCTAATTAAAAAAATTCTAAATGTAATTACATCTAATTTTTGAAACATTTTGTTTTTTTGGCAAGACTTTGGATGCATTCCAAATGTCCTCCAAAAACAAAGGGATGATTGTTTTGCAGTCTTGACAAGAAAGTATACTACAAGACAAACCAGTGCACCTAATCCCGACTCATACAAACAGAAATTGTACTTTAGCAATGACCTCATTTCAAACAAAACGGAATGATTAAATATGGGCAGGGTACAATTTTGGGTAATTTAAAGCAGAGCTACAAATTAGAGTGTATGAGGTAGAATAGTACAGTGGATCACGGAGCTAATGGCTCATATTTAAGATCTACAACGAAGTTCTACCTGTAGACACCTAAAAGTTGCACAATGAATTAAGTGAATTTTATTCATTTAATTATTCTTAATTCTTCCTATTAATTAAATTAAGATTTAATTAATATACCCTTTTTCTATCTAAGCCATTTAACTAAATACCTTCCCTCTAGCCATTTTAATTAAATTTACATTTAATTAAAGATATCAATATATCCCCTTTCCCATTTTAATTAAATCTACATTTAATTAAAATCTCATTTGCATTTAAATAAATCTAAATTTATTTATAAATCCCCCCACTTGCAAAATCCTACAAATGCAAGTTGCAACCAAATTAAAATAAAGCAATTTATTTTAATTAATTCTATTTTCCCTCACCCACTTGCATTTTCCTACATCTCCCACTTGCATCCTAAATCCTATTCCTAATTTCTTCTAGACCCTTCTAATCACTTCTAAATTAACCTAACCCATCTTCTAAACTTTGTCACATCCCTAAACAAAGGGAAGTCACTTCTCAAACCCTTGAAGTCTTTGATAACCATTAAAGGCTTCAAGTCTTCAACCACTTAATTTTCCAAAGTCTCCCAAACCATTAATGGTTAATTCAACCCTCTTACATGGTTAGAGACTTTTTGCCTAACTTAACCTTCATCCAACCCAAGGGTCTCATCAAGCCTTTAATGCTTTGACCATGATTATCTCTTAATCATTTGCACAAGAGTTTATCAACTCTTAATCCAATGGGTAATCTTAACTTAAGCTTGACCCTTACCCTCTAGATAACCATGATGTCTTCTCAGGCATTTAATGTCTCCAACCCCTTTTCTCAACCAATCTTATGTTGACATTTGTCACCATTTCATTGGTGCCAAATGCAAACATGGATTCCCAACTTTCAATCTTGACCCTTGTTAAGATTATCCAATCTTGACCATTCATTGCCCTGCTTTCCCTATAAATAGAGCCCATTCCTTCTTCAAAAAAATCATGTCTTTGTGCATCAAACTTATAGTCTCATAATATTAAGCATATTATCTCTCTTTGATAGAATAGCATCTTAGATCATTTTGATAGCATTCTAATCTTAGATATATCATGTTAGCTTCATCTTAGTATCATTTTCATACTAGTTCAAGCTTCATATCAATATCTTGCATCCTATCATCATCTAGTTTCATATCTAAATCATCGCTAGGATCTTGGTTGCATTCCATTTAGATCTTAGAATCATTTTAATCTCGTTCTTTAGGTTGTCATCTTAAAGAATCAAGTGTTCTTCCAAGCTGAGAGCTACCTTGAATCTTGAAGATCCTTGGAGATAGAGGAGCATAGAACGATATTAAAGAGTTTAGATTCTTTTTAACTTGTTTTGTTTGGATTTCTAACCTCTAATGCAATGTTTCATGTGTGTGTTTGAATTGTTCTCTCCTCTTGCAGGTTGATACCACATTTTTGACACACACTACCTTATAGTTAGCCCAATGAACACAACACATGCTAGAGAAGGATATGGATATTAATAGTTGTTCATCTTAACATCCTAAGCTCTTAGCTCTTAAATGGTACATGAGATTTTGATAATTTTTATTTTTTTTGTATATGATTTTGACAGTTTTTTTAGTTTATAATTACAACAAACACAAAAAGATCTCTAATACATCAAGATGTACCCCAATGAAATAGACCCACCGCCATCCAAGTAGAGCTTGAGGTTTCTATTTGAAATCTAGAACCAAAGCCTGTTCTCCAAGTTAGCCCAATACACAATACACAATTTTACTCGAGCGCCTTCAAAATCATAGCAAACTGCGATCTAGGAAAAAAGCTTAACATTCACAAAATCGTCAACCCCTTATTAGGTCACAAGTTATTATAAAACAAATTTAAAGCATCTAACACACTAGGTTGATTTTTCTCTCAAGGAAAATAATATTTGTTATGCTCTAGGCTGCCAGAATGCTATAATAAAGAAACGTTCTTGTCCTCTGAGAAACCATTGTTCATCTGGAAAGATCCAACCATCTGATTGCTTTTCCATGGTAATTTCGGTCAATGGTTATATTGTTTCAATTGTAAAATCCATGTCTCTAGCATTTATGATCCAACCATCTAAATGCTTTTCTATTTAATTGTGAAACCCATGCCTGTAGCATGGAACGATCCTACCACCTATCTGTTTTTCCATGGAGAATCATGGGCAACATTACATAGGCATGAGTTTTCCACAGCTTTTCACAGTTTATGACAATGATTTCAAGAGCTTTGTATACAATATATTGATGCAAAAAAGTAGAGTTGAATTCAAAACCTCTTGAAATCAACATTGATACTGTTCTAATTGTTTAGTAGTTGTTTCTCAAGTCCAGACCCATGGCTAAATTCAGGCTCCACTTGATTTGATGTATCATCTACGCGAGATCCTCAAATGACTAGTTCATGTATGGTTTTCCCAGGCAAATCTAGAAGTTCTCCTGGATATTTACTTTGTTACACTTTAAAATATTTATATTTCTTTTGGACTTTTGGCCATGGTTTGAAGAGCACTTTCATTAAACAAAACAGAACGTGGTTGAACAAGTAGAACATTAAGTTGCACGAATGTTTTAATATCAACGAGGAAATAAAAAAGTTGTCATGAAAAAGTTTCGAACTGTCATGTGGACTAACCACATTGAACGTAAAAAGGTATATTATATCAAAGAGTTTAACCCAACTTGGGAACATGGAGAGAAAGCATATTTAGGAGCAGTTATTATAGGCAAAGCAAGGCTATTAGTGGCACAATTGAGAACCAGTTCGCATCACCTCCAGAGCAAAACAGGCAGCTAGAAAAGGCCCATAGAGGTATGGGAAGAGAACTTGCTTGTTCTGCAGGATGGAAGCAATTGAGACAGAATGGCACTTTCTCATTGAGTGCACAGCGTATGATGATGTCCGTGCTCAGTACAAGATCATCTTAGAAGCTGACAACATGCACTGTTTTTTTGAGGAGGACAAGATCAACCAGACCGCCAATTTTCTAATCAAGATACGTAGCAGGAGATCAGACATCGAAAGGAATATGCATATTGTTTAAGGCTGTGAATCCTTGGTCACATATACTGAACAGTTTAGTGTACGTTAGTAAAATCATTTCATTAAAAATATGGCCAGCTTTCAAAATGTGCACTTATAAGGTCCCACCAAGTGCACTTGAAGAAAATGGCTTACAAACTTCTTGAGCAATACTAGTTCAGGGATTGTCTTTTTAGGCCAATTCATCAAGATCACATAAACGATTTCTTGGATAATACCCATTCAAATATTCATATATAGTGCATTTTTGTAGTGTAAAATTATGTGATGATTCAGTTACATAATTTTAAGTCAATCTTCACCAATGCATATTTTCATGAGTAAGGGAGATATTATGTGATGATTCAATTATATAGTTTCAAGTCAATCTTCACCACGGCATATTTTCAGGAGTAATGAAAATTATGTGATGATTCAACTATACAGTTTCAAGTCAATCTTCAATAGTAAAATATCTTTTAACAATATCATATTACAATGAAGATTGACTCAAAAGCATATAATTGAATCCAATTATATCATCACATAATTTAAATATTTCCATTTCCCCAGAATCTTTTAAATAAATTTAAAGAGTACTTCAATCAAAAAAGAAAAGAAAAAAATAAAGAGTCAAAAAATGCACATTTCAATCTCCCCACCTTTCTTGAGAAAACAACCCTTTCTGGGAAAGGGTTGTTGTTAGTTACTTAAAATCGGGTTGTTGTTAGTTACTTAAAATCTGTAGGTGCAAATACAATCATTGTAAGAGAAGGATGTAGCATCAAAAACTACAATGACAAAGCGAAGATACAATCATTGTAAAAGGGGACATAGCCTCAAAGACGTCAATGACAAAGCGAAGATACAATCATTGCAAAAAGGATAACCTCAAAAACTTCAAATGGCAAAGTGCAAATATATTGCATTCCAAAAAAATGAACTGCTGGTTACAAAATCAGCAATTATTACAATGATCATTGCATAGGCCCACCTGGGATATGGAAAGAGTGCAAATGCTAACTTTCAAGACTGACTCAAACATATAACTTGACATGTTGCAGACTTTGTGAAAAAACACTAACGCTATGTTATCTGCTTTCCAGCAAAACCGGTTGTTTCAACAAATTACCATAAACCTAATGCTTTCCACCAGACCCCTCCAATTCCGAGCCAAATGCAAATGTTTACTACAGAGATGAGAAAGCCATAACCCCACCATTTACCCAAAGGCACATAGTTAGCCCCATAGAACACTGGTGCCGATCCAATACCGTAGTGTGTAAGGCCACCCATAAGATTTGAAAGGAAAGCGAGAACCATCGCAGCGAATAGAGGTGGGGTTCCTAAAGCACTCGCCACTGATAAAAAGGCGGTGAACATGGCACCAATATGTGCTGCACCACTTGCAAAAAAGTAGTGGGAATAGAAGTAGAGCATAACCAATATTCCAAAAGAAAGCTGCCATGATAATCCAAGCCCACCTACAACCTGAAACACAATCAAATGCCTCAGAATATGCTAATTGTTGACAGAAAAAGGGCAGAGAAATGGCAGTACAGGATAATGCAGTCTGCGTAAAAAGAAATACCTTCACCACATTCTGGCTAAACCATGCGATCAGCCCATATTTATTGAGATAGCCAGCCATTGCAATAAGTGCAGCAAACCATGTAAGAGTGTCCCAAGCTACTGATTCAGCCAAGCACTCCTTCCATGTAACAACTCCTGTGCAGAGCAGGACAGACAAACCAAGGATTGCCGCAGTAACAGCATCCACCTTAATCATTCCTCCAAATATCCAGAGTCCGACCTGCCCAGAACACCGATAATTGTTAGCATCTTGGAGAATTAGAGTTACAGGAATTTACAGTGATGTCCTCCCAGCTTCAAACCATAAGCATAGTGAAACTAACATTACCACAACAGTCAAGATTCCAAAAGAGCAATAGATACTAGAAAGTGAATGAGAACTTCCATTAGCTGCAGATACTAAAAAGTGAAAAAATAAAACGACAGCAGTTCAGTAAAGTCCTACAAGCTTTAAACCATGAGCATCGTGAAAAGAATAATAAATAGTAATACTACAGTCAGAATTCCAAAAGTACGACCAATACTAGATAGTGAATAAGAACTTCCATTAACTGTATGGTAATAAGCTTCCATTTTGATATTTATAAACTAACTTGTGAAAATCCTATTGTGTCATGACACCTTCGAATACATTCTGCTTTTCTCAAGAATTTTCTCGTATAAAAATTTCACAATAGTTTCCTACAATACATTTTTGAACAGGTACATCTCAAACGTTAATATAACACAGGGTTCAAATTCCTCTTAAAAATGACAGGAACTGGAAGTTCCTCGATAAAACGAACAATTGGAATCCCATAAAGAATCATACATTGTTAAACAATATAAAGGGTAATAAGTAAGGTTATTATAACTTATAATCTTATTTCTCCAGAAAACAGCTTCAAAAGGCCCAGAACTATAGATTTGCCTTAAATATTCTAATTAATTTCCTTGACCAATCTCGGCTTCTGTACGAAGATGAATATACACTTGAAATTTTCCTTCCAGCTAACTTCTGGCCATACATAACTTCTTCCTCGGTAATTTATACAATTCATTCAATAAGTGCAAATCAGCATGAAGCCTCATCGAAGACGTCAGTCTTGTCTATAGATATGGATTTACATTTATATGCAAAATGTTCCAAACTCAAGAAGCACCCTAAAAAAAGAACTTCAGAAAAACAATAAAATCCACCTCACCCTGATTTTTTACAGAACAAATAACGAATAAAATGTGTAATTCCTTCAACATTCCCTCCAGCCGACTTTTGGCCCTGCCACACACATCCTTTGTGAGCATAAAATGCATCACTGATGACCCTGGTCCTAGTCATTTGGTAGGGATTTCTATTTGCCGGAAAAATGATCTGCTTGGAGAAACTCCATTAAAAAAGTGGTAGTTGAAAGAAGCATAAAACACAAGTCAGTGCCGCAGACTTTACATGTATGGCTCCAATCGATTTCTGTCCCCTAGTACATAATTTATTTATAAAAGGCGAAAAAAAAACATGTATCTGATCCGAATTCGGGAAAGAACACCACCAAAATCTAAATTTCTGTGACTAGAAGCGTCTAGGGTGTGAATTAAAATCCTGTTTCGTCTATTGGTCCGAATTTCAAATTTTGAGTAAAATAATCAGAATTTAATTTCAGATTCATATACTAATGTTTACAAATAACAAAAATAGGTTAATGGGATTGCAAAAAAATTACATCCTTATTAAAAGTTTATAAGAAGAATAGAGAATTTATATTTCACAATAAGCTGCATCGTCTTTCTGGAATGAGGGTTGAAGAAAGGAATTTGAAAGAGAACATGGAAACAAAAAAATTGTCTTAATGGCTGTAAAGAATAGGGACTCTGCTAAATCTCCTCCAAAAATAAAACTACGAAACCTTTAATCCTCAAGATCTCCTAAAACAAAAAAGAAAAAGAGTCAGCGTACTGTAAATTACCGTTACTAACAGAGTGAAGGCCATGATGGTCTCGTTCTTAGACATGGGCCCCATATTCTTGAGCTTCTCTCTGGCAAGCAAGGGCGCATCGGGACTACTCTTGACTGTCGGAGGATATATCACATACAGCAAAAACGGCACCACGATGAGTGAGACGAGCCCCGGAACTAGCGCGGCCAGAGCCCAATCCGTCCATCCGATGGTCTGCCCGATCGCGCCCGCTGCCAGGTTAACACTGAGCGGATTTGCTGCCATTGCCGTCAAAAACATCGCAGATGACACCACCGACGTCTGGAAGCAAGTCAGCATGAGCCACGATCCGAGCCTCTCTTCTGTCCCGTCGCCCACGTTCGAACCACAGGCAACGCACAGAGACTTCACCAAAGGCAGAAAGATACCACCCGCGCGGGCGGACACGGAAGGGATCGCCGGCGCCAGCAAAGCTTCACTAAAGACCAGACTGTAGCCCAGCCCCAATGACGAGCTCCCGAAGAGCGACACGAATTGGTAAGCCACGCGGTTCCCCAGCCCGGTTTTGATGAATCCACGGGCAAAGAAGAAAGCGAGGGCAATGAGCCAAGGGATCTGATCACCGAAGGCCGAAAAAGCTGCCGCAAAAGTTAGGGTTTTTGTTAACACGGCCGCGCCAAGCCCCATTAGGGCCACTGCGCCAAGGGGCAGCGGCTGCGTTATGATGCCTACGATTGTGGCTAGAAATATGGCCAACAGCTGCCAAGCATTTTTCGCCACACCCGCCGGGGCTGGCACCAGCCAGAGAATAACACCCGTCGCGATCGAAGCCGCCAGGGGCTTCAGAGCTGCTCCTTGCCATGGTTCCGGCGCTTTCGCTGCAGGGGTTGCTGCAGCCGCCGAGGCCTGTACTTTTACAAATTCTCGCTGCAAAGATTTCTCGCTCCCGCGGCGCCGTACAAGGGAGGAGCCGCTCAAAGCCCGATTCTGCCACCAGGTGGAAAAAAGTGGATTTGCATGACGTGCGGAGATCGAACCCCGGGAAAGAAATGGCTTGGCTGGAAGCGAGAGACGGGTTAAGGAGGCCGATGATCTGGCGGATCCACAAGAAATTTTAGGGCACGGTGCATGAAGACCGATTGTGGAAGAGGCTGCCAGGGCTACTGAAGACATTTTTTCTTTCCAGCCAGCAACCTGCCTGTGGGCTTAAAAACCGATCCTCCTACAGCAGAGAAAAAGTAGAGTAGTTCCCTATTTTACACCAAGTGACGGAACATCTGATGAGCACAAAATTTTCATTAAAAAAATGAGGAAAAGTTCTGTCCGATGAAAAATGTGTGGCAGCGGAGCTTTTTGCTGTGCAAAATTTCCAGCCGTGAGATGGGCTAGTTGACAATTAAATGCTTTGACGACACTAGGTTTAGTAGAATTGACGCCATTTTCTCGGGCAGCCCGCTGCTAGATCTAGTTGGAACTGGGCTGAGTGGAATCGGGAGTTTTGGGGGCTGAGATTTCAGGGAGGAGATTCTTAGTACGGCTTTTTTGGAATATTTCCTGCTGTCGTTTATGTAGCCTGCTTTGTCAGTTTATCAATTTTGCAACCTAACCAGAGGAATGGGGCCCTAGAAGTGGGGCTGAAAAGCCACTTTGTAGCACACGTCACTTCTCCCATGGAATTTGACAGCAATTTATCAACCATTTTTCCCGGTTTGACCAGAGCTCTGTTCAAATTTGATGGTCGATCCTGCCTGTCAAGCAAATTTTTGTAACAATTAGATAATTTTGTCCATTCTAAACTTTTAAATGGTATTTGGGATTTCAATGAAATGGAACATCTGATTTTGACATTATTTTTAGTTTTTTACAGAGAAACATATGATTTTGACATTTTTATTTTTTTTTACAAATGTCAAAAAAGTGATCATTTAGAGATGATGTGGGATGCTTATTGATGTCCCAATAATTGTGCACTACAACCACTTCAAAAATTTGCACAACGAATCCAATAAATATTTCTTTAGGTAATAATTGTTTTGACTCATAGTTATACACAAATACTCTAGTAATTCTATGCTATGGGTACCAATAAAATTGCACAACTATTTCAATTAAATATTAAAATTTTAACTATTAGAGAGCAAGTGGACACTTAATGGCACATGTGAAATATTTTAGTAGGCTTTTAATTATCATGTATTTGTTTGTCTTGCAGATAGTAATTAGAAGGTTAGGTGAGTAAGAAGTGAATATTGGAACATAGGTGGTATCTAACCTCTTCTCTTAGGGGAAGCGTACCAATAGTGGTTATAGCTAACTTCACCCTCCCACATATCCTAAATGGTATATTGGATTTCAACAAAAAAATTTGTCTTCGTATGCAATTTAACTGCTTATAGGCAATTTAACTGTTTATAGCTATTGTTTTGTAGTAATGACGCATGTTCTGGGATCAGTTATGCACACACACAAGAGTCAAAATATACACATTCCAAAGATGTTCCGGTAATTGTCCATTCAAAATTGTTAGTACCTGTGAACAAATGTCCCAATAGTTGTGCACAAATGTGGTAGTAGTGGTGCACAAATGCCAATTATGGACCAAAATACCTAAAAAGTTATTAGTTATTGGTACATGTGAAACTTATTAATGAGCTTTTCATTATCGTTTTTCTGGCTCATTAAAAGTTAGTAATTAGGGGGTTGGATGCACAAGGAGTGTACTCTTCTCCTACAACTACCTCAAAAATTTGCACAACTAATCCAATACATATTGTTTTGACTAATAGTTATGCACAAATATCTTTATAACTCTATGCTATGAATATAATAAAGTTGCACAACTCTTTCAATTAAATATTAAAATTTTAACTATTATTGTTTTTATTGATTGTAATTAAAAGATTAGATAAGTAAAAAATGAATATTGAAATATGAATGCTATCTAACCTCTTCCCCTATTCTATAAATCGAACTTTTTAATGAAACAATTTTATTGTTTTTTAAATGATTAGTGTGTTCAAAATATCCCTTTTTATACTCTCCTTTCAGTTTTTTTATGTTTAAAAAAATATAAATACAGCCATACGGCCATCGAATTTAGGCTCTGCCCTATCAAACTTTCCGTTGAAGACGGTTTGGCTTTTAATAGTGCATTTCAAAAGTACAACATAACATGGTGTATAAATGTTGAGTTTTGTCTTTATTCCAAACTTAGGTTATTTATTAGATTTTAAATTTAAGGTGTTGTCACGACCTAAACTTTTGGCCATTAAATGTTTATAATTATATGTATTTGTAACATAAAATAATTTTAATAACCATTTATAAATATATGAAATTTTAGATATGTGATAGCATGATGGAATATTAAATGCAACTATTATGATAATATTTGTAAAAGAAATTTGGTTTTATTTTGTTTAATGTAAGCTTATCTAATAAGATGTATATATAAGTAATGATTAATTAATAATAATAAATGATATTGGGGATATAAATAAATTTTGAATTAATATTATTTTAGGAAAGTAAATGTAATGGATGGATGTATTTTATTCTAGGTTTGATGAAGAGAGATGAAAGGGATGTGGTATTAGACTTTGTTGTTTTCAAGATTAGAAGTGGTTTCTTTCTTTTAATTAAGTTTATTTAAAAGAATATATATATATAAGTGTAGACACCTAAAATTGTCTTGTCTAATTAAATAATTATTTTATCCTAATTCTTCTATTAATTAAATAAATCATTATTATTTAATTAATGCATTTATCCTTTTCTAGCCTTTTTCCTCATTTAAATAAATACTTTTATTTATTTAAATAGTCATTTTCTTAAATTAAATAAATATTTGTTTATTTAATTGATTCCACTTCTTCTATTAATTAAATAAATCTTTATTCATTTAATTAATTAATTAGTTTTTTCTACCTATGACACACGTCATTCATCTCTCAATTCCTACACTACCTACCCTCTCATTATTTTCTTATTTCCTATACCTACCCTTTAATCCTAGCCGACCATTTATCTTTTACACCTCTTAATCTTATCCCTCCATTTCCTCTAGTGTCTTCTATATAAGAGGATACTCTCCTTCATTATCAACCCTAAGCATTCTAATTGTATGATCAATCTTATGCAATTAAGCATTTTTGCAATCAAGCTATCAACCACATTTTCGTTCTTTGTTGAGCTATTGTACACACATAAAATCTGAGAGCAAATATATCAAGCAAGATCAATGGAGATAGGAAGAATGGATATTCAAACCCTAGTGGACATGTGATGGTATAATCTTTGTGATTTTGTTGATTTGCATTGTCTTAGGTAATCTTCATATGTTATGGTGGATCTTTGTTGTTGTTAGGCTAGGGTTTTGTGGTTGAATTCATTTAGTCTTTCAATATTATTGTTTCCATTATCCACTTTTCACCATACATAATAAGTAATCATTTTGTGGATATAAATAAATTTTGAATTAATGTTATTTTAGGAAAGTAAATGTGATGGATGGATGTATTTCGTTTTAGGTTTGTTGAAGAGAGATGAAGGTGATGTGATATTGGACTTTATTATACTCAAGACTATAAGTGTCAAAACACACGCCACACATGTAACTCCCTATTACAACTCATTTATATGTCCAATGTGTTTTTATATTTCTCATTTCAGGAGACCCAACTTTCAAAGACCATAACTTTTGATTTGGGTGTTCTATTGACAAATCCTTTGAAGCATCACTAAGCTCATGAAGTGCTCTATTAAGCTATAACTTGCTATACTACTACAACCACTTTTGGGCCCATCTAGAGCCTCTAAGGCCTTCAAAATTAACTTTGGAGCTTTCATTCACAACTTTCAAAAATTAAAACTTTAATATATTCAAATCCAAACATTATATTGCAAAGAAAATTTATCAATATTCTTATTTAGTCAAACCATAGCTTTGGGGAAAATTTTGGACCAATTTGTGCTCAAATGAAAACTTACTATAGATAGCACTTACTATAAATAGTAACCTTATGTGATTGCAAGGTTGAGACACGATCTTAACAATATTTTCATGCCTTCCATTTTATATGTTGAGAAGATTCCTTGTAAAGACTATACAAGTGTTTTACAAACATCTAGTTGAAAAAATAGATAATGTTACATCATGAAATGCACAAGAAACATATGGAGACACATAGCTAAGGTTAATTTTTCCTTTAATCAAACTATCTTTAGTATTTATACAGTGTTATGCAAACTTGGGATAAAAGCATATCAATATAAAAATAAAATGTTATACATAGAATATGGAATCGTGAAGTTTTTTCTTCTTGGATTTGAAACTACTCTTTCCCTCTCCTAAAATCTATCTCTTCAAAATATGGCAACCAAGGCCAACATACCCAACACAAGAAGACGTCCAAGCTACAAAATCCATGCAAGACAAGGAATCCCTATCTATGACCTCATCTAGCACCCAAATGACACATTTCCATTGCAAAAAAAGATTTTATTACTCAAAAGGAATACAAAAATTTCCTCTGACCAATGTCATTCTTGGGCATTAATGATATTTGAGTTTAAGAATTAAGAGGATCTATCACCAAAAAAATTGCCCAAATCAAGTCCTTGAGAATTGCTTGTCAAAAAGGGGTCTTGAGAGAAATGGGCAATGTTAGTAAGAAATCTAAAGGATATAGACCAAATTTTTGTATCTAAAGGATTTTTGCATTTGTAGTCTTTCTACCTCAAACTCAATCCTATTGAGGTAGAAAGGAAATTATTTCAAATCCTAACTAAGTTGTAAATCAGAATGAAATATCGCATACACAAATTAGACCCAAATCATATTAAGTATTTGTATTCATGTACCAATGTATAATCATTATTGTAGCATCCTAAATTGTAGTCCCTTAAAATTTTGTCCTCATTTGGGCCCTCACCTTGGCATTCATGTCCCAAGGCTTGATCAGAACCTTGATTCTACTCACTTAATGCAGTAAGTTCATCTTTTTCAGCATGCACACTTTCTACCCCCCTATTTCTTGGTCCTTGATTGGTCAGGACTAGGGCACTAGCACTCTGGTCCTCTCAATCAAGGCCCATTTTAGGGCCCTATTATAGTAACATCATTTGGACGGGAACCCAGATCCCATGTCGGCTCATGCTGGAAAATTAATTTGTTTTTCGACAAGCATGTATAAAAGGTATACCCCTCTCATTTTTTAGATCCACTGAAGATATTCATGCAATCAATTCAAGCAATTAAGCATTCAAATTCAAGTGAGCAAGCAATCAATCGTCTTTCAAGCATTGGAGCATAAGTAAGGTCAAGATTCAAGCATTGGAGTTGACATTTATGTTCTATGTTTATGAAGACTTCATGAAACCCTAAATCTGTGTGGAGACAAACAAAAATCCATTAAAAGATATTCCATTTGTGTTTCAAACTTTGTTTAGCATTTCCCTCAAAAGGAAATCATTTCCATTACAACAATTCAATTACATTTCCATTCTATTTCATGGTTAATTCCAAAACCTAGTTTTGACCTAAGGCAAACCCCTAATCTTAACCATTTTTCCTTCTCTACTATGTGCAGGAACAAGTATGAAGATGTGATCTTCAAAATTGGCTTTATTTACAAAGACGAACAAGTTTCCCTTTGGATGACGAAAAGTGTGGAGGACTAGAGCGATGGGCATTTTGGTCTCGACATTTCAAGAGCTCCTTCTAGGAACATATAGACTGAACACTCGCATCTTACTCAAATCCAAGTTCATTTTCGATCCGACAATTGTAGCTCATTGTTATGCGTTTTTACTTCAATTTCAACATATTTACCCTAATTGCAGCATTTTCACAACTCAACTTAAAAGAGGGTATCAATCTTTATTCCAATAGAAATTATCAGCCCTATCCTTGTTGATTTGAGGCTAGATCTATTGGGTTCACCCTCTTTATTGTGGTGGTACCTAAGCAAAATATTAGCAGTTTTACTACATCGTTGGATGAAACCCTAATATTTTCACCATTACAATTACATTGCTTATATCTCCTTTATATGTGTTTCTTATATAATATCTCTATATCTTATATCTCTAATTTTTATTTTGGTGAATAGATATATCTTCTATACTTATATCTCCCAAAGGAGATGTAGCCCTTAGATTGTATCCCTAAACTATATCTTATCTTCTATATTCCAAATCCCTATTTTCGATTTACAATTGCATATCTCTAGACTAGTGTATGTATCCAATTTTCTAGCCAACATCATCCCCATGTTAAAAATTTGTCTTGTCCTCAAGTCAACCTACTTATGTAAGGATATACTTGTATATGATCTTGAGGGATTCAAATTTATTAACCCATTGCTTCTTTTTCATCTACAACTGATTGATATAGATATATAATTGCATCAATTGGTTCTCCACTTTTGGGTGTGAGTTAGGAATCTGAATATTCCAGATAAAAGCTATGTATCTTGGATAACACCGGTAATGTGGGTCAACTAGAGACTAAAAGAATCCCTTAATTGTTTGAATTTTTTTAGAAATTAGGATATTAGGATACTAATCATTATAAACAAGATATAAAATAAATGAAATAAGAATCATACATGCATAAATATAGACATTACACAAGATATACATGGGGAAAACCCTATCAGGTAAAAGCCCCATAAAGCATCATTTTATTAAAATACTTACAAATATAGTCTATCATAAAATAGACTTGAACCTGGGGATACTCCTCCAATACTTCTACATGGCCAATAACATCTCTTGTGCATAGTGATACAAATCACCATAAAGCTCCAAATTCACACCCTCTCAAATGAGAGAGAACCTCCTTAAATATAGGAGGAAGGGTGACTTCACTAGTCACACCTTTTCAATAACCCCCACTCATAAATAATTACTAATCTAATAGTTATTAGATTATAATTATTTCAAATGGGATATGCTTATAAAGCATATAATATATAAGGTTTTATAACCTTATATTAGAACATTATATATAAATGTTATAAGGATGTGATCCCTAAATGTTCTAACACTCCCCCATAATGTTAATAGGGGATCACATGTCAATTTTTATAAAAGAAAAAAATGAAGCACCCCAATAACATAGGTCTTCTTTGACAGTGATAACACATGGACACAAATATATGCCAACATGAAGATCATGCATTCCGGACTACATGAAAGTCATCTTGTCATAATTTATAATCCCAGTGTTTTAAAAATGATGCTATGAGGTCTTAAAAAATTATATTAGAGGTGCAGTCTCCTCAAATTAGCCTCTCCCCAGGTTCATTACACAGTGCCTGTAGGACTTAATACAATTCTTTTACAAGTGGAAGATTTACAAGGAGAAGAATTTATAATATGTCTGTAGAACTTAAGCACAAATGTGCCTATAGGACTTACTAATGCCTATTTGCAGTAATTAAAAAAAAAGAACTTACATATGCCTATCTACAGGTTTAAAGGACATACCAATGCCTATATAGGTCTTATTTCATACCTATTAGGACATATGCCTACCCGTAGGATTTAAAAACTAGGATTTAGCCACTAGGTGGTGTCATTGACATGCACACTCCCCCTCAATGGCATCACCTAAGGCCGGGAATTATTTGAATTTGGAGCATATAATGCCTAAAGGTCTTATGCCTATTAGGTCTTACATCTAAGATTTAGCCACTAGGTGGTGTCATGTACACTCCCCCTTAATGGCATCACCTAAAACCAATCACTGCACAGATGATTTCAAAGTGATGGCTAAAATTATAATATATAGCATGTGCCCATGATCTTCAAAGTGTCTTTATTATAGAATGATTTCACTTGAGCGAGGTGCTCATGATCTTCAAGGTGTCTTTATTATAGAATGCTTTCACTTGAGTGAGGTGCCCATGATCTTCATTTTGATCTTTTGAAATTGATATTCTCTAGAAAGAGTAAAGTAACTTCAAGTAAGATGGTCCTTTTATATGTATCCAAATGGAACTCTTCCATAAATCTTCAAGGCCATATTGATTCATCGGGAGCTAGTACATTCATATTTTGCCCATTTGATTCAAGGACATATAGAAGATAGTCTTCTTATTAAAGTATTGCACCATCCATGTAATAGCACTTTGATCTAAAAAAAAATGCTAGTGAGCAATTTGTTAAATTTACTTATGCATATTTACTATCCTATACATTTCATAAATAAATATTTTGCCCTTTGTATATGATTTCCTCTTTAACAGTGTGATAATATGATATTGAGGAATTTTCTTATAACATATACTATAACTTTGATATTCTTAATGAAATATAAAACATATCCTTCATCAGATACTTCAAAAAAAAAATTGAAGATAAGTCATGATGTTCTTTCACTTTGTCCCCATTACTGCACTCATGAGTCTTTTGTAATGCAACTAAGGGCACTATTATTCCAATTAATTTGTAAGGGCAGCTTAAAAAAATTGTTAATAGATGCACAAAATGTATTAAAACATTATATGGAAGGATTAACAATATTAATTATGAGTTTCTTGTTTATTTGTTCATTTCTCATCAATAAATGATTTATAAAAAAGATAGCATAAAAAAAGGAAAAAAGGGATATCACTAGTTACACCATCTCTTATAACATTGTGAAAGCAACCCCTTAAGAATATTTTTCATATATATACATGTATCTTTAATAATGTGTTTAACAATTAAAAAATAATCTTACATTAATCATAGAAAACATATACTTTTCTTATATCACAACTGATCACTTTTAATGATAATATTATTTACATGTATATGTGAAGTATTCAAATTTGATTAGAGTGAATTGTTTAAAAGAGATTGATAAAATAGTTAGATTAGATCTAAGATCGTGAACAAATATAACATTTGTTATAAATCCATATTGAAATAGTATTCAAAATTAAATAAGATTGTGCCTTATAAAAATTATTTGTGAGCTTGCCTTTTTAAATAAATCAAACTCACGCAAAAAAGAAAAAAAAAATTGTAACAAACAATTTTTTTGTATAGTAATGTTGAGAATTATTCTTAAAAGATTTCATCCAATAATCAGAAACAAACAATAATGTGCTACATGCCAAGGTTAAAAAAAAAAGTTTTGTGGCCTTGCCACGTTTCTGATGGATGTGTTTCAATCTCAGAGGAATAAAAAGTAGATTGAAATTGTTAATATTCCTCCATTCTTGTAGCAAAGTTAAAGCTTTATGACATCCCTCTTGTCTATGTGAAGTGGAGCTTTGCAATCGAATCCAAGAGATGTATCTCTCAATCTCATTTTGGAAAATACTGAAGTTGAATGATTTATTAATGTACCCAAGATTTATCTTGGTTATGTGCATATATTGACCATGTTTAAGTCCATGAGAAATGACAACTAAATTTGAGTTAAAGGAAGCAATAAAAAATTCAAGATCTTAATAAACAAGGTCATTGTAAGCTTAGGAAAAAAAACGCTTAAGCAAAGTATGGCATTCTTTAGTTCATAACTTGGTATTAACTCTATCATGAGTAATCAAGCAAGATCAATGTAACATGGATGATATGGAGTGTGAGCATTTCAACAACTCTATTGCCAATAGTTTTGAACATGTATTGTTCAATTAATCATAAAAATGAAGCAAGAGATAAACTCATCTCCTCTGCATCCATTATTAGAATGTTTGAATCCAAGATGAAATCCAAAATGAATGTCATTTTATATGATAAAATAAAGATAATTATGCACATCATATATTCAGATCTGAGCATAATTTCCTTAAGAAATACGGTAAGAGAAATTAAAAATAAGGGCAAATTCTCATTGCCCCTTCATCACCTGGTGGTCACTAGCTATTGTTACAGTGATAGCGAGGCCGATTATGATGCCCTTGATTTAGTCTATGAGGTGGATACTCAGATGGGTACTTGCCATCACTTAATCATTCTTAAAAAATAATGTGGTGTTGATGAAGTTGATGTGCACAGATAAATTCATAGCAATGCCCTTGGCAACTCAAATCTCATTTCTTCTTCATCATCTATGTTTTCTAAGTTTGATGGAACGAGCACTTTTTCAGACTACTGATCTCATAACACATATGTGTGGATTAAGAATAAAGAGCTCAAGAAATTAGTTGATAGTTTACATTGAGATTTATTTTATCCATTCACTATCGTGATACTTTGCTTGGAGTTTCTGCAAGTCACAAGTGACATTTAGGGACTAGTTGAGGAAGCCAAAGAACTCAGGTGGATTTATAAGTTGAATGTGAACATGTATTCTTGCAATTGTAGTTTTGGTTTCAAAGGATACATTCATTCATGAAGTGGCACGTTCCTTTATGTAGCATAGGCATGAGAGTGTGCATAAAGATGAAAAAAGATACAAATTCTCTTATAACAACGTTGATTATCAAGAAGAAAAGGAGTAATAAGTATAGTTGAATATGTAAAAATATTTTGGTATTTCTCTATTTTGTGATATTTAACTCATCAATTGAGAGTGAAGTATAATAAATTTAAAATATAATAAGTAATTTGAGATATATTTTTGTATATATATAGTTAGTAAGGAATCTAGAAAGCTAATATCTTCACCTTGTTATCTCAAAACATGAGTAGATATCAAGTATACACAATGACTTTAAAATATTATTTTTGACACTATAATGTAATGTATTATATGTTATTGCAAAGGAATGAATATATAAATAGGGGTATTATAGTCATCATTTAGATATCCATATATATTATATATGATACAATCTATTAAAAGGTCTTGTCAATCATCAAGTATCCACTTAATATAAATTTGATTTAATAGTAATTGAAATAATGGTTTATTTATTAGAGTAATTAATTTATGATGTTGATGAAATCTCAAAGCCAAATTGTGAAAAAAAATTAATATTTACCTCTTATGATGTATGCTCAAATGTCAACTTTTATGAGGCCAAATTTTTTTATTGTAATCACATTGGTCAATGAAGATAATTATTTTTTTAATATAATATAAGATGCACTTCTCTAAAAAATACATAGTAGAAAGGAAGAGATACTACCCATATTTGTTGATTGATCATAAATAAGATTTCCATCAAATTTTATATGTCTTCTTGTATAACCTGTAAAAATGCTTAGTACTAGCCTAACCTGCTCCGATACCATGTTAGAAATTAGGATATCAAGATACTAATAATTATAGACAAGATATAAAATAAATGAAATAAGAATCATACATGCATAAATATAGACATTGCACAAGATATACATGGGGAAAACCCTTTCGGGTAAAAAACCCCATAAAGCATCATTTTATTAAAACACTTACAAATATAGTCTATCATAAAATAGACTTGAACCTGAGGATACTCCTCCAATACTTCCACATGGCCAATAATACCTCTTGTGCATAGTGATACAAATCACCATAAATCTCCAAATTCACACCCTCTCAAATGAGAGAGAACCTCCTTAAATATAGGAGGAAGGGTGACTTCACTAGTCACACCTTTTCAATAACCCCCACTCAAAAATAATTAATAATCTAATAGTTATTAGATTATAATTATTTCAAATGGGATATGCTTATAAAGCATATAATATATAAGGTTTTATAACCTTATATTAGAACATTATATATAAATGTTATAAGGATGTGATCCCTAATAACATTATGTTCTAACAAATTTCCTTTGGGATTTATCTTTCTAGTTCTAGACATATTGATAATCATGGAGGTTCTCTATCTTCATCCGTTGTACCCATCTATATCCTTCAATGCATCATATTGTTGGGATTTCTATATAATTTTTACCTCTAATTGCTCCATCTAGGTTTTTATGTGGTTTAGAAGATTGGCCCCCTCTAAGTAGTACTGGTACAATAGATTTATCTCCACATCTATATGTTCAGTGGTGGCCAACTAGGTTTCCAAAGTGTTCTAGGTGGAAACACAATGGTGTCTTGTCTCATCCTTCTTTTTATTTTCATATTCCTATTATACTTCTTGCTTGAACCTATCCCTTTACAAGTTGAATCCTAAAAGAGTTCATTTATCAATAACCTTAACTGTACCAAAGTTGGCTGAGAAGGGTCCCCCTTGACATGTGGGTATTTCTCTTGAATGTCTCTTATGACATCCTTAATCTTCTTTATAGTTTGCACATGTCTTTTGAAATATCCTCCAATTGGAATTTGTAGAGAGGGAAGATATTACCAATATCTACCTAGTTACCAACCACTGAGATCTGCAGTATCAAAGTGGAGGCCTCTAGTGGTTTCTATGTTTGGTTCAAGAAGTTTCGAATAAGATCTATAGTGGTGGTGTCAAATCATTGCCAAATGAAGAGGTTGTAGAAGTTGAGGATCCAATATCAATCTAAGGAGGCGGAGAAGTTATTATTTCTTTTAGCTTTTCCCTTTTCTCTTTCTTGTACAACTGATTATATAGGCCTTAGTTACATGGCCTCTATAATCACCATTTCGATTTACTGAGTGATCTATGGTTTATCTAGCATTAATTTATCAATTTGTTGCTTGGTTCAAAGTTTTGTATTTTGTTTCTCCTTGAATATTTGTAGTTGTGGAGTTGTGAGGTCTAGGGTGATGGTTTGTATTAATATCTCTTTTAAGTTGTCTTCTTCCTATTGTTCCCTCACTCTTCAATCCCTTAGGGAAGCTACTAGGGTTCCCAACATGTTCTAGATGAAATCCTCCAAAGTATACTTATATGTTGGGGTAAGTGCACCAAGATGGTGTGCAAAAATGGGGGTAGAAGTGGACACTTTTTTCTGAAATCACCTAAACTTGAACTTGGAGGAGAAATTTGAGAGTAACCTTTTTTTCACTTAAGCTAAATTTAGGAAGTTTTTTAGGCATTTAATAATCATTTAATATGCATGCATCCCTTAGGTATATTAATAATTAATTCATTATTAATTATTAATTTTTTTTTTAGGGTTTCTATCTTTAGAATTAGATTTATTTATAAGGATGTCATATCCTTCATTGTAAATCAAGCAATAAGCAATATTCAATCAAGCATTCAGTTATTGTTATTGTCTTCAATATTCTCGCTTGTTGTGCAATTTCTCCTTTGTATGTAACAAGTATTCTTATAGATGATTATCTGGGCTTGTGGGAATTCAATAGTCATGAATTCTAACAAATATGAAGATACTCAAAGATAAAAGATTGTAGTACTCTAAATCTAGTTTCCAAACTACTAATTTTAAAAAAAATTGGATGAGATTAAGGGGGTCAAATCCTTCATGCACGAAAAAATAAATCTTATTTTTTTCTAAAAACATAACATAGTGTTTGACATGCGTATCAAAAAATTCATAATTAAATTTAGTATTTTGACAAATCCTTTGGTAGAAAGATAGTTAAGAGTGAGCAATAAAAGATGTGTATTTGTTTGTAATTTTTTGTTGAGTATTTTTTATTATGATTTTTTGAATCAGGCACATCCTGAAAAATCAAGTACATTTTTGTGTGCAAAGAATAACTTGCACCAAAATAATAAAAAATGCAATTTTTTTTAAAGTGTAAAGAATCAAGTGTACTACAATAATATATAAAGTTTTTAAAATTTGGATAAGTAGATCAAAAGTTATTAAAAAATGGTACAAGTATGTCTCTGAGAACTATGGAGACACTGGTAAAACAAATTCAAGATTAATATGTTAATGTTGTTCAAATTTTAAAAAAATTATATGGTTAGAAAGCTCAGAAGATGGGTGAAAATATGGTGGAAATTTTAGAAATACCCAGTTGATGAGGTGTAAACTTGATGATGAAAAAATCAAGAAACCAATTTGATAAAACAAAATACGTCAAAAAGGAGGGAAATGGAGGGAAATCAAACTTCCAACCCTCGGTCTTGTCATCCAAGCCTATTCACAAGCCAAAACGCATTAAATGCATATGGGTTTTTTGTAACTAATAGCACGTATGGGGTTTGTAGAAACAAAAGCGCATACGCATTTTAGAGACAACAAAACCCATATGGGTTATGTCAACATAAAGACATCCTAATATATAAAAATACATATGCATGTATATAATATGTGTATGTCAATGTATACATATATGTATAATATGTATATATATGTATGTATACACACACATGTGTGTGTATGTATGTATGTAAAACGTGTATCTGTATGTATACATATATGTATGTAAAATATATACATATATATTATCTCTCAATATCTTAGTACATTATATTCCTACTCTTTTTAAATCTCTCTCTCTCTCTCTCTCTCTCTCTCTCTCTCTCTCTCTCTCTCTCTCTCTCTCTCTCTCTCTCCCACATAACCCCTAATGACATCATATAAGGTCCCTTAGCACACCATATGACCCCTTAAGACCATATGATGTCCTAAGGGGTCATATGATGTTGTAACACATGTGCGGCCCCGTTAGGACCCCACATGACCCCCAATGACACCATATGACCCCTTAGGACCATGTATGATATCCTAAGGGGTCATATGGTGTTGTAACACATGTATGACCCAATTAGGACCCCATGTGACCCCAAACGATATCATGTGACCCCTTAGCACACCACATGACCCCTTAGGACCATATGATGTCCTAAGGGGTCATATGGTGTTGCAACACATGTGTGGCACCATTATGACTCCACATGGCCCCTAACAACACAATACGACCCCTTAGCACACCACATGACCCCTTAGGACCATATGACATCCTAAGGGGTTGTATGGTGCCCTAAGGGATCATATGGTGTTCTAACACATAAGAAGACCTGTTAGGACCCCACAAGACCCCTAACATTGCCACATGACCCCTTAGCACACCAAATGACCCCTTAGGGCCATATGATGTCCTAAGGGGTCGCATGGTGTCCTAAGGGGTCATATGGTGTTCTAACACATGTGTGGCCCCATTAGGACCCCGAAGACCCCTAATGACACCATACAACCCCTTAGAACACAACATGACCCCTTAGTACCATACGATATCTTAAGGGGTCGTATAATGTCCTAAGGGGTCAAATGTGCGGCCCCATTAGGACCCCATATGACCCCCAATGACACCATATGACCCCTTAAGACCATGTATGATGTCTTAAGGGGTCATATAGTGTTGTAACACATGTGTGGCCCAATTAGGACCCCATGTGACCCCTAACAACATCATGTGACCCCTTAGCATATCACATGACCCCTTAGGAGCATGTGATGTCCTAAGGGGTCATATGGTGTCCTAATGGGTCATATGGTGTTGTAATGCATGTGTGGAACCACTAGGACCCCACATGACCCCTAACGACACCATATGACCCCTTAGCACACCATATGACCCTTTTGGGCCATATGATGTCCTAAGGGGTTGTATGAACTAATAAAAATTAGTGCCATTAAACCAGTATGCTCTCTCTCTCTCTCTCTCTCTCTCTCTCTCTCTCTCTCTCTCTCTCCCCTTCCTTTCCCATCCCCACTCCTCTCTCTCTCCTCCTCTAATCTCCCTTCCTTTCCCATCCTCTCTCTCTCCTTCTCCTTCCCTCCCTTACCATCTCTCTCTCTCTCTCTCTCTCTCTCTCTCTCTCTCTCTCTCTCTCTCTCTCCCCCTTCCTTTCCCATCCCCACTCCTCTCTCTCTCCTCCTCTAATCTCCCTTCCTTTCCCATCCTCTCTCTCTCCTTCTCCTTCCCTCCCTTACCATCTCTCTCTCTCTCTCTCTCTCTCTCTCTCTCTCTCTCTCTCTCTCTCTCTCTCTCTCTCTCCTATATCTCTCTTCCTTTCCCATCCTCTAATCTCCCTTCCTTTCCCATCCTCTCTCTCTCTCTCTCTCTCTCTCTCTCTCTCTCTCTCTCTCTCTCTCTCTCTCTCTCTCTCTCTCTCTCTCCCCCCCCCCTTTCCTTCACCCTTTCTTTACTATAAGTAACGTACATGGGTTTTTAACATAAGAAGTGTGTATGGGCTATGAGAATTATGAACGTTGGCCTATTGAGGTATTTTTAGGGACTAATTACGCATACGGGTTAACTAAACATAACCCATATGCATTTTTTGCACATATTTTTATTTAGTCAACGACCACAAAAGGAGTTTTTGAAGTCGTTGAAGGCCCCCCTACAATGGATATTGTGATTATGTGACAATTTTATATGTCAAAGTAAGTAAAAATTTTGTTTTGCATGATTTCAAATGATTGAGTTGTTGTTCTAATTAGTTTGGTCAATGTTATTGTGATTGTTTAATAGTTTTGGTTATTAAAAATAATGATAGTACTCATTTTTATAGTCATTTGATTGTAGAAGTTTTTGTAACATATATGTGTAAAATGATTCTATTTAGGATAACCATTATTAACGATGGGAAAGAACAAGTAGGGAACAACTGAACAACGAGAGGCTGAAAATGAAAGACAAAGGGAGCGTATGAAGAAATTGCGTAAACTAAGAACAATGGGACAAGAAGGTATGTCATCCACAAAATCTCAATTAGATGTACCAAATGAACCTAATGCAATTGAAGAAGAAATCACAACCAATAATCAAATAAATAATGAAGATGCACCAACAACATTTGATTTACTGAATCAACCTAATGCAATTGAATAAGAGACCACAATGAATAATCAATCAAATGATAAACATACGCTAGCTCAATTTGATGCAATGAATGTACCTAATGCACCAATGTTAAAACCTCCTAGAATTATCATAGGAAACCAAAGTATCTAATTGACATCGATGAGAATAATTTGAAGCCAATGCCTAATAAAATAAACGAATGAACTTGTAGAAGAGCAGTTAAAAGAATATGACAACACTATTTTGAAAACAAATCAAACTGCAAGATGCCAATTAATTGTTGAAATGATTAAAAATTTGAATTTTAGAGAGAAAATGAAAATTCTAGGCCTAAGATCATCCAAAAGTAATAGTGAAAGTACTATTGTAAGAAATATATTCAATGCATATCAAGCTATTGGTTCAAAATCATGTACTAAAGATTCTAATGTTACTCGACATGTTATTACATCAACCATAATGAGCAAGAAAATAAAAAGATCGTTTGATAAGTAAAACAAGTAAGTCGTTAAGTCGTTAAATATAAGTAGAACAACATTACCAACATTACGTAAAGCATTAGAGAGGTGAGAGAAAATAGAGAATCCTAACAACAATTCTCTTTGGGAATTCTCGGGTAGACTACCACACAAAGACAAGGTTGTTGTTGATGCACTAAGAACATTAATTGATTTTTTTTGGCATGACAACACAAGGGTTTTTCCCAACGAAAGAGATGTTGTTAGAAGGTGAATTGGATCCAGGAATCATGAGCCACATGCCAAACACTATTTGGATATGCCTGAAACAAAATTTTATGAAAGATTCCTTCAAAAGTTTCCCCAAATAAGAATTAGTCAAAGATTTTTTGAAATGACAAAACCTTGTTATGTTAAGATTAATCATGTATGCACCACGTGTTGTTGTAAGATGCACATTGAATTCATGAGGGCTTCACTGTCTAGGCAATATTATATCATGTGCATTCATATTGGGGGGTTTAATAACCTGGAAATATCAAACAATATATTGTCTATCTGATGAAAATAGGGGGGTTTTTTATTTGGGCTATGAAAAAATATGATATCTTGTGAAAAAAGGGGGGTTTTTAATTTGGGATGTGTATTGAGAGGGGGTAGAAAAAAGGGAGTCTAGGGCAATATTTTTTGAAAATAGGGGGATTATTTAGTATGCCATGAATGCAAGTGATATAACCCAGGTTCATTAAGTGAAGTCGCCGTAGTTGAATTTTTCATGCACTATGATATTTATTGTCATATATGTTGTACTTTGCACACTAATGATGTTTTGTAGGAATGCAATATACAAGAACCTCCTCAGTCACCAAGAGAATTTATTTCGAGTGTGCTATGTAAAAGAGATGATGGTTGAATTTATTATAAGATGATGTGTTTGAAAGGTTCTTGTGCTACATGTGGTGGTTTGCAACATTTCCCAAGATGTGTACATTTGGAGAGCACACATGGAATTGGTAAGAAACTTGTTTCTTTTGGAAAATACAACACAATCACATTTGGGGTTAAAGATGGAAAAGATATGAAGAGATGTGAGTTAGTGAAAAATGATATATGTATAGTTGAATCTATGAAAATGTTTCAAGAGAAACTAGTTTATGAGTACATAATGCATACACATAGAGCTTAGTGGTTAGATAAGCAATTCAAGTTATATAAGGACACATTTCCTCTTGGTACCATTGTCTCTATCATTGATTTTTTTGAAAATTATACACTAGAACCTCAAAATGAAGTGCAATATATGTATTACCATTCTATACAAGTTTCTATTTTTGTACACATAGCATTCATGCATGCAGATGATAGCACAGAGGAGGATAGAAAGGTTGTAAGAGAGTATCACTTCTACATAAGTGATGATCATACTCATTCATCATAGTTTGTGCAAGGATGCTTTAAAGTTTTCTATGATAATTTAAGGGAAAGAAATATACGATACAACCAACACATAATATGGTCAGATAATTGCACCTCACAATTCAAGAATGCAAGGATGTTCTATTGGTTGACTAGGATGTTAGACAATTCAGATAACCAGAAGACAACTGAGAGGGGGGGGGGTGAATCTGTTGTCTTAGATTATCAAAAGCATTACAATTTAAACATTAATACCGAAACCCAAAACAATAATACCAGAATAACAGATAAACCAATTAAGCATAAACAGTAATCAAAGAATAAAATCCATCCACACAAAACCAAGATTTGTACATGGAAAACCTAGTAAAGGGAAAAACCACAGTGGGAAGCCTACCCACAGTCAAATAATACTTTTGCAGTAAGTATGTGAATTACAATGAAGGGGCCTGCACTTGCATGAAGGCCAACAGCCTAGAGCACACTACTCATCACAAAAGGAGTCTCAATGACTACATACAAATCCAGACTACAATCCGGAGAAGTGTTGAACTACAAGAAATAGCATCTCCTATGCCAGAGTACAGTTTCAATTAAACTCAATACCGGAGGAGTCAATCCTCATATACCAACTCCTTTTCCTGAATGATATTACATTATTCACACATTACAATCCTTGACCATGACATCTTACATTAACCATGATGATCTACAATGAGATCTTACATCCATATATACAAACCCTCGACTATAAAGAATCAGGTCGGCCACCAAACAATAAACCAATTACATAATTACAAACCATGTTAGCCTTAGGGCAAGCAAATAATAACCAACACATAAGACATTCTAGAAATACATCAATAGGTCTTATCCATACCTTACATCAATGTCGGTCCATAACCTAGATTGACCGAGACCAAGTATAGGTCCACACGCTTTAGCAATGATCTCCAAATACCAAGTCTCGAACATGATCACCAACAACATCTTGAAACTCTATCAAAAGTTGCACCAACATTACTTAGGCAATTCATCAAAGATCTCTACCAAAAGCTCTGTCGGCAAAACCCTCGCCGGAACCAGAAACCAAGCTTCTCAGCAAGTAGGACAGCATCCAATTGCCAGACCAAAACCAAATGACCAAATATGAGTGTAAGCATCATGAACAAGCCAATTCCATCACCAAATCATACCAAAGTCTACCAGATCATGTCGGATCCAAGTTAACCAGAAAACCAATCAACCTACAAGGACCAGAAGGGTGTCGTTAAAGCATCCTAATAGATAGTGTTGACATCAGTAACAAAACATCAATGCAACACATAATAAATTTCACCAAATGGCCAACAATCTCCCCCTTTGGCATTGATGGCAACACTAGATGTGAAAAACATCTAAGTACCAAGAAATGCCAAACAAGTCTCCCCCTATGGAAGACAACCAACAATCTCCCATAGATAGCTCTAAATATCAATGTCTCTCTCCCTTTGAATAATATCTCTGTAAATATCTGAAAATTTTTCACGTCACCATCACTCCCCCTTTGACATCAATGCCAGAAATCTGACATAAATATAAAAGTAAAAGTATAAACCTCTAAATCTAAAATGTTGACTACTCCCCCTGAGCAGTAGCATCCCACATCAGCGTTAGAATGAATAGTATCCATGATAATACATACTGGACTGATGCCAAACCACATCAATCAAGTCTTTGTTGGAGGGGCAAAAACCCCCAATCTATCTCTTAGGTACTCAAATGATTCCTTGGATAAAGGATTAGTGAAAATATCTACAATCAACTTTTTAGTGTTCACATAAACCAGTTTAACTTCATTTGCTTCCACCTTTTCCTTCAAAAAGTTATATTTGATAGATATGTTTTTTTGTCTTAGAATGAAATACTGGATTCATTGATATATCAATAGCAACAGAGTTATCATAGTGAATAACTATCGATGCATCATAATCCACCTTTATATCCTTCAACATTTGCTTCATCCATAAAACTTGTGTACAGTTAGTAGCAGCAACAGCATACTTAGCTTCAACAGTAGATAGAGAAGTACATTATTGTTTCTTGCTGATCCATGAAACCAACTTCTTTCCAAGAAAGAAAGCTCCACTAGAAGTAACTTTTCGGTCATCAACATATCCAGCCCAGTCAGCATTTGTATATGCATATAAAGTGAAGTTATCATCCTTAGGGTACCATAAGCCATATTCTGATGTACCTTGCATGTATCTACAAATCCTTTTTACCACCATCTCATGATTTTTTCTAGGATCACTCTGAAATCTTGAAACAATACAAACAACATTCATAATGTTAGGTCTAGTCTGAGTCAAATAGAGAAGACCTCCAATCATAGATTTGTATCTTGTAGGATTTATCGATGCAGAAACTGTTAGGATAATCGGTGAACAACTGAGAGGGGGGGTGAATCAGTTGTTGACAGATTATAACAATTAATCAACTATATAACCTTAAACCAGAGCACATAACTATTAAATATCGGTAAAGTAGAAACAGATGTCAGTAGAAACAGATACTGATAAACAATTCAACTCAATAATAAAATAGATAATCAACACAATGCAACCATACCACATAACACCATGATTTGTACGTGGAAAACCCGGTAAAGGGAAAAACCACAATGGGAAGCCTACCCACAGTCAGATGATAATTCTGTAGAAAGTATGTGATACAATGAGGGGCTTGCACATGTAGGAAGGCACACCATCTAGAGCGCACTGCTCATTACAAAGGAGTCTCACTGACTACATAGAGGTTAAAACCACCTCAAGATATTTGGACAACAATCCAGTAGAGTGAAATGTCAGAGATAGCATCTACCATGCCTGATTACAGTCCCAGTTAAGCTCAACACTGGAGGCCTTTGACCTCTTCCTTAAACCCAATTCGATCCTCAATGATCAATCTAATCCTTTGCCTGAATGATATTACAATATTCACACATTACATTCCATACACTGATCCACAATGAGATCTTACATCAATTTATACCAACCCTAAGACCTAAACCAATTAGGTCGGCCACCTAAAAGATATTACAATAAGATCATTACATATATCCATATTACAGTGATATGCCATGTTGGCTTTAGACCAAAACAACATTAACCAATCCATAAATAATCCCAGTAACGTGTAGAAAACAAGTTAACATGATACCAATCTATAACCTAGATAGGCACCGGACCTATTCTGGGTCTACCACGCCAAAGCGATGTCTCCAACTGGTTGAAGCACGATTAGAGAACATCTTCAGCACCCTAAAAGCCGCACCAACACCACTTATGCATCTTGTCAAAGATTCTCAATAGAAGTTCTGGCGGCAAAGCCTTAAACTTATGCTGGTAAGGGTTTGTATGATAGCATCTGATTACCAAGTCAATACCATCTGACAAAAACATGCTCCAGAAAACATGTACGACATATAACCAAATACATTCCATTGATTCAAACATGTTGGAAGTGTCCAACAGATAGTCTCTTCTGCCGCTAACACTAGATCTTCTGTTGGTAACCAAAACCTGTCTACTAATAACCAACCATAACAGCTAGTGTTGTCATCAATGACAAAACATCAATGCAACACATAATCAATTCCTTCAAAATGCTAACAATCTTCCCCTTTGGCATTGATGGCAACACTAGATGTGAAAAACATCTAAGTACCAAGAAATGCCAAACAAGTCTCCCCCAATGAAGGACAACCAACAAACTCTCCCTTTGAATAATATCTCTGTATAGCTCTTAAGTAAGTTTTCTTTTTCACATCAATATCTCTCCCCCTTTGACATCAATGCTAGAGATATGACATAGATATTTGTATATGGTGAAAATGGATAAAACAATAATATTGAAAGACTAAATGAATTCAACCACAAAACCCTAGCCTAACAACAACAAAGATCCACCATAACATATGAAGATTACCTAAGACAATGCAAATCAAATGAAATAACAAAGATTATACCATCACATGTCCAATAGGGTTTGGATCTCCATTCTTCCTATCTCCATTGATCTTTCTTGATATATTTGCTCTCAGATTTTATGTGTGCAAAAGAGCTCAACAAAGAACAGAAATGTGGTTGCAAGTAGGCTTGATTGTATATGAAAGTTTGAAAGCGTAGTCGAGTAGTCAATCGATTGGGGGTTGATAATGAAGGAAGCATCTCCTTATATAGAAGACACTATAAGAAATGGAGGGATAAGATTGTGAGGTGTAAAAGATAAATGGTCGGCTAAGCTTAGAGGGTAGGTAGAGGAAATAAGAAAATAATGAGAGGGTAGGTAGTGTAGGAATTAAGAGATGAATGACATGTTCATGAATACTAAGAGGGGGGGGGTGAATTAGTATGCCAAAAATCACTGCACTATTACACTTAAACAGTCTGAAGATAAACCGGTAAAATAGTTTAACAGACAGATTGGTTATCACACATGCAAACCAAAATGCAAATAAAGCATTCACCCACAAAAGCAATACAACCATAACACAAGATATTTGACGTGGAAACCCAAGTGGGAAAAACCACGGTGAGATGGAACTCACAAGTCACTATCTGCAGAATAGAAACCATACCGGTTAAGGTCTTAGAATGTTCTTCACTAGAACAGATCTTGTTAGGAATCTCTATCTCTGTTAGGAGATAAGTTCGATTAAAGACTACCTTGCTAGAGGATTTTAGATACATAGAGGTGAACCACCTTGTTAGAGGATTTTACAAAAGGCTTTTGGGCCTACCCGGTTAAGGGCTATAGACTTGTCAAAGATGTGAGTAATCAACAAGTGTTTGATCTATCTAATAGCACAGGCTGCTTGGTTAGATCCAGTAAAGCTCACAACTAATGCATTCCAACATTACTTCAGTCTTCTCTATCTCTCACTCAGTTACAACTTGATCTTCTCGGATAAGATCGCTCTTACAACAACTCATCAACCACCTTAAACCCTAGCACAACATAACCCTCTTTTCAACAACCTAAAACCCTAGACATGATGTCCTTTTAAAGGAATCTGATTTCATGTCGGTCCAATAGGATTACATTAAAATTTCCTAGGTTCAATGAATCTAGACATACTTAGTAACATGACACAAAAAGCACCACCAGTGTGTCGGCACCGTCAAACAATCAGTGGATTGGTAACTCATCACAGAGTATTACCGGTTCATACAAAATACCGGTTGCCGGTTTGACAAAAAATGAAGACTGGTAAGAATGTGTTATGCAGCTTTGCTCCCTCGTACCACTTGAGATCTACGAACTTCTTGGGGTCGACATGCCGCTTCAGACTGGGAAACACATTCTGCAAAATCACCAATAGTCTAAAGACTAGAATACAACATACCGGTTGGAATAGATATCGGTTGAGCTCTAGCTCATACATATAAAGAGGATCTTAATGCAAGTGTGTGTCCATCAATGACAATCACAACATGCACATCAAAAATGCCAACAATCTCCCCCTTTGGCATTGATGGCAACACTTAGGAAAATAAAATTTTGACATCCAAGTGTTTTACAACAAAATCATGCCATTAGAAAAATTGCTCCCCCTAAGCATATACACTATCCCTTTAACAATATAATGAATAGCAATTTTGCATACAGAGCATAAACATTGAGATATCAGAGCATATAGCATATATCAAAGCATATAGAAAATTTTTAAAACCAGATACTTCTCCCTTATACTTCTCCAAAATAGAGTACTTCTCCCCCTTTGCCAACAATGATAAAGTACCGTTGAACAACCCTGTTTCCATTTGATATTAAAACAATAAAAGTTTATGACAACAAGGAATAATACTTGTCAAAAACTGATTTATAGTCTTGCAAAAATTGTTTCATTGATAGAGACCAGGACTCAAGTAGGGAGGTGGCCACTTCTTTCTCTGTTTGCATCTGGGAGACCTGGTCTTCCATGGCATCAACTGTGCTCATTTCCTGTGTAATTGTCAAGGCATCCAAGTTCAGATAACACTTCTAAAGAATTTGTAGACGTGGAAGTAAAACCAGTTGTAGCTCCTGCAAATCTCTAGACTATGTACTAATCTCTTGCTCCATTTTGGCTGACTGGATCTGAAACCGGTGAACGGTTTGCCCATAAGTTGCAAAGGAATCATAAGGTGGCTTAAATGTGCTCAAGTAAGACTGTAAGTCTCTTTGAAGATTTTGCTTTTGAGCTAGCACATCATCGTAGAATAGATGGGGTTGATAGATTTTGCTTAGTAGTAGGTTTCCCACATCCAAAGCATCCTTTATATCCTTTTGATCTTTCAGCAGTTCAGACTGGAGTTCATTCAACTTCTTCACCAGAGAAATGTTAAGAGCCTTTTGATGCTCTTTCTTGATATTTTCCTCAGCTGCTTCTTCCAGGCTCTACACCTGATCATCCACTACATTACATAGTAGCTTAAGCTTTGCTAGTGATGATTTAGCGTTGGGAAAATTGGTACTAGGGATCAAACTGGTAAGGGTGTCTACAGCCGCTTGAATTATATCGTGCTCCTTTTTCCTTCGAATGATTTCAAGGCACTCTTGAGTAACCTTGATGCTCTGCATTAGCTCCGATTCACTTGCAGACTAGAGATCGATAGGACTGGAGATATCATCTGGTTTGGCTTGACTCCCAGTTGCCTTCGGAGTCTCCATCTGTGTGCTCTTCATTGCTTCCGCTGCCTTGTCCTCTTCTTCCTTCTTCTTTTTCTCTGCTTCCTTCTTCTTTTCTTGTTCCTTGTCTTCCTCTTCTTTCTTTTTCCTCTCAGCTTCCTTCCTCTTCTCCTCTTCTTTCTCTTCCTCTTCGTTCTTCTTCTTTTCTTCTTCCTTCCACTTTTCCTTTTCTTTATCTTCCTCTTCCTTCTTCTTCTTTTCATCTTCCTTCTTCTTTTCTTCCTTATCCTCTTCTTCTTTCTTTTTCCTCTCATCTTCTTGTTTCTTTTTCTCTTCATCTTTTCTTTTCTCCTCTTCTTCTTTTCTCTTCTCTTCCTCTTTCCATTTTTTCTCATCTTCATCCCTCTTCTGTTTCTCTGCCTGTTTCTTAGCCGCTTCCTGTCTGTCCTTAGCTTGCTCACTACCTTGTTCGGCTTGTTGTACCTATTCTGTTCCCTCAGAAGGTATGTCCTGAGTGACATCTTCTACGTCCAGGGCATCGACATCAATAGTGTCGATTGGTTCTTCAACTGGGTTTCCTTCTTCATCAAAAACTTCATCCGGTTTGGATATAATCGGTTCTTTTTCCGCTTGCCGGTTGGCTTCAGCCACTCGATGCATCTTCAGAGCATCTTGAGCACGAGTGTGTGTATCCTTGAGCACTTCCTTTCCTTTTCCTTCCAGTAACAGGAGTCTTCGTCTTCTCATGAAGAAAAGACCTTTGTATTTGTTCATTACATCTAACAGTTCCGAATTTGATACATCAGGAAAGTGCTCAGCAAAAACTTTTTCTCTCATTTCCTATTCCTGCTCTATGGCAATGCACCATTTATTGTCTAAGGACTTATACAAAGAATCTGGTATTTCAGATCTAATTTCTAAAGGGGATCAGTCATTAATACATAAATATTGAATTAATTCTTTTTCCACCACCTCCTTTTCATCATCATTAAAGTCATCAAAATAATCAGTTAAATCATTCAATACTTTTCTCCTAATGTTTTTGATAGTTCTTTGACAATGTGTCAAAGGTTTATATGAGGAGATATCAATATTTATCGGTGTAGACGTTGCCGACTCATTCTTCTTCATCTTCTTCGTCTGTCTAGCCTTCTTTGGCATCTCCTTAGACTCAGTCTCTTCAGAGTCCGATTCATTTGACTTAGTCTTCCTTTTTCTTTCAAAGACTTTTGTCGGTGCCACTTCCGGTTTCTTCTTTGCAGGTGACCACTTGGTCACTCTTGGAGTTGCAGTAGCAGCCGGTGCCGATGCTATAGGCACTGCCTTTGCCTTCTTTACTGCAGGTTCTTTTCCTTTCTTTGCTGGTTGATCCTTAACCGGTGCTATCCTTTCTAGGTAGGTGTCGGTTCTCTTTGCCTTAGGATCAATCGGTGAGGCAATAAGGGTAGAGGCATACCCTTCCAGTATGTCATACATCACCTCATAGCCCATTGGATCAACTTCTTCCACTCTAGGCTCTACAGCTTCCATTATGCATTGGTCCACCTTGATGGTGAAATAGATTTCATCTTCATATTTCTTGATGATGTCTCCTGGTATCCTCACTCTTTGGCTCATCTTCCTTCTGAACTCATCAAAATACTTGTTCAGAACTTCAGGATAACTAGTTCCCACTGCTTGCAAACTTTCCTTTATCTATTTGGTAACCAGTTGGTCCGCAGACCACTCAATGTCTCCCACTCCTGGGAAGTAGCCTTGGAAATAGAAGAACAACCCTACCAGTAGTTGTCCAAACTTGAACCTCAGTGCATTGTCCTATTTGATCACCTTTAGATTCAACAAGAGTTGCCTCTGCATACCGGTGCACAGATCAAATGATGCATCCTCCTTTATCATCTGGTAAGTGGCATTTACCATTGCAGCAGATACAAAGTTAATTTTGCTGGCTGAGAATGTCCAGTATCCAATCACCATACATGCATACTTCACTAGATCATTCATGATGGAATTGACTATCATGCCTCATGAGTCGCTCACTGAACCGGTGAGCTTGGACATCTCAGTTTTGCTAACTATCCTTAGGGCTAGCACATCCCCTGTATTGCAGAAATTGGTGACTACATGAATTGCCTGTGGCGTGATATCATGTGTCCTCTCCAGGTACATCTTGTCACCATGAACTCTGCTCAAAATGATCCTAATATGATCCTCTGTAAAGTCTTCCAGGAAGTATACAACATTATGGAGTTTCTTCTTCTCTAAGATACTATATTCTGGTTTGATTTTCTTATCCTTTCCACAAAACAAACCTAGTTGGGTATGGATAGCTAGAGACCCTAGGTCTTCAAGTTTACAATCAATATACTCTGAGATTCCCTCTTCTACTATCACACCGACAGAAACTTGTGATAGGGCATTATACTTTGATTTCCTTTGAATGAAACTTTCAGACTCAATGGATGCACTAAAACTGGTATGAGATGTGGAAGCCATTGTAGAATATTTTAGAAAACTCGAGAAATACCTTTGAAATGCGAATTTAGGGCTTTCTGATTCTCCTGCACTCCACACTCCGTCAGTTGCTGAATCACTGCTTTGTGCTCTCCACTTGACCGTTTGCAATTTGAATTTGAATTTCCTTCGCGATTTGTCAATTTCTTGAAATCTCAGCTCAAATCGCCTTTTCTTCGCTCTACTCTTTGAAAAACTTTTCTTCATTCGAAAACAGATAGTGAGAAATGATTTGAAAAATGCTTTTATACATGCCTCTCACCTACCGCCATTAATGCTCCTCTATTAGGGCGTAAACCCTAATTTGCCTTTTTACCGTTTCCGATCTTTTGCCAAGCGACAAGTATCACATACCGGTTAAGGTCTTTTACCAGTGTAAATCGAGGGTTCAAAAACATTTCGCCGTTTGCTCCCCCTAAGCCTTTTGAAGCTTAGTTTGTCGGTTTCGATATTTCCACACTAGGTGCAGAAACTGATTCCTCTTGTAACACCAATGGTTTCTTCCTCCAGATTTTGTTCATATCCGCTTGAACTGTTTCCACATCAATTTCTCTTTCTAGAGTGATCGATATATCATCCGATATACTCTTTCTGCTTTTGTAGAATCTTGCAATGTGACCCGGTTTGTTGCAGTGATAGCAAACCAATCCAGGTTCTCTCCAAGGTCCATTGTTCATGTTTCCATTCTTCCTTCTGCATGTTGTAGCAGTATGACCATGACCATGACAGATCATACAATTTTCTCTCTATCCGGTTGCCGCTTAATAGCCACTGCTTCTTGGCTGATGATTGAAGACATTAAACCGGTTGTGGTTCCGGTTCACAAAAGGTTCAGGACCAACTCCTTGGGTGCTTTGAGAATATCTTCCAGTGTTATTCATCACAGACCTACATTCAAATGCTCTATGCCCAAACTTGTTGCATGCATAACAATGACCATTGAACTTATTGGATCTAGGTACATTGTTAATAAAGTAAGGAAAATTATAGTAGGCTTTGCTGCTACATACATTGGCAGTGTGTCCTTCTTTAAGACAGTTAAAGCAAACAGGTTTGAATTTTTGCTTACCTTTTCCTTTGAATGTCGGTTGCTTCTTTGATGCTTCAACATTTGTTCTTGAGGATTCTCCTTCCTCATGTCCAAAGAAACTAAGTCCATTGGTATTCTTTGCTGGTCTAGCTTACTCAAGCTTTTTCTCTAGCTTGACAGTACTTTTGCTGAACTTAGCAAGTATTTTTCTTTGACTTAGAGAGTTCTTTGGAAATAGCAGTCTTTGTCTCCATTAGTCTTGCATTTTCAGAGATGGCTATGTTCAGTTCATCTTGTACTCCTTTTTCCATTCTGCTCTCATGAAGGCGAGCAGTCAGTGCACTAATCTCTTGTTTCAACTTGGAGATCTCATGATCTCTGTCTTTCGCTAGGTCTTCAGCTTTTCTCCGGTTCTCAAGCTCTTTACTAAACTGGATAGTCAGTCCTTCCAACTCATTTCTCAAATTGGAGTTTGAATCATTCAGCTTATTTACTTCTGCTATCATGGCTTCCATAACTGCTTCATCTGCAAAACTATTTTCAGATAGCTCCATCAACTTTTCTACATTTTCTCTCATTTTTGCTTGAGATGCCTTGTATTTGACCATAAGATCATCATAGGCTTGCTCGGACTGAGTGAGTTGTTGAGTAAGTTCCCTCAAGGTGTATTCCCCCATATCTCTTTCCAAGTGGTTAAACTTATAGAAAGGTAGGCTCTGATACCAATTGATGAATACTAAGGGGGGGGTGAATTAGTATGCCAAAAATCACTGCACTAATACACTTAAACAGTCTGAAGATAAACCGATAAAACAGTTTAACAAACAGACCGGTTATCACACATGCAAACCAAAATGCAAATAAAGCATTCACCCACAAAAGCAATACAACCATAACACGAGATATTTGACGTGGAAACCCAAGTGGGAAAAACCACGGTGAGATGGAACTCACAAGTCACTATCTATAGAATAGAAACCAGACTGGTTAAGGTCAGACCGTTTAAGATCTTAGAATGTTCTTCACCAGAACAGATCTTGTTAGGAATCTCAATCTCTGTTAGGAGATAAGTCCGATTAAAGACTACCTTGCTAGAGGATTTTAGATTCATAGAGGTGAACCACCTTGTTAGAGGATTTTACAAAAGGCTTTTGGGCCTACCCGGTTAAGGGCTACAGACTTGTCAAAGATGTGAGTAATCAACAAGTGTTTGATCTATCTAATAGCACAGGCTGCTTGGTTAGATCTAGTAAAGCTCACAGCTAATGCATTCCAGCATTACTTCAGTCTTCTCTATCTCTCACTCAGTTACAACTTGATCTTCTCGGATAAGATCGCTCTTACAACAACTCATCAACCACATTAAACCCTAGCACAACATAACCCTCTTTTCAACAACCTAAAACCCTAGACATGATGTCCTTTTAAAGGAATCTGATTTCATGTCGGTCCAATAGGATTACATTACAATTTCCTAGGTTCAATGAATCTAGACATACTCAGTAACACGACACGAAAAGCACCGCAGTGTGTCGGCACCGTCAAACAATCGGTGGATTGGTAACTCATCACAAAATGCCGGTTGGTAACTCATCACAGAGTATTACCGGTTCATACAAAATACTGGTTGCCAGTTTGACAAAAAATGAAGACCGGTAAGAATGTGTTATGCCGCTTTGCTTCCTCGTATCGCTTGAGATCTACGAACCGCTTGGGGTCGACATGCCGCTTCAGACCGGGAAACACATTCTGCAAGATCACCAATAGTCTAAAGACTAGAATACAACATACCGGTTAGAACAGATACTGGTTGAGCTCTAGCTCATACATATAAAGAGGATCTTAATGCAAGTGTGTGTCCATCAATGACAATCACAACATGCACATCAAAAATGCCAACACATGTGTCATGGGTAGAAAAGGTTAATGAATTAATTAAATAAATAAAGATTCATTTAATTAATAGAAGAAGTGGGATTAATTAAATAAATAAAGGTATTTATTTAATTTAGGAAAAGGATAATTTAAATAAATAAATGTATTTATTTAAATGAGAAATAAGGTTAGAAGAGGATATATGAATTAATTAAATAAATAAAGATTTATTTAATTAATAGAAGAATTAGGCTAAAGTAAATAAATAAATAAAGATATTTATTTAATTAAACATGACAATTTTAGGTGTCTACATTTTGCCCCTCTTTGAGACAATGCAGCTTGTTGCGTTGTTTCAAAGAAGATAATATGAACTGATACAAAGTTTCCCCAAGATGGGAATGATATGCCCCCTCGAGAGATTGGATGAAAATGTCTGAAAAGTTCGTAGACAATCTCTCGATAAGAAAGAAAGACTAGAATGGACTGACCGGATAGGATAGAGTGACAGAGTCACGGGATAATGAAGACTGGCTCGAGAGACGAGGGCTAGGGCTAGGGCTAGGGCAGTCTATAAAATAGACCATGAGGGGAATACATCCTCATTGTCATCCACACATCCAAGAGATCAAAGTGTAGAGAGAGAATAGAGCAGCAACAGTCAGCAGTGATGGCATTGGTTCACAGATTCGACCGCATTCGCCGATTTCAGAGGCCAATAGATGTAGGAGAGCTGGTAAGTACCACAAAACCTCCTCGTACTTTGTCGCATTAATTATTGTCATTATTGCATGCTAGGTAGTGTAATAAGTGCGTTTTAGATATGTCAAACAAGGGTAAAAAAATGCTAAGGCGCGTTTGTGCTGGTGCCAGGCGCGTCTCGGTTGGCTAGGCGCATTTGTGTCATAAATGCGCGTTTATGTCTTCAAGGTTGAATCGACAGTTCTGTGATAAACATACGTTGTCGATTGGATAAGCTGCTGAGAGGATACACTCAAACAGGTCCTCTAAGGAAGACTAGGATAGCAGATAGGGCTAGGGTTGACAATTCTATGATAGAACATACGTTGCCAATTAGGAAACTACTCAAGAGGATACACTCAAGAAGAGGCCCTAGGATAGAATAGATCGAGACACTTTGTGATGAACATGAAGTACTAATGTAAGAAACACTTTGTGATGAACAAGGAGTGAAAATATGAGCAACACTTTGTGATGAACAAGGAGTGCAAAAATGTAGTACTTTGTGATGAACAGGGAGTACCACTAGGATAGAAAGCAACACTTTATGATTAACAGTGAGTGTCACTAGGATAGAGCACCATATGATAGATATAAGCATTAGGATAAAAAGCAACATTTTGTGATGAATAGTGAATACCACTTTGACTGACACAGTTGATTTTGCTTGATTGCAGGAGTGCCTACCTATGTTGGAGTCATGAGAGAGATTCCCATCGACTTAGAGTTTACGACTGGAGCTGACTTTTGAGGACATGGCAGCTATTGAGGTTATGGGTTTGCGATTTATTCTGTATGTGCCTGAGTTTCGGGTGAACATGGGGTTGCTGACTGTGCTGGCTGAGAGATGGCACTCAGAGACTTGTACTTTCTATTTGCCGATGGGTGAGATGACAGTCACCTTGGAGGATGTGTATAGGATACTGAGGATACCGATCAATGGGGAGTTGATACCTTATGATCGAGATGGAGATAAGAATCTAGTGGTGGGGTCATGGGTCCTCCACCACCACCAGATAGAGGGGGCAGGAGATCCTGGGGCAGGTCCTTCCAGGGCTTAGACTCCGTCGAGGCCAGGCGACTCCGAGGGAGGGAGTTCATCATATCCGTAGAGGGCTCCCTATGTATTAGTTTTGTACCATTTTTGTATGATGATGTGGACACCTTTGGGTGATTGTAGCCATATGATTTTGACATCATTGTATCATGACACTTATGATTATATATATATATATATATATATATATATATATGAGATAATTCATCTTTGCGGCAGCTATATGCATGTGTATCTATGTGATGAGATGTTTCATGATGTATGTTTCGATGTGATGGTTATGATATGGATGCAAATATGTACATGATACAATGCAATATTTTTGTTCTTTTATGTTTTATATGTTTATGCAAATGCAAATGTGAATGTATGAAATGCCTAATGAATATGATAATGCAAAGAACTATTTACATGATGAGAATGTAAAATGTGCTAACATGTGTTGTGTGCAGGATGTGATACAATTGTCATATCTATATGTATGTATGAAATGCTTAATATGTGGTAATGTAGGTACAACTACATGAAATACAAATGTTCTTTTGGTGTGTCATTATACTCAGTCATGTGATAGCAGGCTACATAGACTCAAGAAGGATGATGGAAGTCAATCAAGAAAGGGGAATGAAAGATAGAAGATATGAAAGTGAAAAGAGCTTCTTGTGCATTATCATCATTGAGCTTTATTATGGCAAGTAGGTTATGACAATCGAGGCATATGTTTGACCCAGAAAGTCATTGTACCCGTTTGCATGGAGATAAGGCAGTCACAAACAAGGAATACCCCAGTTCACACTAGACTCTCAGTGTCCTCATATCCTTGGACAAGTCATAGCATTACTAAGAGCAATCCGCAAACAACAAAGAAAAATAGGTGACGATATCCCATCCTCGCCTTTCTAGTCAAAGACATCCTGGAGATAGAATCTCTTGTCAGAGACATCCCGGAAAAGTTAAAAGACGTGTCACTAGAAAGAAAAAATCAAAAGAAAACCAAGACTCGATGCCAACATCTAGTGTAGTCCTCAAGTTTAGTGTCTCTTGTCACTTGTATAAGTCTATTTGATTATGGTCACAATGTTTACTTTCACAAAAAAAATAGATAGCACTAAACCATAATGTTGTTTGAGTCTGTTGAAAGTCCATTGTTGTTGTTGTGTCTCATCTAAAACTAACTGAATCCATGAAACTGATACTTTATTGTGGAGAAGATGAAACTTTATTGTGGACTGGTGATGCAAGTGTTGCTTTATTGCGGATTGTGCGCGCATAGACTAAAGAAAACTAGAAGAAACTATACTCCTCAAAATGTGTGATGTGTTCAGTTCCACACCCATCACTAGATGTAGGATTTGCCTTAGCCACATATAAGAGCTGATTTATTGTGGATGGAAAAAGGTGAAAAGGAGGGATTATTATGAATGGCTAACCAATCTTGGGTAGATCAATAACAAGCCATGATGGGAATGGGTATGTTTATTATGGATGGATAGGTTGTGAGTGTGTGCAAAGTGAAAGGATGAAATGGAATCCTGAAGGAGGGAGGAGAAATGTCTCTATGCATGGCGCTGGTGACCCAGTTTTCACCATGGTACTTGCCCAGGGTGCCATCGAAGTGGTTTTCACCGTTGGACGAAATGTTTTTTTCTTTTCTTTACTTTTTTTACTTTTTATTTTTTTTGTGTCACAAGGCGCCTGTTTGCTAGGTTTTCATCAAGTAACGATTTTTTTTTATGTTTATGATTTTTTTGTATATTTTTTTTTTGTATTTTGAATTTTTTTATTTTTTTGTATTTTGAATTAGGAAACTCTGAAGAGCTATGTGTAAAACCTGCGAAGGTGCATGCTGTTGATAGGATCCTCCAAAGCTTCACCCTCTGTGGTTGAGAGTTGATATGCACCAGATCCATAGGCTATTGTAATGATGTAAGGACCAAGCCAGTTTGGTTCGAACTTGCGCTTCTCTTTGTCTTGTTGATTTTTAGGATTTTCTCTGAGAACCAAGTCACCTACCTCAAATGTGTGAGGTTTGACTTTATGATTGTAGTTGCATTGTTCCTTGACTAAATGATGTGTATCTCGAGCGACTGTCTTCCTTGATGAAGGAACTGAGATAGAATTACTAGTGTGTGGACTACATAGGCCCGTATGCATGTCACCTGAAGAAGTTTGGGCATCCCTGATAACAAAGTCCTTCAAGGAAGCTCCATTAAAGGTCCATGATGTATCGCCAGAAGGGAAAGGATGCATGGAACAAGTGGATGAGTGATGAAGTCTTATGATTGCAAAAAGAAGTAAAAGTATCATGACATGTTGGAGACTTAGGATCAACAAGTACTCTTTTTGGCTTGAAATTGTAGAAATTTTGCCACCAGTTATTTTGATATTAGGGGAGAACAACTCTTGTTCTTTTTCTTTGATAGGATTTTTATCCTTGACTTTAATTTTTGCAGAGTCTGATAGCTTTTGATTTTGATTTGGACTGAAAGCCTTTTCTTTATTTTTGACTCTTAGATTTTTCCTTTCAAAGCTTCTTTTTTGATCCCCAATAAGTAAGGGCTTTTGTAATTCTTGTTGATCCAAGTCTAGGAGAGGAGTGGAAATGGAATGAGTGGATGAAATGCTAAGGCTATAGGAGTTCTCAAGAGGTTTGGTGATACACTCAATAGATTCTTCATCGGAACCACTCTTAGGAATATTGATATCAAGAGATGCTTGCACCACTAGAGGAGATTTGCATTTAGACTTGGTAGACACAACACTAGGCACTTCATACCCAATTCCTTGGCATTGAAAATTGTTTGTAGGTTGTTCATGTTGACTGAATACCTTACGAGATAGTGGGATTTGATCAACATGAAAGATATACTCACCACATCCCAGGTCTTTAACCTTGAATTTTTCTTTGATCTTTGTTTGTTTGGATGTAGAAGCTTTCAAGGATTCTAGATCCACATATGCTGAAGATGGAACAACTTCTCAATTGGCTGGTATTGTTATTTCTAATCTAGGTCGCATATTATTGCAATATATGAATGGATTTGGGCCAGCTTTGACGATCACTTCAACTCTATTATGTGAAAACTTGATACATCGATGATATGTAGATGGGACTGCGCTCATCTCATGAATCCATGGGCATCGTAGCAATATGTTGTATGTGAGCTCTAGATCAAGGACTTGACAAACCACATCTTTTGTAACTGGCCCAACTTTGAGAGGTAAGGTGATTGTGCCCTTGGATGAACACTCTTCATCATCATATGCTTTGATGGTAATTTTGTTTATAGAATTCACAGCTTTGTCTGAACATCCCAATTGTTTAACAATGTTCAATGTACAAATGTTTAGACCTGCTCCTCCATCTATCAGGACTCATTTTATTCGATGTTTGTGTAGGAAGGCTTCAATGTGTAAAAGTGAATTATGTGGTTGGCTCACAGAGGCATCATCGACTTCTGTGAATGTAAGGGAGTGTGGAACGGAAAGGTATCCCACCATGGCTTGAAACTGGTCCACGTTCAGATCAGTAGGGATGGAAGTGTCTCTCAAAGTTTTGTCAAGAATGGCTTTATGTGCAGGAGATATGCGTAAGAGCTCAAGGATGGAGATGAGCGCGGGTGTCTTCCCTAACTGTTCTACAAGGTCATACTCAACTTTGGTTGATGAGGAAGCTATGTTTTTGGCTGTAGCGCCTTGCAAAGTGAATTTACCCCGACGAGTTGTAACATTACATTCAGGGGTAGGTTCGGAAGAAGATCCAATGCCTTTTAGGACAATCTTTGGTCTTTGGGTAGAATTCTCAGGCGTTTTGTCCTTGATGATAATGGTAGAGACATAATTGTCCATTGAAATGTGATTGATAGTTGAATCATAGTTATAAGATGCTTTGGTATAGTTGGTTTTCTCATCTGTGGCTTTAGCTTTTCCCTTGTCATGTTTTGGGAATGGTTCCTTAAACATTTCATGTTCTTGATTGGATGAGTGTTCTTTAATCTCAATGTCACCTCTATTAATGAGATCTTGTATGATGTTCTTCAGTCGATGGCAATTTCCTATCTTATGACCCTTGTTCTTATGAAATTCACAATACTCATCATCATTCCACCAATTTGGTTTAACCTTTGGCTCATATGGAGGCAAATCTGAAATTGTTATTATCTTGTTTGCCACTAGCTTTTTGAAAACTAACTCTAGTGGTTCTCCCAATGGAGTGTACTTCCTTCATTACTTGGAAGTTGTTTGAGTATTCACTTGATTGTTTGTAGAGCTTGATCCAAAAAAAAAGATTTTGGGTCGTACTGTATTGGCATCAACAACACGATCATTGACTGTGTTCTTGTTTTTATTCCAAAATCTTGGCTTGACTTTTCCTTTAAAGTCGTCTTTGTTTTCCTTGAATATCTTAATGACTCCTTGTTCAATTAGGACCTTCTCTGTTGCTAAGCCTTTTTCGATGACGTCTTTGAAGGTGGACAAACAAGCTTTTCTTAGGTCATAACCAATGTCTTTGTTAACATTTTGGGTGAACATCTCTACCATTTGTTTCTGTGGAATTTCACAAGAGCATTTGCTGGCTAGATTCTTCCATCTTTGTAAGAATGATGAAAAAGATTCTCCATCCGTTTGCTTGGTATTGCACAAGGTAGTAACTGATATGTCTGTCTCTATGTTGTATGAGAAATGTTGGATAAATGTCTGTGCTAGGTCACCCCATGACTTAATACCAGGTGGAAGTTGGGAGAACCCTTTCATAGCTTGATCACCTACGCTTTGTGGGAATAATCTCATCAAATATGTCTCTTCTGCTGCTACCTCAATGCAAGCTATGAAAATTTGTCTTATGTGTGCATTAGGATCCCCTTTTCCTCTATACTTATCAAACTTAGGTGTCACAAAGTGTGTAGGAAATGGAGGCATTGGAATGCTCGTGTCAAATGGATAAGGACACATGTCTCGCATTGTGTATGTTGGCTTCGGTGTATTTATGTCCTCCATTTTCTTTTGTAAGTCCTTGATTTGCTATTCCAAATTGTTCTTAGGTGGAGACCGACTTCTTGGACCATACCCCATGCCTGAACCACTAGGTAGAGAAGGAGCATGTTGCATATATGGATGATATTGATCATACACATGTTCATATGGAGGAGGTCTATAATGATGTTGCATATATGGACCACTTGGTATAGAGTCATGTTGAGGAATGGAATATCTGCTTTGTCCATGTATACCATACTCTATAGGCATGTCATGAGTTTGTTCTAGTGTGTTGCCCCCAAATTTGACGCAGGGTTTCCTTGTGTCCAAATTTTGAGCATGCCTTTGAATATCCAATTGGTTTGGTGGTTGGTCCTTAGCATTGGTATGTGATTGAGTATATTTTTCTGCATAAGACTTCCATAATGGTATGCGAAGGTGAGTATCATATGCTTGACCATGTGTGTATGGGACCTCTGGTTTTTGAAACAAAGATGATGGTGATTCAGGCACAAGATGTGGTCCTCTATTGCCTCCACTATTAGGCCTCCTTTGATCCATGTTGAGGTGAGGTTGTTGCAAAGGTCAATTTTCCATTATTTGAGACATGTCAAAATCATGAGGAATCTTGGCTCCACTTTGTGCCATCACTTGTAAGAAATATTGTCTATCTCTCCTCATTATTTCCTCAACCAATCGATTAAAATGAGGATCCATAATGGAGTCTTCCACTTCTGTTGAATGTACAGAAAAGTTGTCCATATTGTCATTGTGTGTGTCATTATTGTTTATAGTGTCTATGTCCTCAACATTTGGAATGTTTCTAAAAGCATCCATGTCAGGTAATGTGGTATGATCATAATTGAAAAAGACATCATTGTCATACTCATAGACACTCATATTTGTAGACTCTTGAGCCTCTTTAGCTTCTCTCCTAGATTTTTGGGAACGGGTTTCAACCATGAACTAGGTATCGACCAAGATATGTGAGACTAGATGAAAATGGAAAGATATGAAAGACCAAGAGTTGAATGGAATGTAAATGAATCTGAGGTGTACTTGCAATGTCCAAAGTGTAAGACCAAGTATGTATGTAGTAGAGTAGGTGTTACTTTCAAAGAGATGATAGTTTATCTTGATGAGGTAAGTTGACCTTGACTCTAAGTAAGACCAAATGAGACCCAAAGGTGATAGACCTTGATGAAGGACCACTTAGCAAAATGTTGTTGTATGTAGTGTGTTGACAAAGTAAGATGAGGACAAGCAAGTGACCTTTTGACTCAAGTTTAGACAAATGTGAATGTAATGTAAGGTGTAAAGCAATGATGGACTTTGTGAGACCCAAAGACAGGTTGAATGCTAGATGAAAACCTAGAGAGATAACCTAGGAAGCTCAATAAGTCTAAAACTGACTATTCTTGTTTGCTGGACTGTAAAAGTTTTTCAATTCTGAACACAGACGTGCCTGTATACTTCACAGACGCGCTTAAATGACACGGACGCTATTCCATCAGACACAGATGTGGTTCTGAGATTTTGTAAATGCAATGTTGCTCAAAGGACACATACACATTTTTGCTCTTCATAGACACGTTTAGATGACACAGACACCGTTTTGTCAGACACAGACGCGTTTCTGAAAATTTTGTGCAATTTTTCCAATCTGTGAAGTTGCTTGTTGTGACCAAATCTGAATGTTTGACTGTTTTTCGTGACAAGAGGACACAATGTTGATGAGGACTCAATGTTTGCAAGTGTTTAGACTCAAAATGACTCAAAATAAAGTGTGTTGTTTGATGTAAAATTGTTTTGCACACACTTGAAGACACAAAAGACACAATGTTTTGATGTTTGGTCTTGAATGTTTGATTGTTTAAAATAAGTCAAGCACAATTCTTATGGCTGGATAGGACAATAGTTGTTGATTTCCACATGAGGCTATGCTATTCAGAGCGGATACTTAGATGCTTGACACCACTAGCTCCACCCTCAACACTCACTTCTTGGGGCAGCCAAACATCAGTCCCCATGAAAACTCCCCATGGTGAACTTTATATCTCTACTAAGAACCGTATGTGTGTGGGCCACTCCAGAGGTCCGACCTCCTACCCTAACAACTAGAAGGATTTTGGCTTCTAAAACAAAAAGGTGCTAGTAAGGGCATCCGCTTGTGTGGCCATACATGCGGCACTTTCAGCTCTGTAAATACAAAAGGCTCCTAGCCGGTAGAGGTTACGCCCTACAACTGATCAAATAAATTTGATCAAATGGGTTTATGGGGAGACATAGTATCAGTATGAACTAATTGACACATGTTATCCATAGTTTTCACCATGAATACAGTTGTTTATAGTGGTTCGGAAGAGGTGGGTTTTCCTTGCTACCACTTGGGTCATTCTCTCCTCACTAGTAGTCCTAATGACCACACGGGGAGACAGGCCCTCTAGAGATTAAACAAAAAGAGCCTATTGCTCAAGACACAAAACACACTGGTTCAATTTTAATGCACCAATTAAAGTGTTTGCTAATCTATGAAAATAAGGCACACAATGAAAATCAGAAACCCTTGCCAAGGTCCTGCAACAAAGATCTATTAGTAGTTTGGATTGTTTCAAATGATCACCCCTTCCCGCAAGCACACAAGTTAGGTAAATTTTAGATCCAAAAGACTTTGTGAAAATAGGGGCCTTGAACAAAACGATTTTGCTTTCAAGACAAGCTGCACCAATTTCGTTAGCTAGATCTGAAGATGTTAGCTCAATATAAACCAGATCTGAAATCCGAATGATGAAAAACCAAGTCAAAGAAACCAAAATGCAACAACTGCACACAAACATTGTTATTAGAAACACAAACGCTATATAAATTTGCAGACGCAGTTAGATCTGACACAGATGCGGTTCCTGAACATAGACGCGATTCCTGAACACAGACGCGTCTGAAGACTTCACAGACGCAACTAGGGAACAAAGACATGCTTCCTAGAATCTACAAAAAAATAAAATACTGTCGAAGGCGCAAACGCGATTCTGGATGTCACAGACGTGACAAAAAATAAAAAATGCGATCCGAAAGTACGCATATGCAAAAATATCAAAATGTTGTCGGAAATGTCAGATCTACAACTTCAAAAACACAAAATCTGCAACAAAGGATGTTAAATGCGAAAGGGACAAGAGTCCCACTAGGTGTGCCAAAATGTTTATGGTGAAAATGGATAAAACAACAATATTGAAAGACTAAATGAATTCAACCACAAAACCCTAGCCTAACAACAACAAAGATCCACCATAACATATGAAGATTACCTAAGACAATGCAAATCAAATGAAATCACAAAGATTATACCAACACATGTCCAATAGGGTTTGGATCTCCATTCTTCCTATCTCCATTGATCGTGCTTGATATATTTGCTCTCAGATTTTATGTGTGCACAAGAGCTCAACAAAGAACATAAATGTGGTTGCAAGTAGGCTTGATCGTATATGAAAGTTTGAAAGCATAGTCGAGTAGTCAATCGATCGGGGGTTTATAATGAAGGAAGCATCTCCGTATATAGAAGACACTATAAGAAATGGAGGGATAAGATTGTGAGGTGTAAAAGATAAATGGTTGACTAAGATTAGAGGGTAGGTAGAGGAAATAAGAAAATAATGAGAGGGTAGGTAGTGTAGGAATTAAGAGATGAATGACATGTGTCATGGGTAGAAAAGATTAATGAATTAATTAAATAAATAAAGACTCATTTAATTAATAGAAGAAGTGGGATTAGTTAAATAAATAAAAGTATTTATTTAATTTAGGAAAAGGATAATTTAAATAAATAAATGTATTTATTTAAATGAGAAATAAGGTTAGAAGAGGATATATGAATTAATTAAATAAATAAAGATTTATTTAATTAATAGAAGAATTAGGCTAAATTAATTAAATAAATAAAGATATTTATTTAATTAGACATGACAATTTTAGGTGTCTACAATATCAAAATTTTGTGAATCTCAAAGATGACTACTCCCCCTGAGTAGTAGCACCACTTCATCAGTACCAAAATGAATAGTATCTCTGATAATGCATGTCAGATTGATGCCAAATTGCATCAATCAAGTCTTTTTCAGAGGGGTAGAAACCCCCAACCTGTCTCTCAAATACTCAAATGATTCTTTAGACAATAGTTTAGTGAATATATCTGCTCTGATACCAATTGTTGGGATCCACTAGCAGAGTCTTTTGTCGGTTCATCCTCAGAGTCATCAGTCACTCCTTCCTTGTCCGCTATGAAGCATTGTTTGTTTCTCTTGAATTTGTATCTGTTCAGATTAGGCTTGAATGATTTCTTAACTCTTTCCTCAAATCTTGCATTCCTTTCAGGACATCTAAATGCAAAATGACCAATCTTATGTCATGCAAAACATTTAAAAGGTGTTTTTCCTTCATACTTACTTCCTGTCAGTCCTTTAGGTACTCTTCTAGCAAATAAGGCTTCAAGTTGCTCAAATTCTTCATCTTCTTTTCTCATGTCTTCCAATTCCTTTACATATAGGGCTTTCTAGTCATTCTTGCTAGTAGATGATGATGATGATGATGCATGAAAAGCAGGTTTAGATTTTGCAGCTCCAGAAGGTCCAAATTCTTCAAGTTCAAAAGCAAACAACTTTCCAATCAGAATATCTCTATTAATTGAGGTGTTTGCCATTGTTCTCAACTCATTAATTACCATTGTCATTATCTTGTAAGCTGGTGGAAGGGCTCTCAAGACTTTGGAATCTATTTTATCTTCACTTAGAGATCCTCCACAACATTGAATTCCCATGACAATCTCATTTACTCTCTCTCCATAAATGTAGCAATTCTTTCATTGTCATCCATCTTCAAGTTTTCATATCTCACCTGGTAGCCATCAAGTTTAGCAATTTTGACAGTAGGGTCACCTTCATTCAGAGTTTGAAATTTATCCCACATAACCTTTGCAGATGATTTATCAGTCAGTCCCATGATCTACTGATCAATAAGTGCACACAAGAGGGATTCTCTAGCTCTGTAATCATTCTCAATATTCTTGTCCAAGTCTGCAGGAGCAGGATTGCCAGATGCCGGATCATAAGGTGTGTAACCTTTCTTAGTGATCTCCCAAATATCCTTGCCAAGACATCTAAGATGAGTCTCCATTCGGATCTTCCATATCCCATGATTTCTCTTCTGAAGATAGTTGTTGGTGGATTAGTTGCCATAGGATCTACCTCAAGCGGTTAAGCTTCTGCAAAAGAGGACCAAAGCTCTGATATCAATTGTTGGGATAATCGGTGAACAAATAAGAGGGGGGGGGGGTGAATCAGTTGTTAACAAATTATAATAATTAATCCACTGTACAACCTTAAACCGGAGCACATAACTATTAAATACTAGTGAAGCAGAAATAGATGTCGGTAGAAATAGATACTGGTAAACAATGCAACTCAATAATAAAAATAGATAATCAACACAATGCAACCATACCACATAACACCATGATTTGTACATGGAAAAACCAGTAAAGGGAAAAACCACTATGGGAAGCCTACCCATAGTCAGATGATACTTTTGCAAAAAGTATGTGATACAATGAGAGGCCTACACATGCAAGAAGGCACACTGCCTAGAGCGAACTACTCATTACAAAGGAGTCTCACTGACTATAGAGAGGTTAAAACCACCTCAAGATATTTGGACAACAATCCAATAGAGTGGACTGCTAGAGATAGCATCTACCATGCCTGATTACAGTCTCGGTTAAGCTCAACACTAGAGGCCTTTGACCTCTTCCTTAAACCCAATTTGATCCTCAATGATCGATCTAATCCTCTTCCTGAATGATATTACAATATTCGCACATTACATTCCATACACCGATCCACAATGAGATCTTACATCAATTTATACCAACCCTAAGACCTAAAACAATTAGGTCGGCCACCTAAAAGATATTACAATAAGATCATTACATATGTCCATACTACAATGATATGACATGTTGACTTTAGACCAAAACAACATTAACCAATCCATAAATCATCCCGGTAACATGTAGAGAACACGGTAACATGATACCGGTCCATAACCTAGATAGGCACCGAACCTATTCCGGGTCCACCACACCAAAGCCATGTCTCCAACTGGTTGAAGCACAATTAGAGAACATCTTCAACATCCTGAAAGCCACACCAACACCACTTATGCATCCTGTCAAAGAATCTCAATAGAAGTTCTACCAATAGAGCCTTAAACCTATATCAGTAAGGGTTTGTATGATAGCATCTGATTACCAAGTCAATACCATCTGACCAAGACATGCTCCAGAAGCATGTACCACATGTAACCAAATACATTCCATTGATTCAAGCATGCCACAAGTGTCCAACAAATAGTCTCTTCTACCGGTAACACTAGATCTTCTGTCGGTAACCAACCATAACAACTAGTGTTGTCATCAATGACAAAACATCAGTGCAACACATAATCAATTCCTCCAAAATGCTAACATAAACATCTCTCCTTGTCAATTTCTCACTTGTAACCATAGGTGTACTTACCAGTTTAGAATCTCCCATACCAAATTTCTTCAACAATTCCTTAGCATATTTAGTTTGACAGATAAAAATGCCTTTGTCAGTCTGAGTAATCTGCATATCTAAGAATTTTTTTTATCTCACCAATCATAGACATCTCAAATTATTTCTCCATATTCTTAGAAAATTCTAAGCATAGCTTATCTTCACCTCCAAAAATAATGTCATCAACAAATACTTAAACAATCAATATGTCATCATCAGTGATTTTATAATATAAATTACTGTCAGCACTGCCCTTAATGAAACCAAGTTTCAAAAGATATTTGTCCAACCTTGCATACCAAGCTCTGGGTACTTGTTTCAGTCCATATAAAGCTTTCTGTAACTTGCAAACCATATTAGTATCATCTAATAGTGAAAAACCACCAAGTTTCTCAATATAAACTTCCTCATCAAGTTCCCCATTCAAGAATGCACATTTAACATCCATCTGATAAACTTTGTATTTTTTGTAAGCAGCATAGACAAGAAAAAAATCTTACAACTTCAATCCTAGCTACCGGTGCAAAGGTCTCTCCATAATAATTTCCTTCCTTCTGAGAATATCCTTTGCAAACCAATCTAGCCTAATTCCTTATAACTTTACCCTTCTCATTCAATTTATTTCTAAAAACCCATTTAGTTCCAATGACATTTTTATTTTTAGGCTGGGGAACCAAAGTCCATGTGCTATTTTTCTCGATTTGATTTAATTCTTCTTCCATAGCTTTTAACCAATGTTCATCTTTACAAGACTCAATTACTAATATCAGTTAAACTTGTGAAATTAAACATACCTCATTAGTTGCCAGTCTTCTTCTTTTCATCACTCCATTGTTCTTATCCCCAATGATTTGATCTTCAGAATGATTGAATCTCACATACCTAGGAGTCTTCTGACTCTCTATTCCTCTTCCCTGTGCTTCAGTTACTGTAGAATTCTCTGATGTTGCCAGAGTAACTGGTTCAACTCTCTATTCTGATAAAGGTGCTACTAGTTCAGATATAATCATTTCCACTACTGGTTCCTTCTCATAAACTCTGATTTGACTTTTTCCCAGCTCATCTACTTTCACATTAGCACTCTCCACAATTTTCTACAATATCTTGTTATAACATCTATATGCTTTGCTTTCATTATAATAATGAAGAAATATGCCTTCATCACATCTAGGATCAAATTTCCCAATAGTATCATCTCTCTTGATATAACATTTACTACCAAAAATTCTAAAATACTTAACTGTAGGTGTATTGCCAAACCATAATTCATAAGGTGTCTTACCAGTTTCTCCTTTGATATGTACTATGTTGAATGTGTAAACTGTTGTACTCACTGCTTCTCTCCAGTAGATATGAGGTAGATTAGCTTCCATCATCATTGTTCTAGCAACATCCAAGATAGTTATGTTCTTCCTTTCCGCAACTCTTTTCTAATTATCAATTGTTTTCTTTCATGAATATTTTAGATTAAATTTTTGTTGTAGGTCTATATAAATTGTGGCATGTTATATTACTCGTATTTCTTGCAAGTATATTTTTTATTTTTTAATGTTGAAAATTTTCTTCTTATATTTCTTCCAAAAAATAGTTTTTTAATTTTTATTTTTAATAGGTAAGTGCTACCAAGAGGGGGTAGTGCCCTTTATATTAATCGGCAAAAGAGAGTATTATAGAATCAAAGATGATGGGGAGAACCAACACCAGCCTTACAAGTTCAGATAGAGAGAGACCGCACCGTAAAAAACCATAAAGATGTTGATCCCTCTAAATGAGGAGTCAAGGTATCCAAACCACATTCCTTTGACCCCTTTAGACATGACTCATGTACCCCCTTCCATAATGGCACACGAGCCTTGGGGAGATTTTTTGGCCTCAATTATTTGGTGAAGGCAAGGCCAGGAATCCAAGTCAGCACTGTCGATGATATCCATTTCCTGGGATACCGCAAAGTTAGCCAAATTGTCGGCAACGCCATTAGCCTCTCGATATACATGTGAGATAGCAAAATTATCAAATTGTTGCAAAAGATCCTTTATTAACATTGTCCAGTTCTTCAAGGACTAGCAGAGGGAATATTATTTGTTATTTCTTGAATGCAAAGGAGAGAGTCGCCCTCGATATCAATTGAGCGGATACCAATCTTGAGACATAGTTTTAGGCCGAGAGAAAGGGCTTCCATTTCTTCCTCATTATTGGTGCAGCATAATAGTCTCTTATTTGCACCCCAAACGAACCTTCCATCAAAATTATGGATGATGCAGCCTGCTCCCCCCATTCTAGGGTTTCCTTTGGTCGCGCCCTCGAAATTTAGTTTCCATTTGAATAATTTTGGAGCTATCCAACGGACCTCAGAATGATTAGATTTTTGTGGTTTTGGAACAGGCACAGGGCATTTCAGTTTAGTCCATCATAATTGTATTTCATCATCCCACCTTGTATAGATCGTTTTCCTTTTGATCTTCATTCTATTATTGACTATTTCGATGATTACATTTTGGATAGTTTGAATGAGAACCTCCACCGACATAGTTTCACCTTTAAAAATCTTCTGATTACGTTCTTTCCATAAGTGCCACACAACAAGTGATGGAGCCGCGAACCAAATACGAGCCCACAAATTATTCTTTTTTTGTTGGCCAACTGATTAGAAAATCCTTGATCTTGTTTTGTCTTAGAGAGTTCCAATTGATCTCATTTTGGATCTAGTCCCAACATCTTGTAGCGACAGTACAATTTAAGAACAAATGGTCCACATTTTCTTCCTCAGCCTCGCATAGACAACAACGTGAGGGACCATGAAAACCAATCTTCTTAAGTCTCTCCACGGTGATTCATTTGTACTAAGAAGCCACCCACATAAATTCCCCCACCTTTGGAAGCACGACATTGTTCCAACAAAGTGGGATGGGGTAGTCTGATATGACTTCCTGGGCCATTTGAATCTGATATCCCAATCGTGTAGTGTAGCACCCACTCTTTGCCCCACACCAAATAATCCTGTCTTCTTGCTCTGATATTTGGCACAGGTGCCTTCGCAATTCCTGCTTAAGTTGTTCGATGAAGTTGGGAGAAAGGGGAAAGTTGCTAACGTCCATCCATTCAACATTGCTACCAAGCTCATCAGATCCTTTGGTAATGTAGTTGCATACTTTCGACCCATGTGACTCAATGAATTGGTGCACACCGTTTTCAATTTGCAGAATCTCTACTATGCTTTTGTGCCCATTCCATGAGTCAAACCAGAAGTCTGTAGTTTGCCCATTACCAATGTTCCATGAAATGTGATCACAGATTATGTGTTTGCAATTGTTCAAAAACTACCAGGTGGCTGAACCTCCAAATTGCTTTGTACACGTGAGAATTCTATTCGGATTGGTGTTGTCTAAATACTTTGATTGGAATATTCAACACCACAGCTTATGGGGTTGGGAGTACATTTTCCAGATCAATATCCCAATTAACCAAAAGCACCTTGCAAACATTCCTCGCCTTCTTGGACTTACATACAATATCCCAATTAACCAAAGGCACCTTGTGAACATCTTGAGAGCCCTCCCAAAGAAATTTTTTAATTGCCCCCTCCATACCATGTTCGGCCTTGTGAGTTAGTTCCATGCATGACATATTGTATACAGGAATGGTAGCCAAAACTGCCTTCGCCATAGTCATATGCCTTGATAGTGTAAGCCATTTGTTTTTCCAACTCAAGGCCTTGTTCTGGCAACGAATCACAACATCCATCCAATATTTTGAACGATTCTGCCCGCCAAATACCTGAACGCCAAGAAACTTAGCCGATAATTAGTCACACTAGAATTGGAGTATGCCAGAGATCCTACGCTGCACCATCCTTGGGGTGTTAAAGAATATAAATTTTTTCTTATTCATTGCTTGTCCAAACTGACATTCATACTCCGCCAATGTTACTTTGATGCATCTAGCCTCCTTGATAGAAGGTTCACCAAATAAGTTGGTATCATCCGCAAATTGAGAATGTGAGATTGGTTCCGTGTCAAGGGTAACTCGAATACCCTTCCATTTGAGACTCATCACCCTCCGTTTGATGGAATGACTGAGAGCTTTGACCATCAAAACAAATAGAAATGGGGATATGGGGCCCCCTTGACGAAGCCCATTAGTTGCTTGAAAGAAACCATGCAAGCCACCCTTTACTAAAATTGAAAATATGATGGACAAAATGCAGAATGACATGAGGTTTCTCTATTTTTCACAGAAGCCCATTCAGAACAAGACACCATCCAAAAAATCCCATGACACATTATCATATGCCTTGCTGACATCGAGTTTAATGATCATGTTAGGTTGGCGTTCAGTCTTGAGGGAGTGAACAATTTTTTTCATTAGCAGAATACCATATGTTATTTCTCGGCCTGACACAAATCCATTATGTTCCCATGAAACAATTTTGCCTAGTAGTTTTTTGAGCCTATTGGCAAAGACTTTGGCAATAATTTTATAGAGTGTATTGCATAGAGAAATGGGCCCAGAATCATTAAAAGACACACATTCTAGCTTTTTGGGAATCAGAGCAATGATTGAATTGTTTAGATCTTCGAAATACATGTTAGATTTCCAAAATTCCTCTACAAGCTGCCAAATGTTAGAGCTCAAAAAGTGCCAATAGTTCTGGAAGAAATGAGCAGGGAAGCCGTCAGGCCCTGGAGCCTTGTCAGGGTGCATCTGAAAAAGAGCCAGTCTTACTTGCTCGAAGGATATCGGTTCACATAACATTTGGTTATCTACCTCGTCAACGAATCTTGGGATGAAGTCTAGGATCCCACCATTGATAGGGACGCATTATATGGAGCCAAGCAGGTCTTGGAAGAAGGAGGTTGCCCCCTTTCCAACATCCTCCAAACTTTTAGCAAACGATCCATCGAGGAGTTGAATGGATTCAATATTGTTGGCAACCCTCCTTGCTTGAGTTGATGAGTGAAAAAATTTAGTGTTTGCATCACCATCTTTGAGCTAGAGTTCTCTGGACTTATCCTTCCAGTAAAGTTCTTCCCGTTTTAGTATTTTCGTGAGCTCTTCTTTCAAACTCCTCTATTTCAGGTATTCCTCATTACACATTCCATGTACAACGACTTGCTTGTTGAGTAATTTTAACTCCTCTATTCGATCCTTCTCATGAAAGATATTCTGAAACTTCATCTTGTTCCAAACTTTCATTTTTTGTTTTATGAATTGGAGTTTTTTTACCAACCCGTAACTGATAGATCCACTAACCTGAAATTCATGCCACCATTGTTCCAGCAATGTGATGAGCCCTTTATCATGCCACCACATGTTCAGAAACTTGAAGGGGGTGTTCTAAGGTTTGATACCATTATCGATTATTAGTTCAATGGGAAAGTGATCTGAAATACCTATTGGCTGAATGTGAGCGTTTAAGTTAAGATCACCCAACAGCTAGTTGGGAGAAACAAGGAATCTATCAAGACGCTCAGCAATAGCAGTGAAATCCTTATGCCTGTTTGTCTAAGTAAAGAGGCCGTTCGAGGTGGGACAATCCCTTAACCCAGAAGTGGGCACAAATTCACGGAAATCAACCATAGTTTGGTTAACTAGCCGAACGCCTCCATTTTTCTCTGAAAGGTCCAGGATTGCATTGAAATCCCCCCCAATGATGAGTCTGCTCTTACGACCATTAATGATATTTAAGATGGAATACCAAACTCGTTGTTTGTCCTCAGTTCCTGTAGGACCATAGATATTATAGAGCAAGAATTTAGAGCCACTGCAAAGTTCAAAGATCTCAACGACACACCAATGTTGTTCAGAGTACAAGATACTGAGCACAATCAAATTATATTTCCAAAGGATGTCGATACCACCAGAAGCACCCAATGAGTCCTGGAAGAATCCCTCCCAGGGCTAGCAAAATTTCCCAAATATTTTTCTTTCGGTCGCAGAGAGTTTCATTTCTTGTAGGAGGACTATTTCCCCCAAGAGCGTTTGTAGTTGGTGCTTGCTTGTTAGGCCCCTAACATTCCATGAAGTGATTCTCATTGTTGTACCTAGGAATTTGAAGATACTGGTAAATCCCTTCACTGTGGCCTCCTCTTCTTGCAATTGTCTCAAGATTTTTCTGCCTCTGGATTTTTTCAGAGTCTTTACTTTGCCCTTGTCCAGAAATTGGCAAGCCGATTGTGAGATGCAATGATCTTCAATTGTGTCCAACTGATCCCCATATTCCTCTGAATTGGTCGAAGAAGAAGGCACCTCAAGGTCATCTGGGGGAGAGGAAAAATTATCCGAGTGGTTCCTCATCCTGGTTTCCTGTGTCCCTTCAATACCTCCACCGGTGTGGAGATTTGGTAGGGAATATTAGGGTTTGATGTACCCAAACCAGTGGCCCCCGTATTGGGGTCTGCAATAGAAGGAGGAGTTATTTTTGTTACCTATGGAACCGCCTCATTCTTTGGACCTTCAATCAATCCAGCAATCGCAGGAATAGAAACCATCTTCTTGTGTTGCCACATCTCCTTGGTCTTCACTTTGGAATTGCAGTCTTTCTCAAAGTGAGTATGGGCTTTGCACATAGTGCAAAATCGGTGATCTGTTTCAATTTCAATGCTTTGGCACCATTTTGCCTCCTTAACGATTAAACCGATTGATTGGGGGATCTCATTGATAGTGATGATTTTCAATCTCACATACTTCCCAAGATCACTTTCCAGAATATCCCAATCAATATCTATGAGGGTACCCAAGGTGCGACCAATATTTTCCAAGCATTCATCGCCCCAATATTCAATGGGAAGATTGTACAATCGAATACATAGGGGTTCCTCATATGGTCTGAGTTTTGTTGGATCGAAATTAGGGTTCCAAGGTTGAAGGAAGAGAGGATGGTCACCCATATACCATTGTATATGGTGAAAATGGATAACAATAATAACAATATTGAAAGGCTAAATGAATTCAACCACAAAATCCTAGCCTAACAATCAACAAAGATCCACCATAACATATGAAGATTACCTAAGACAATGCAAATCACATGAAATCACAAAGATTATACCATCACATGTCCAATAGGGTTTTGATCTCCATTCTTCCTATCTCCATTGATCTTGCTTGATATATTTGCTCTCAGATTTTTATATGCACAAGAGCTCAACAAAGAACGGAATGTGGTTGCAAGTAGGATCGTAGTGTAGTCAATTGCATAAAAGATCATTAGCATGTGTCATTAGGGTTTGACAATGAAGAAAGAATCTCCTTAAATAGAAGACAAAATAAGAAATGGAGGGTTAAGATTGAGAGGTGTAAAAAGAGAGGTCGGCTAGGATTAGAGGGTAGGTATAAGAAATACCAAAATAATGAAAGAGGTAGGTAGTGTAGGAATTAAGAGATGAATGACATGTGTCATGTGTAGAAAAAGATAATGAATTAATTAAATAAATAAAGATTTATTTAATTAATAGAAGAAGTAGGACAATTAAATAAATAAAATATTTATTTAATTTAGGAAAAGGATAATTTAAATAAATAAATGTATTTATTTAAATGAGAAATAAGGCTAGAAGAGGATAAATGAATTAATTAAATAAATAAAAATTTATTTAATTAATAGAAGAATTAGGCTTAGATAATTAAATAAATAAAATATTTATTTAATTAGACATGACAATTTTAGGTGTCTACATTTTGCCCCTCTTTGAGACAATGCGGCTTGTCGCGTTGTTTCAAAGAAGATAAGATGAACTGATACAGAGTTGCCCCAAGATGGGAATTATATGCCCCCTCGAGAGATTGGATGAAAATGTCTGAAAAGATTGCAGGCAATCTCTCGATAAGAAAGAAAGGCTAGAATGGACAGACCGGATAAAGTGACAAAGTCACAGGAAGAAGAATACTGACTCGGGAAATGAGGGCGAGGGCTAGGGTAGGCTATAAGATAGACCACGGGCAAAAGACATCCTCATTGTCATCCACACCCTTACAAGATCATAGTGCAGAGTGAGAAAAGAGCAGCAGTAGTCAGCAGCGATGGCTTTCATTCATAGATTTGACCGTGTTCGCCGATTCCAGCGACCAGCAGATGCAGGAGAGCCGGTAAGTACCCGAAAACCTCCTCGTACTTTCACGCATTTCAAGTTTTGTCATTAATGCATGCTAAGTAGCAATAAATGTGCTAGGAATAGGGTAGTTGAAATATGCAAAAACGCGGAACCGCGTCTGTGTTAGTGCCAGGCGCGTCTGTGTCGGACAGGCGCGTCTGCGTCGGGTCCAGGCGCGTCTGTGCCTGGAACCGCGTTTGTGCTGAATACGGACGCGTTTGTGAAATGTAGAAGCGTCTGTGCCCTGTAGGGGCGTTTATGTCATGTAGGGACGTCTGTGTTCCCTGGTCGCGTTTGTGCATGGTATAGGCACGTTTGTGTTCAGGAAGCGCGTCTGTGTTGCAGAAGCGTGTTTGTGCAGTCTATAAGCGCGTTTGTGAGTTTAAAGCGCGTTTGTGTTGCAAAATGCATAGGTTGAGTCTTTTTAGGTCAAATCGACAGTTCTGTGATGAACATACGCTGTCGATTGGATAAGTTGCTGAGAGGATACAATCAAGCAGGTCCTCTAGGAAGACTAGGATAGATCAAGGCACTTTGTGATGAACAGGGAGCACCAAGATAGGCAGCACTTTGTGATGAACAGGGAGTGCGAATGTGAGTAACACTTTGTGATGAACAAGGAATGTCACACACGTAGTACTTTGTGATGAACATGGAGCACTACTAGGATAGATAGCAACACTTTGTGATGAACAGTGAGTGTCACTAGGATAGGTAAGCGTATGCATTTAGGTAGCAAGTAGCATTTTGTGATAAACAGTGAATGCCACGATAACTGACATGATTGATTGGTTGACTGCAGGAGTATCTGCCTATGTTGGAGTCACGGGAGAGATTCCCATCGACTCAGAGGTTGCGACCAGAGTTGTCGATTCAGGACATGATTTCTATTGAGGAGATGGGTCTCACACATGTGCTATATGTGCCTGAGTTTCGGGAAAACATGGGTTTGCTGACTGCACTGGCGGAGAGATGGCACTCCGAGACTTGCACGTTTCACTTGCCTATGGGTGAGATGACAGTGACGCTTGAGGACGTCTACAGGATTCTGCATATTCCGATCGATGGAGAGTTGATTCCATATGATCGAGATGGTGACAGGGAGGCACTGAGACAGGTATTCCAGGATCCCGGGTTGGAGATGCGAGCAGGTCACGTGGCATGGGATACCATGACCGCTACAGGTTTAGCTTTACCAGCTGTTATCGGAGGAGTCATCAGTGGGTACTTGTGTCCGGACAGAGCTACACGAGGATTGGCAGTTGGCTGGGGAGGGGCATTGGAGACACTGGTGACTGAGCACACCAGATATGCATGGGGGCCATGTGTCCTGGCCCATTTGTACTATGAGCTGCATCAGTTTGTGTACCACGGATCAGTGGGCTTGGGCTGCGGAGTGACTCTCCTACAGGTGTGGGCATATGAGCACCTGCCGATCACACGACCTATCCACTTCAGAGGCAGAGGGCATGGATGGAGTTTTGTGCATTTATACGATATGATTACATCACAGCCTCGGATTGGTCGGTTGGAGCACTGGAGACGCGTCATAGATGACATTGATATGGTTATCTGGAGGCTGTACCTGGGGTGCGAGGAGTGGGATGACGACGCAGTGGAGCTACCCTATGCATTCAGGAGCAGGTATCTGATTGGGCGGACGCCCTATATTCTGGAGAGGCAGCTTGTTGACAGGGTATGCAGACAATTCGGCAGGATTCAGCGGATGCCACGAGGCTCGGGCATGTATGCCCGTACAGTCAGAGATCAGGTACAGTTCGGGCCGCTGTTATCATATGATCAGGCTGTGACACAGCTGGCAGAGATGATGCCATTACCATGGGACATGTGGCCGGAGGTAGAGGATGCAGGGATGGACGCAGAGTACTCTACGTATTGGGCAGAGCATCCCTTTCCGAGATTGACAGATCCGGGAGAGCTGTTGGAGGGAGAGGCTGGAGGGGATGATGATGATGATGGTGGAGGAGATGGAGGCAGGGGTCGACGGAGGCGGAGGGGAGTGGTGGGAGAGAGGCGAGTAGCACCTCGGAGGGAGGGAGGACATGAGAGAGCAGCTCAGGTGGTGAGGGGTCGAGGTGGATTGCCCCTACAGGTACCAGCAGCACAGGGTCCTAGAGCACAGGGACCTAGACAGGTGCAGGGACAGGGACATGCACAGGGACAGGTACCTATTCAGGCACCTAGACAGGTGCAGGCGGAGGCACAGGTACAGGCACCTGCAGAGGAGGAGCCACAGGCAGAGGCTGAGGGTGGAGATCCTGAGGAGGATGAGCTGTTGGAGCTGCGAGAGATCTGCCAAGGCCAGGCAGACGAGATTGCTGATTTGGAGCGGGAGAGGGATCACCTCAGGATCAGGCTCAGGGACACAGAGCGGGAGAGAGACCAGGCCATCCAGAGATATACTGAGGCCGAGACAGCTCTGAGGGCAGGGAGGCGGACAGCAGAGGATGCAGGGGCAGGCTACGCATATGTGCTGCGAGCCAGAGAGGAGATCGCCTACTGGAGGGATCTGTACTATGGTGTCGTGCCAGCGGATCAGCGGGCGAGGAGCTTCCATAGATCATCGCGCACAACGACGACTATGGGAGGGAGTCGTAGGAGGCAGGCATCCAGCGGTGGGGTCATGGGTCCTCCACCACCACCAGACAGGCAGGGGGATCCTGGAGCGGGACCATCTAAAGCTCAGACTCTGTCGAGGCCAGGCGGCTCCGAGGGAGGAAGTTCATCATAGCCATAGAGGGCTCCCCTTTGTATCAGTATATGTACCATTTTTGCATTGTAGACACCTGCGGGTGATTTTGTAGCCATATGATTCTTTTGACATCATTGTATCATGACACATTTTGATTATATATGAGAGATGATCCATTTTTGCGGCAGCTATATGCATGTGTACCTTATGTGATGAGATGTTTCTTATTTGATACATGTTTTATGATATGGATGCTTATATGATGCAATGCAATATATTTTTGTTCTTTTATGTTGTATATGTGATGCATGATGCAAATGTGAATGTATGTAATGCAAATGAATATGATAATGCAAATGATTATTTACATAATGAAAATGTGAGATGTGCTAACATGTGTTGTATGCAGGATGTGATGCAATTGTGATATCTATATGTATGTATGAAATGCTTATATGTGGTGATGTAGGTGTAACTATATGAAATGCAAATGTTTTGGTGTGTCATTATACTCAGTCATGTGATAGCAGGCTATGCGGACTCGAGAAGGACAATGGAAGTCAATCAAGAAAGGGGGATGGAAGATAGAAGATATGAACGTGAAAGAGCTTCTTGTGCGGTATCATCATTGAGCTTATTATGGCAAGTAGGTTATGACAATCGAGGCATATGTTTGACCCAGAAAGTCATTGTACCTGTTTGCATGGAGATAAGACAGTCACAAACAAGGAATGCCCCAGTTCACACTAGACTCACAGTGTCCTCATATCCTTGGACAAGTCATAGCATTACTAAGAGACAATCCACAGACAGCAAATGCAAATAGGTGACGATACCCCATCCTCGCCTTTCTAGTCAAAGACATCCTGGAGATAGAATCTCTAGTCAAAGACATCCTGGAAAAGCTAAAAGACATGTCACCAAAAGATAAAATCAAAAGAAAACCAAGACTCGATACCAACATCCACTGTAGTCCTCAAGTTTAGTGTCTCTTGTCACTTGTATAAGTCATGTTTGATTGTGGTCACAATGTTTACTTTCACAAAAAGGATAGATAGCACTGAACCATATGTTGTCTGAGTCTGTTGAAAGATTTGATTTTGTTGAAGCTCATTGTTGCTGCTGTGTCTCATTTGAAACTGACTGAATCCATGAAACTGATACCTTATTGCGGAGAAGACGGAACTTTATTGCGGATCTTCGATGCAAAGATTGCTTTATTGCGGATTGTGCGCGGATAGACTTGAAGGAAGCTGGAAGAAATTGTACTCCTTGAAACATGTGATGTTCTCAGTTCCACACCCATTACTAGACGTAGGATTGGCCGCAGTCACAGATAGGATCTGATTTATTATGGATGGAAAGGGAGTGAAAAGGGAGGGTTATTATGAATGGCTAACCAATCTTAGGTAGATCAATAACAAGCCATGATGGGAATGGGTAAGTTTATTATGGATGAATTGGTTGTGAGTGTGTGCAAAGTGAAAGGATGAAAGAGAATCCTGAAGGATGGAGGAGCAAAGTCTCTACGCATGGCGCTGGTGACCCAGTTTTCACCATGGTACTTGCCCAGGGCGCCACCGAAGTGGTTTTCACCGTTGGATGAAATTATTTCTCTTTACTTTTTTCGATTTTTCAATTTTTTTGTTGTCACAAGGCGCCTGTTTGCCAGGTTTTCACCAAGTAACGATTTTTTTGTTTTATAATTTTTTTTTTTTTTGTATATTTGATTTTTTTTTTGATTTTTTTGTATTTTTGAATTAGGATATTCTGAAGAGCTTATGTGTAGAACCTGCGAAGGTGCATGCTGTTGATAGGATCCTCCAAAGGTTCACCTTCTGTAGTTGAGAGCTGATATGCCCCAGATCCATATACCGCTGTGATGATGTAAGGACCAAGCCAGTTTGGTTCGAACTTGCCCTTCTTATCTCTGTCTTGCTGATTCTTGGGGTTCTCTCTGAGTACTAAGTCACCTACCTCAAATGTGTGAGGCTTAACTTTGTGATTGTAACTGCGACTCATTCGTTGTTGGTAAGCCTTGAGATGGTTAAAAGCAGTGTGCCTTTGTTCCTCCAGCAGTTCTAGTTCTTGTAAGCGAGAGACCCTGTAGTCTTCATCGTTGATTATGTTTCTCAAGGAGACCTGTAGAGAAGGTAGCTCGACCTCAATAGGCAAGATGGCTTCAGCGCCATAGAAAAGCGAGTAGGGTGTAGCTCCTGTAGGTGTGCGGACACTTGTGCGATAGGCCCAAAGTGCAGGATTGAGTTGGATATGCCAGTTACGGCCAGCGTCGTCGACTGTCTTTTTAAGGATTTTGAGAATTGTTTTATTAGACGCCTCAACTTGGCCATTACCTTGGGGGTAATATGGTGTGGAGAAATAGTGAGAGATATGGAAGCGGTCACAGAGTTCACGAACATCCTGATTTTTGAAAGGACGCCCGTTATCAGTAATAATGGAAGTAGGAATCCCATATCGGCAAATGATGTAGTTCAGGATGAAGGTAGCGATTTGTTTCCCAGTAACTTGTGTGAGAGGCATGGCTTCAATCCACTTTGTAAAATACTCTGTGGCTGTAATAATGAATTTATGACCGTTGGAAGAAGGAGGGTGAATCTTGCCTATGAGATCGAGTCCCCACTGACAAAAGGGCCAAGGAGACGCAAGTGGTTGTAGTTCCTGCGCTGGTGCATGTATGAGGTCTCCATGAATTTGACATTGCTTACACTTCTTGACAAACTGATATGCATCTTTTTCCATAGTAGGCCAGTAGTATCCCGTCCTAATGAGTTTCTTGGCCAAGGTAGGACCACTAGTATGCGGACCACATATCCCTTCATGCACTTCTCGTAACGCAATCTGAGCTTCGTCATTCTCTAAACATCTAAGAATGGTGCCATCTAGACCTCGTCAGTATAGGATATCTGCTAAAATGACGTATCAAGAGGATTGGCGAATGAAAGTGCGGCATTGATTGTTCGATAGATCGGGAGGTAAGATATTGTCGCGAAGGTATGTGAATATGGGACCATATAACTGGGATTCAGGACCAACAACACATCATTTTCGTAGGAGTGATCTCATATGACGGAATCAGCAGGTTGTCTACTAGGAACTCATAGCAAGTCTCATTTTGCGGTAGATCAATGAGTGAAGCAATTGTAGCCATGGCATCAGCAGCGCGATTCTGTTCTCTTGGTATCTGCTCAAACTCTATCTTTGCAAAGTGCTATTTCAGATCATCTACCAGTTGTTTGTAAGGCATTAGCTTTTCATCTTTTGTTTGATAATCATCAGTTGCTTGACGGATGACAAGTTGAGAATCCCCAAAAACACGAAGTTCTTGGATCTTCCATCGAACTGCAATTCTTAACCCAGTTGTTAATGCCTCGTATTCCGCTATATTGTTGGTGCAAGGAAATGACAAGCGGTATGACTTCGGTATAGAATCACCTTGGGGAGTTATAAAGAGTATACCCGCTCCTGCCCCGTGCTGTGTATATGAGCCATCAAAATATAATTGCCATGGCTTTGCAGGTGATATTGTTAGAATGGACTCATCTGGAAATTCTGACTGTAGAGGAGCATCATCTATCATGGGAGCATCTGCCAGTTGATCTGCAATTGCTTGTCTTTTTATAGCTTTTCTGTCCACGTATTCAATGTCGAATTCACTCAAAATCATTACCCACTTGGCCAGCCGCCCAGTAAGTGTAGCTTTGTTGAGAAGATATTTTAGTGGATCAATTCTGGCAATCAACTTAGTCTTGTGAGTGAGCATATAATGTCGTAATTTTTGTGAAGCAAAGACCACAGCGAGACACGCACGCTCGATTGGTGTGTAGTTTAGCTCATATCCCACCAATGTGCGACTGGTATAGTAGACTGCTTTTTCCTTGCCGTCAGGTATTTGCTATGCTAGGAGTGCCCCCAGTGCTGTCGAAGTAGCCAATATGTAAAGTAGCAATGGTTGATCTGGAATTGGTGACATCAAAACTGGCGGGTTCAAAAGATAGTCTTTGAGCGCCTGAAAAGCCTGTTGACAGTTCTCATCCCATTTGAACTTGATGTTTTTGTGTAGCAGGTGCTGGAAAGGGTTACACTTATCTGCAAGTTGTGTTATGAATCTTCGTATGGACTGGAGTCTCCCTTGTAAAGATCGAAGTTGACTGATATTCTTGGGTGGCAGCATGTCCAAGATAGCCTTGAACTTCGCTGGATCAGCTTCTATTCCTCTTTTAGACACAATGAATCCTAGGAGCTTCCCGGAGGTTATTCCAAAGACACATTTCTTTGGATTTAATCTTACCTTGTATTTTTCCAGCCTATCAAAGACAACTGAAAGTATGTCCAAGTGTGTGTCTCTGTCTATTGATTTTCCCAAAAGATCGTCAACATAATCTTCCACGGTTATGTGCATGAGATCATGAAAAATAGTGGTCATCGCTCTTTGATAAGTGGCGCCTGCATTTTTCAGTCCAAAGGGCATGACATTCCAACAGAAGGTTCGCCCTGGACAAGTGAATGATGTTTTATGTTGATCTTCAGGTGCAATCCTGATCTGATTATATCCAAAAAATCTGTCCATTAAAGATAGCATTTCATGACCTGCTGTGAGATCAACAATCAAGTCGATATTTGGTAATGGGAAGTCATCCTTTGGACAAGCTTTGTTGATGTCTCTGAAATCTGTGCATATTCGGATGCTGCGATCCGGTTTGCTGACAGGTACTAAATTGGAAATCCATTCAGGATAATCAATTGGGCGTATGAATCCGACATCCAATAATTTCTCTAGCTCTGCCTTGACTAGCAATGCCACTTGTGGATGCATTTTCCTTAATTTCTGCTTTACTGGTTTTGCCCCCGGTTTGACTGTTAAATGACGCATCACCAAATCCGGGTCTAGCCCAGGCATATCCGCGTAAGACCATGCGAAGTTGATTTGTCGTCCCTTAAGGAAGCTTATGAATTTTGCTCTCTCGGCCTCTGTCAATGATTGAGCCAAAAATATGTTGTGTGGAACCTCTGCTGTAGTTAGTGATTTCATGTGATGTCTACGATCAGTATCATCCATACATGCAACAAGCTCCTCCTCAAATGGGTGTTTCAAACATGGGGTATGCTACAAGAAATCCATCTCCTCCCAAGAATAATTTGGAGCAACAAATTAGAGATGTACAAAAGAAAATGGAGGACATGAGTACACCAAAACCTACATACACTATGAGAGATATATGTCCTTATCCCTTCGATAAGAGCATTCCAATGCCTTCATTTCCTCCACACTTTGTAACGCCAAAATTTGACAAATATAGAGGGAGAGGAGACCCCAAGGCACACATAAGACAATTCTTCACAGCTTGCATTGAGGTAGCGGCAGAAGAAACATACTTGATGAGGTTATTCCCACAGAGCTTAGGCAATCAAGCTATGGAATGGTTTTCTCAATTACCTCCTGGTATTAAGTCATGGGGCGACTTAGCAGAGGCATTCATTCAGCATTTCTCCTACAACATTGAAACAGATGTCTCAGTTACTACCTTGTGCAATACTAAACAAAAGGAAGGGGAATCTTTCGCAACATTTTTACAGAGATGGAGAAACTTAGCTAGCAGATGCTCTTGTGAAATCCCGCAGAAACAAATGGTGGAGATGTTCACACAAAATGTTAATAAGGCTATTGGCTATGATCTCAGAAAAGCTTGTTTGTCTACATTCAAAGACGTTATTGAAAAGGGCCTAGCAACAGAAAAGGTCTTAATTGAACAAGGAGTTATCAAACTATTCAAAGAAAACAAAGAGGACTTTAAAGGAAAGGACAAACCAAAATTTTGGAACAAGAACAAGAACACAGTTAATGATGGTGTTGTCGATGCAAATACAGTGAGACCAAAGTTCATTTTTTCTGGATCAAGTTCTACCAACAATCAGGTGAACAACCAAACAACTTCAAAACCTCGAAGGAAGTACACTCCATTGGGGGAACCACTTGAATCAGTATTCAAAAAGCTTGTAGCAAACAAAGTAATTACAGTTCCAGATTTTTCTCCTTATGAACCAAAGGTAAAACCAAATTGGTGGAATGATGATGAGTATTGTGAGTTTCATAAGAGCAAGGGTCACAAGACAGGTAATTGCCATCGATTGAAAAACATTGTGCAAGATCTCATTGACAGAGGAGATATAGAGATTGAGGGACATTCATCTAATCAAGAGCATGAGATGTTTAAGGAACCATTCCCAAAACATGACAAAGGAAAAGGCAAAGTCACAGATGATCAAGCCAATTACACTAGAGCACCTTACAATTATGATTCTACTATCAATCACATCTCGATGGACAATCATATTTCTACTATCACTATCAAAAACAAAAATCCTGAGAATCCTTCTCAGAGACCCAAGATTGTCCTAAAAGGTGTGGGATCTTCCTCCGAATCTACCTCTGAATGTCATGTTACAACCCGTCGAGGTAAGATTACATTGCCAGGTACCTCCACTAAGAATACCAATCCTTTATCAATTAAGCCTGAGTATGACCTTGTAGAACAATTAGGGAAAACACCCGCGCTCATCTCCATTCTGAAGCTTCTACGTATATCCCCTGCACATAAAGCTATCCTTGACAAAATCTTGAGAGATACTGCCATCCCTACTGATCTGAACGTGGACCAGTTTCAAGCCATGGTGGGATACCTATCCGTTCCACACTCCCTCACATTTACAGAAGCCGATGATGCCTCCATAAGTCAGCCACATAATGCACCTCTACATGTTGAAGCCTTCATACATAAACATAGAATAAAGCGAGTCCTGATAGATGGAGGAGCAGGTCTTAATATTTGTACCTTGAGTACCATAAGACAATTGGGATATTCTGACAAGGCTGTGAATGCTACAAACCAAATCACCATCAAGGCTTATGATGATGAAGAGCGCTCGTCCAAGGGCACAGTCACCTTACCGCTAAGAATAGGGCCAGTCACAAAGGATGTGGTTTGTCAAGTCCTAGATCTTGATCTCACATACAACATATTGCTAGGACGTCCTTGGATTCATGAAATGAGGGCAGTCCCATCAACATACCATCAGTGCATTAAGTTTCCTCACAATGGAGTTGAAGTGACCGTCAATAGTGATCCAAATCCATTCATATATTGTAATAACTTGAGGTCACATACTGAAACTATCATTCCCAGTAATCGCGAGGCTACTCCTTCTTCGGCATACATTGATCCTGAGTCATTAAAGCCCTCGACATCCAAACAAGGTGAACTTAGAGCCAAGTTTCAAGACAAAGGCATGGGAGAATACACTTTGAATCAAACAATGTTTTTACGACAAGTCATGACCTCTCCCAAGGAATATGGGAGGCCACATCCTAACAAGCAAATATCCATCATGATACTCAAATGGGATCCTACCATCTTTCAAAAATGGGGTGAACTAGAAGAAGAAAATTTATATAAAATGCTCTATAAGGACGTTGAAGAGGACACACATGATCAGATTATTATACCCTGTGAGAACTATGGTAAAGGCTTCAAAATTTTGCAAAGACTCGGGTATGATGGAAAAAGACCTCTCGGACTACGCAAAGAAGGTGTCATGGAGCCCTTACAACCTGAGCTAACTACAAGAAGGGAACGCTCCAAGGGGCTTGGTTTTCTGAATCCCAGACTACATAATAAAAGAACAAAAGAGGTATGGCGAATTAAAGTTGCCGAAGTTCAACAAGAGGATTACTATTCCACAGACTCCAATGAGTGGGAATGGGGTTCAGACAAATCCTCCAGTGACTATGAGCTCACCGAGACATTCAGAGAGCCAGATGAACCCACAGAGGAGGAGGAATTTTACAAAAAGTTCAGAGTTGGTCAAGAACCAACCCATAAGGATCCCGCACAAGCTTCGTTTCAAGGTCCTAGGTCAAAATCACATAGGATGAGGACACCTATCCCAGAAGGCTCTACTAGTGATGACAATTTGGATTCGCTCACGATCGAAACTGATAAGGAGAGTGCCATTGATGACCTCGATGATTACCTTGACATACCTGAATATAACCACATCTTCACTCTTCGTCCAGCAAACTCTGAAAACACTAATGACCTTCCCCTTGTTCACCCCCAACTCATTGACTGAGATCATGAAGGACCAGCACAATTTGATACATTTCAAAATGACGAAGCTATTGTCAACTATCTTGGCATTCGAGATGATCTTCCCCCTGGAGACCACAAAGCAGGATACACCATAGAGCTCAACAACGTGGCATACTTTGGTGAGGGTGTCGGACCTTCCAGTCGCAAAAATGTGAAAATAAAAACAAAACAAGGGTCTTATGGCGAAAACCACGCTGTGGCGCTATCTGACTCCAAAAAAGTAAAAAGAAAGGACGTATTTGAGGGTGAAAACCTCTCTGAGGCGCCCGAAGATGGAAGGCTCGACATTCTCCCAGCATCATACGAGGAAAGATCATCCATGTTGGTAGAGGAGACTATAAAGACAAACATTGGTACAGCAGAGGTTCCACACAACATATTTTTGGCTCAATCATTGACAGAGGCCGAGAGAGCAAAATTCATAAGCTTCCTTAAGGGAAGACAAATCAACTTCGCATGGTCTTACGCGGATATGCCTGGGCTAGACCCGGATTTGGTGATGCATCATTTAACAGTCAAACCGGGGGCAAAACCAGTAAAGCAGAAATTAAGGAAAATGCATACACAAGTGGCATTGCTAGTCAAGGCAGAGCTAGAGAAATTATTGGATGTCGGATTCATACGCCCAATTGATTATCCTAAATGGATTTCCAATTTAGTACCTGTCAGCAAACCGGATCGCAGCATCCGAATATGCACAGATTTCAGAGACATCAACAAAGCTTGTCCAAAGGATGACTTCCCATTACCAAATATCGACTTGATTGTTGATCTCCAGCAGGTCATGAAATGCTATCTTTAATGGACGAATTTTCTGGATATAATCAGATCAGGATTGCACCTGAAGATCAACATAAAACATCATTCACTTGTCCATGGGGAACCTTCTGTTGGAATGTCATGCCCTTTGGGCTGAAAAATGCAGGTGCCACTTATCAAAGAGCGATGACCACTATTTTTCATGATCTCATGCACATAACCGTGGAAGATTATGTTGACGATCTTTTGGGAAAATCAATAGACAGAGACACACACTTGGACATACTTTCAGTTGTCTTTAATAGGCTGGAAAAATACAAGGTAAGATTAAATCCAAAGAAATGTGTCTTTGGAGTAACCTCCGGGAAGCTCCTAGGATTCATTGTGTCTAAAAGAGGAATAGAAGTTGATCCAGCGAAGGTCAAGGCTATCTTGGACATGCCGCCACCCAAGAATATCAGTCAACTTCGATCTTTACAAGGGAGACTCCAGTCCATACGAAGATTCATAACACAACTTGCAGATAAGTGTAACCCTTTCCAGCACCTGCTACACAAAAACATCAAGTTCAAATGGGATGAGAACTGTCAACAGGCTTTTCAGGCGCTCAAAGACTATCTTTTGAACCCGCCAGTTTTGATGTCACCAATTCCAGATCAACCATTGCTACTTTACATATCGGCTACTCCGACAGCACTGGGGGCACTCCTAGCACAGCAAATACCTGACGGCAAGGAAAAAGCAGTCTACTATATCAGTCGCACATTGGTGGGATATGAGCTAAACTACACACCAATCGAGCGTGCGTGTCTCGCTATGGTCTTTGCTTCACAAAAATTACGACATTATATGCTCACTCACAAGACTAAGTTGATTGCTAGAATTGATCCACTAAAATATCTTCTCAACAAAGCTACACTTACTGGGCGGCTGGCCAAGTGGGTAATGATTTTGAGTGAATTCGACATTGAATACGTGGACAGAAAAGCTATAAAAGGACAAGCAATTGCAAATCAACTGGCAGATGCTCCCATGATAGATGATGCTCCTCTATAGTCAGAATTTCCAGATGAGTCCATTCTAACAATATCACCTGCAAAGCCATGGCAATTATATTTTGACGGCTCATATACACAGCACGGGGCAGGAGCGGGTATACTCTTTATAACTCCCCAAGGCGATTCTATACCGAAGTCATACCGCTTGTCATTTCCTTGCACCAACAATATAGTGGAATACGAGGCATTAACAACTGGGTTAAGAATTGCAGTTCGATGGAAGATCCAAGAACTTCGTGTTTTTGGGGATTCTCAACTTGTCATCCGTCAAGCAACTGATGATTATCAAACAAAAGATGAAAAGCTAATGCCTTACAAACAACTGGTAGATGATCTGAAACAACACTTTGCAAAGATAGAGTTTGAGCAGATACCAAGAGAACAGAATCGCGCTGTTGATGCCATGGCTACAATTGCTTCGCTCATTGATCTACCGCAAAATGAGACTTGCTATGAGTTCCTGGTAGACAACCTGCTGATTCCGTCATATGAGATCACTCCTACGGAAATGATATGTGTTGTTGGTCCTGAATCCCAGTTATATGGTCCCATATTCACATACCTTCGCGACAATATCTTACCTCCTGATCTATCGAACAATCAACGCCACACTTTCATTCACCAATCCTCTCGATACGTCATTTTAGCAGATATCCTATACCGACGAGGTCTAGATGGCACCCTTCTTAGATGTTTAGAGAATGACGAAGCTCAGATTGCGTTACGAGAAGTGCATGAAGGGATATGTGGTCCGCATACTAGTGGTCCTACCTTGGCCAAGAAACTCATCAGGACGGGATACTACTAGCCTACTATGGAAAAAGATGCATATCAGTTTGTCAAGAAGTGTAAGCAGTGTCAAATTCATGGAGACCTCATACATGCACCAGCGCAGGAACTACAACCACTTGCGTCTCCTTGGCCCTTTTGTCAGTGGGGACTCGATCTCATAGGCAAGATTCACCCTCCTTCTTCCAACGGTCATAAATTCATTATTATAGCCACAGAGTATTTTACAAAGTGGATTGAAGCCATGCCTCTCACACAAGTTACTGGGAAACAAATCGCTACCTTCATCCTGAACTACATCATTTGCCGATATGGGATTCCTACTTCCATTATTACTGATAACGGGCGTCCTTTCAAAAATCAGGATGTTCGTGAACTCTGTGACCGCTTCCATATCTCTCACCGTTTCTCCACACCATATTACCCCCAAGGTAATGGCCAAGCTGAGGCGTCTAATAAAACAATTCTCAAAATCCTTAAAAAGACAGTCGATGATGCTGGCTGTAACTGGCATATCCAACTCAATCCTGCACTCTAGGCCTATCGCACAAGTGTCCGCACACCTACAGGAGCTACACCCTACTCGCTTGTCTATGGCGCTGAAGCCATCTTGCCTATTGAGGTCGAGCTACCTTCTCTACGGGTCTCCTTGAGAAACATAATCAACGATGAAGACTACAGGGTCTCTCGCTTACAAGAACTAGAACTGCTGGAGGAACGAAGGCACACTGCTTTTAACCATCTCAAGGCTTACCAACAACGAATGAGTCGCAGTTACAATCACAAAGTTAAGCCTCGCACATTTGAGGTAGGTGACTTAGTACTCAGAGAGAACCCCAAGAATCAGCAAGACAGAGATAAGAATCAGCAAGACAGAGAAAGATTCCCCTTCCTTTTGTTTAGTATTGCACAAGGTAGTAACTGAGACATCTGTTTCAATGTTGTAGGAGAAATGCTGAATGAATGCCTCTGCTAAGTTGCCCCATGACTTAATACCAGGAGGTAATTGAGAAAACCATTCCATAGCTTGATTGCCTAAGCTCTATGGGAATAACCTCATCAAGTATGTTTCTTCTGCCGCTACCTCAATGCAAGCTGTGAAGAATTGTCTTATGTGTGCCTTGGGGTCTCCTCTCCCTCTATATTTGTCAAATTTTGGCATTACAAAGTGTGGAGGAAATGAAGGCATTTGAATGCTCTTATCGAAGGGATAAGGACATATATCTCTCATAGTGTATGTAGGTTTTGGTGTACTCATGTCCTCCGTTTTCTTTTGTAGATCTCTAATTTGTTGCTCCAAATTATTCTTGGGAGGAGATGGATTTCTTGTAGCATACCCCATGTTTGAAACACCCATTTGAGGAGGAGCTTGTTGCATGTATGGATGATACTGATCGTAGACATGTCCATATGGAGGTCTATATTGTTGCGACATGTATGGAGCACTTGGCATAACTTCATGTTGAGGGACCCCATATCTGTTTTGTGTGTATAAACCATATTCAATAGGCCTTTCATTTTCCATTGTGTTGCCCCCAATTTTGACATGAGGTCTCTTTGTGTCAAAATTTTGAGGATGTCCTTGAGTATCCACTTGTTTTGATTGATCCACACCTTGAGCATGTGTTTGAGCATAAGGCCTCCATGATGGTCTTTGAGTGTAAGTATCATATGTTTGAGCTTGTGTATGTGGGATTGCTGGTTTTTGAAGCAAAACTGATGGTGACTCAGGCATCATATTCGGTCCTCTATTTCCTCCACTATTTTGTCTCCTTTGATCCATGTTGAGTTGAGTTTTCTGTGAGGGTCGACTTTCCATAAGTTGAGATAAGTCAAAATCATGCGGTATTTTAGCTCCACTATGTGCCATCATGTTTAAAAAGTACTGTCGATCTCTCCTCATTATCTCTTCAACCAATCTATTGAATTGAGGATTCATTATGGATTCTTCTATGTCTGCTGATAGTATTGAAGAATTGTCAACATTGTCATTGTGCGTAGCATTGTTGTTTATAATGTTTGCGCTTTCCACATTTGGATTGTGTCTATAAACATTCATGTCTGGTAATGTAGTGTGCTCAGGATTGTAGAATAGATCATTGTCATACTCATAAGAACTCATGTTTACGGATTCTTGAGCTTCTTTAGCTATTCTCCTAGATTTTTGAAGGCAGGTTTCAACCATGAACTAGGTGTTAGACCAAGATGTGAAAGACTAGATGAAAAGTGAAAAGAGTATGGAAGACCAAGAGTTGTATGGAGTGTAAGTGAATCTTGAGGTGTACTTGCAATGTCCAAAGTGTAAGACCAAGTATGTGAAGTAGTAGAGTGGGTGTGACTTCCAAAGAGAGGATCGTTTCTCTTGATGAGGTAAGCTGACCTTGACTCTAAGTAAGACCAAATGAGACCCAAAGGTAAGAAACCTTGATGAGGGACCACTTAGCAAAGTGTAGTTGTATGTAGTGTGTTGACAAAGTATGATGAGGACAAGCAAGTGACCTTTTTGACCCAAGTTTTTAGACAAGTGTGAATGTAAAATGAGATGTGAAGCAATGATGGACTATGTGAAACCTTAGAACAGGCTGAATGCTAGATGAAACCTGAAGAGACAACCTAAGAAGCTCAAGTATGCCGAAACTGATTTTCTTTGTTTGCTTGACTGTTAAAGTTTTCAAATTCTGACACAGACGCCTCTGTATACTTCACAGACGCGATTATCTGACACAGACGCCTCTCTGTTTGACACAGATGCTGATAAAAACACAGACGCTATTCTGTACTTCACAGACACGCTTATCTGACGCAGACGCGGTTTGAACAGACACAGACGCGTTTCTGTAACCTTAGTGCAATTTTTCCTATCTGTGAAGTTGTTTTGTTGTGACCAAATCTGATTTTTCAACTGTTTTTCGTGACAAGAGGACACAATGTTGATGACTCAATGTTTGCAGACTGTTTAGACTCCAAAAGTGTGTTGTTTGATGTAAAAAGTTTTTGCATACACTTGAAGACACAAAAGACACAATGTTTTGCTATTTTATCTTGAATGTTTGAGTGTTTAGCATAAGACAAGCACAAATCTTAGGGCTGGCCAAGACAATAGTTGTTGATCCCACATAGGGTTTTACCCCCGAGGCTACGCTATTCAGAGCGGATACTTAGATGCTTGACCTCACTGGCTCCACCCTCGGCACTCACTTCTCGGGTCAGCCAAGCATCAGTCCCCATGAAAACTCCCCATGGTGAACTTTGTATCTCTACTAAGAACCGTATGTGTGTGGGCCACTACCAGAGGTCCGACCTCCTGCCTCAACAACTAGAAGGATTTGGGCATCTAAAACAAAGAGGTGCTAGTAAGGGCATCCGCTCATGTGGCCATACATGCGGCACTTTCAGCTTTGTAAATACAGAAGGCTCCTAGCTGGTAGGGGTTACGCCCTACAATGATCAAATAAATTTGATCAAACGGGTTTATGGGGAGACATAGTGTCGGTATGAACTAATCAGCACACGTTATTCATAGTTTTCACCATGAATACATTTGATTATAGTGGTTTGGATGAGGTGGGTTTTCCTCGCTACCACTTGGGTCGTTCTCTTCTCACTAGTAGTCCTAATGACCACACGGGAAGACAGGCCCTCTAAAGATCAAACAAAAAGAGCCTATTGCTCAAGACACAAAAGACAATGATTCAATTTTAGTGCACCAAAGGAAGTGTTTGCTAATCTATGAAAACAAGGCACACAACAAAACTACAAAACCCTAGCTAAGGCCCTACAACAAAATTGTTAGTAGTTTGGGTTGTTTCAAATGATCACCCCTTCCTGCAAGCACACAAGTTAGGTAAATTTTTAGAAAACCCAAAAGACTTTGTGAAAAGGGGCCTTCAACAAAAATGTTTTTGCCTCCAAAGCAAGCTGCACAAACCAGGTTAGCTAGATCTGCAAGGGTTAGCCGAAAATAAACCAGATCTGAAACCCTAAGTACAAAATCCGAAAACCCGAATCAAAGAAAATTGACAAACTTGCAAAACAGAAAACACAGACGCAGTTATACCAGACACAGACGCGTCTGTATGACATAGACGCGGTTCTGTTATTCACAGACGCGCTCAGAGATCACAGACGCTGTTAAATGACGCAGACGCGATATGATGCAGCGCAGACGCGGTTAGGAATCACAGACGCACCTTTCGGAAACCTGCAAAATAAAAACTGATAGAAACACAGACGCGATTCCCGATATCGCAGACGCTTTTGAAACACAAAAACGCGATCCGAACACTCGCAGACGCGGAAAAACCTAAAATATCGTCGAAATTGTCCGATCTGCAACTTCAAAAATGCGAAATCTGCAACAAAAATGTTAAATGCAAAGGGACAAGGGTCCCACCGGGCGTGCCAAAATGTATATGGTGAAAATGGATAACAATAATAACAATATTGAAAGGCTAAATGAATTCAACCACAAAATCCTAGCCTAACAATCAACAAAGATCCACCATAACATATGAAGATTACCTAAGACAATGCAAATCACATGAAATCACAAAGATTATACCATCACATGTCCAATAGGGTTTTGATCTCCATTCTTCCTATCTCCATTGATCTTGCTTGATATATTTGCTCTCAGATTTTTTTATGCACAAGAGCTCAACAAAGAACGGAATGTGGTTGCAAGTAGGATCGTAGTGTAGTCAATTGCATAAAAGATCATTAGCATGTGTCATTAGGGTTTGACAATGAAGAAAGCATCTCCTTAAATAGAAGACACAATAAGAAATGGAGGGTTAAGATTGAGAGGTGTAAAAAGAGAGGTCGGCTAGGATTAGAGGGTAGGTATAAGAAATACCAAAATAATGAAAGAGGTAGGTAGTGTAGGAATTAAGAGATGAATGACATGTGTCATGTGTAGAAAAAGATAATGAATTAATTAAATAAATAAAGATTTATTTAATTAATAGAAGAAGTAGGACAATTAAATAAATAAAATATTTATTTAATTTAGGAAAAGGATAATTTAAATAAATAAATGTATTTATTTAAATGAGAAATAAGGCTAGAAGAGGATAAATGAATTAATTAAATAAATAAAAATTTATTTAATTAATAGAAGAATTAGGCTTAGATAATTAAATAAATAAAATATTTATTTAATTAGACATGACAATTTTAGGTGTCTACAACCATATGTTCGCGTTCACAATTTTCTTCATACTTTCCTCGTAGGTGAAGGCAACAATGAAAAATTATCTCTGTAGAAATTTGAGAGTGACATCCACATTCCAGTTTTGTGCAATCCATTGTTTGATGGTCGCACGACTAGGTTTAATCACAATGAAATGATAGAGCAAAGTGTGCTTCTCATAAATCTCGATCTCCTCCTGGAATTCCTCTGAGACATTGATATCCATAGGCATGGACGAGGGAGTATTCACAATGTGTTTAGCAAGATTTCCCTGGAACTCGACACCTTGCACCCTACCATTTTTCGCTCCTCTATAAGTTATTGTTTCAAAATTAAAGGTTTGAACCAAGGATGTAAGCACTACAGGAAAGAAGCCCCACTATTTCTTTGAGGTTCTCCCCAGGGTAAGGGTACTCCATTTTTAACATGGTACAGACGCACCCATGAGGATTTGAACCTAGGTTGTAGGCACTACAAGCAAGAAGCCCCACCATTTCACGAAAGGGTCATCCCCTTCAAAAATTAGTTTTTATTATTAAAGAATTATTTAAAACTTTTTCAGTTTTTTATTGTTATAAATAATATATTTTTTAATTTAAAAAATATACATTCTTTTTAATTTAAAAAATATACATTCTTTTTAATTTAAAAAATATACATTTTTTTTAATTTAAAAAATATACATTATATAATTTACATGGAAGCTCTTTCAAGAAAAAACCATAGAGAAGATTGCTTGGACCTACTATCCAAATCTAGCCACAACAAAAATAAAGTGATCTTGTATTTGTAGGCACCAACTCGCTAGAGACAGTAACCCTCACATAGTTTGTAAGAACCAACCTCCAAAAGACACCAATCCCAAGCACCATCTCAAAAAGAGACATTAATCTTTTTTGTTTGGAGGCACCGACCTCTTCTACTTTCTTAGAACTTTCTTCAATAGATAATGAACATTTATCTATGTTCTAAAAATTTTCTCATTAGAATGATATCGCCTTTTACTCTAGACTTTGCATTTCAGTCTCCTTCACAAACATCTACTTGCATCAAGTGTTCTTAGAGTTATTTCTACTCTACTTTTTTTTATATAAATTATGTTCTACTATCAAATGATAAATATTTTTGCACATCTACATAGTAATACTTTCAAAAAAGGTTCTTCACCTTTATATACCCTTTGGGCACTCAAAATAAATTACATTTCATCTTGGAAAACCAATTCAAATTAAACACTTATTCTTATCAATTTTACCATCAAATAAACCTCATTCAAACATATGAATATTATAATGTTGGCCAAACACTTCATCCTCTTTTCACCTTAAAAATACACCTAACTTAAACTAGGTTGGCCAATCAAGGGTTGGGGGTTATCTTTACCACATGTCAAAAATGCAAGCTAACACTTAGACATAACCACAAATTTTGATAGATCCCTTAAAGAAAAAAAAATGATTTCCATGTTATCCTTTTAGGAGTTAAGGTTATCCTCTACCTCTTTTCAAAAATTCTCAAACATGCTAAACTAAACAAGTAATTGCCTATCCTTGATCAGATGCAATAAATTTGCAAATGGGAACACTTTTTCAGAGGTTAGGAGGTGGTGGTCTACCAAATGACATTCCATTATGTTGCAAACATGTTAAGGGATGTTTTTTAATATCAATGCCTAATGTGTCATCAGGTGTTGGGGGTCGGGTGTACCTTTTACCTTCTACCAAAAATTGTAGCAACACTCAAATAGTATTGTCAATGAACATAAGCAATATTAGGGGTCTACAATTTGTCATAACATATTCCATGCAAGCTTCAAACTAGACAAGCAGATTGTTTGAACAACAAAGCCAAAAGTCATTTTGGGGATTATAGGTCAGACCTCCCTCATACCAAGTGCTTATTAAAATTTAAATGAAAAATAATGAACTCCCAAGGGATGAGGCTTGATGAACTTAGATTCTTGCATCCAAATAAAAAAATCTCTTTTGTCAAAAGATCATCTTTGACATCAATGAAAGATTGACAACAAACTCACCTTTGCAACAATCTTTCCCTTTCTTGATCAAAACATGCTTTAATATAACCATCTTTGCATTAATAAAAATAATTCCAACAATATCCCCCTTTTACATTGATGGAAACCCTAGGAAGAAATAATTATAGAACTCCTTTTTTATATAATGCTCCCCCTTTGATATGAACATAAAAAGGATGTTCAATATTGTCACAAAAAGACTTACCCTTTTGTACTACTCTTTCTCCTTTTCTGTATCTCCCCCTTTTTACAACTTTACTTCTTTGACATCTATAGCATTATTCTCTCCCTCTTCTTGTAAATCTCCCACTTTTTCTATAACTCTTTCCCTTTGATAAATCCAATAGTCGATCTTTCACTGAGCATACCCCCAAAACTATGAATTTGAAAGACAAGCCAATCATTAGCTCCCCCTAAATTTGTGCTTGTCCTTAAGCACCTAGTAACACGGTGAAGAAGATACCGCTCTTGATTTATACCTAAGATACTCAAAAGTCTCTTTCAGAAGGGGCTTTGTAAAAACAATTTGTTTTTTATAGCAATGTACTCCAAATTGATATATTCTTTTTCTACCTTCTCTCTTAAGAAATGATACTTGATAGGAATGTGCTTTGTCCTAGAGTAAATAATATGATTATATTGAAATATTTAATATACTATTGTTATAAAAAAAATTGAAATTGGAATATTGTACTATATTATAATGTCTTTCAATGCTTGCTTAATCTAGAGAAACTTTGGACAACAAGACGCTATTGTTACATATACTTTTCTTATATTGTGAATACAAAAAGATAAGTCCACTTCTTTCTTAGCCTAGACACCAAAATTCTTCTAAGAAAGAATGCTCGTCCATGTGTGTTTCCTATCATCAATGCTACCTACCCAATTTGTATTTGTATATGTTACTAGAGTGAAGTCTTCACTTTTGAGATATGCTAGATACGAAAGTCTAAAGTGTCATTTAGATATCTCAAGATTATTTTAACTTCTTTCACATGAAGTGACCCTTTTAAATAATATTATTGGTTGTTACATAAGCCCTTTACTCAAAAGAAGAAAAAATAAAAGATTTAAAATGTTCTTTCCAACATGTAGCTATTTTATATATTTTTTTATTTCCTAAAGAGCTATTGAATGCTCTTATGACTAAGTATTTTACATTATATAAAAATATTGCCCAATCTGCTATAAAAATTTAATATTTCTCTTTTTGCAATTATATATAGTTAAAGTTATAAATTAAACAAAAACTTGTTCGTACAAAGGGTAATGATTATGATTATGCAAAAAAAATAAAATTGTATAGAATATAATTGGATAGAAGGTATCAAATCAAGCTAGTCATGAATTAAATCAAGCTCGTCCATGCATTTAATAAACAAAAATTTGGTCGGTGACGTAACAAATTAATTTTTTTTTGTCACGACCCAATTTATATGAACAAATTTTAGATTAGATACTTACATTTTTCATGCTTGATGATACTATTCTAAATTTAACATTTGATGTGTCTAGCGACATTATGTTAATTTGATGATAACATTTTGTGATGATTAATTATTATGTTAGTTGATGTTTTCGATGGCATTTGATGATAATTATGTGATGATTCTATTAATGACATTATTTTAATTATGTTGCAAATTTCTAAATATCATGATGATTTGATGATTTTTGTCGAGTGCAAGGTGGATGAAGGGTCGACCATCGAAGGCAGACAAATAACCGAGGAGTCTCCTAGCTCATCGGTAATAACCTAGAGAATGTGGCATGTGCATATACACACACGTTAAATAATTAAACAAATAAATTAAATTAATTAATAAAATCAAATTATGAAGATAACATAATTGAAATATAAAATATTAAATTTAAATTAAAATGTTAATAAGAAACTGCAAATAAATGAATTTAAAATATTAAATTAATGACTTATTTAAATTCAAACATGTTTTAAATTTAGCACATGGATTTTAAATGGGAAGTAGAGTCGAACTAGTTGTTTCTTCCTATCAACTCTCAACTTACCTTTCCTAGCTAATCAATCCAGTCCAACTCTTGATCAATCTTCTTAACTGGCTAATCTAAATCAGTTCTCATCACTCCAACTACCAACCACTTATAAATTTCTCCAATCTAGATCCACTTTTCTTGGATCAAACCTCCAGCCAAAAAAATTATAAATACTGAGCCAGTTACCGTAGGAAGGTGGTCAAAGTTTTAGTCATCGTTTTTCTTTCTTCTTGTGCTGAATCGAAGTTTTAACCATCATATTTTTTTGGCTGAGTCAAAATTCTGTGGGAGGGGGTCGATTTAGTTGGCAGGCTGAATAGGAGATCATTTGGTTATCAAAGGAGGAGAGGGCGCTAATCGTTTGGATAACAAAAGAGGAGAGGGTGTTGGTGATCTTCTCTACTCACCATGCCATCCCTACTATCCCCTCTCTTTCTCACATGTTTTCAGAACATTTTGTCATCGTTGAACCACGTCTTCTCTACTCATCTCTATTCCCCATCGATTTGTTGGTTTTTTGTTGTATCGATTTGGCAAGTTAACTCTGGAAATCGATATCCAACCAATAGTATTGCCTCCTGTCCAATCTGCAAGGTAATTTTCTATAATCGTCTATCTCATTGTTCTGTTTGTTGGTTAATTTGTCTTGAGGATACGCTGATTTGGTTTCGTCAACCTTATTATTTTTCATCTCTGGAAGTATAGGCTAATGATGCTTTGTTTCCATAAGTCGATTTGGAAGATTCGACTCCCAGGCAATAAGAGGTACCATCCCCTCTCATTTCTTAATTTCTGCAGTTATCATGGTCGAACTACTGGCTAAGTTGATGCTTTAATAATGTTCCTTTGGTTTCCGTTTCGAATCATAATCTTTCTTTGTTTTTAAATTAAACTGGGTCGATCTGATTGAATTGTTGGGTTGCCACTATCTATGCCAACCACGTCTCCTCCTCCCTGTTCATTTCTAAATATTTACCATGAACCATATTATTTTGTGGAATTCTTTTGTATCTATCTGCATTAGATAGAAGGTATTCTTTAAGGATTTAATTTCTTTATTGTTTGGGCTCATTTTATTCCACTCTCTGGGTTTGATTTATTATTAAGTTCAGTCGGTTCTTAATTTTTTTATATATTAAAGATCGAGAGTAAACAAAATACAATCAGCTGTAGACAGGGGAGGCTGCGCCTCAACCACCAAAACCACCGAGGATCTGTGTTACATTACTAGAGAGTAGTTCGATGTCAAAAAAATGAACAATGCAAAAAAAAGAAGTCTAGGCACTACTGCAAGATGTGATCGAAAGGATCGATCCAAGTGGTCCACCCTTGGGTCCCTTCCATCCAAATCACCTTCTTTTGGTCCTGGATTTCGGACAACATGGCAATGTGATCAGCCTCAGGCATCCTGTTGCTGTTGATCTCTTCAATCAGCTTCTTTAGAGCCTCTTCAAAGGAAGATTGGTTTTTCGCGAGCCTCCTCCACTCGTAGCTATCCTTCATCTCATGTACGAACATAGTTGCGTGCCCATCTTGCAGGAACCAGAGGAGCTTATGCCTTTCGACATTCATCACGAAGGAGACCTACGAGGCAATTTTAAAAAAGGCGAGTCTACAAAGAGACTCAGTAAGACACCTGCCATTGCCATTAAACTTGTCCTCATTTCGCATCTTCCAAATGAGCCAAAGGATATAAGAAGATAAGATAAACCTGAATATGGCATAAACAAAAACAAATCTGATCTTACTCAATTTGTTTTATAATTCTTCTTTTGTTCTTGTTTATGTAAATTTTAATTACAATGTTGGAATAAACAAAAACAAATCTGATCTTACTCAATTTTTGGAAATCATTATAACTGATATAACTGAAATAATATATATATATATATATATATATATATATATATATATGAGATGTGTTTTTATTTTACAATTGATTGGAAAATTCCATAAATAGGTATAATTATAAGATAAATAACAAACATGATACAATAAAACATTAATTGTATATATATATATGCGCACGAGGGGTAACTTTATCTTTTGTATATGAGGGATTTATAATGGAAAGGGTGCTTGATTATGGGTCAAACAGGGAAGGGTGTTTTCACCTACCCCAAAAGGGTTAAATTGGCCAATACTTTATTAATTTTTCTCACTACCATATCACATGTAGATAAGTTCAACAAGTTGGTTGTTAGATGCTATATGCATGCATAGGTCCATACCCGAAAGTTAATGTCAGCTTGCTAGGATACTCTGTCATGAGGGACGAAAGCTTGTCATGAACACTAGGAAGCACAAGATTCAATTAGTTGGGTGGATAAAATACTTGGTTTATTTGTTGTCTTCCATATTGCAGATGTAGGTGAGTTCGATGGCGAGGAAGACACTACATCCAAAGATAGAGAATTATGTATATCATTGTAAAATATTTTGTAATATTGTATGATGTATTAATGATTTCTTGCAATAGACCAATGTGGTCTCATGATCAAGCTAAGTGAGCTATGAATGATCAAGCTATATAAGATATGTAAAGGGGCTATGATGCCTACTGTCAAACATGCAACAGGAAGTCACCAAGAGGATGCAACTAACATAAAATAAGGAAAACTACTAACCACAAACCCACTGACATGTGTCCTACTTGTGCATGATTTGTGTAATGTGTGACTTCATGCTTAGTTTTCCTTCATTTCGTGAATGCTTGTTTAAGTTAATGCATACTTAAGTTCACATTAATTGTATGCATGAACCATTACGTAAGTGTTCTCTTTGAATGCATGACGCTCGAGTTAGATACTCATTGTATTTCATAATTTTCATATACTTGTGGTTATCTTTAATATAACCCATTCGTATATTCGCTAACTAATTGACTAGATCATCTAATTTTTTGATTCTTCATAACTTATGGATCTTACTTTCTTTTCCATTGAATGTAGTATTTGCATTCATATTAATAGGGATTGGTATTTAAATGCATTATAGTTAACTTAAATCTTGCATTTATGGAAATGGAAATTTACTTCAATTTAATTAGGAATCAATTAGGTTAGTTTTTCTAAGGTTAGGACTAGAGGGTCCTTACAAAATCAATAATGAAGTTGGGCGGTGAATTGTAAAAAGATGGCTAGTTATGTCATACTAATATTTTATTTAATGTATTGAAGGCATTTTTTTTTTTTTTTTGGAATATTAAATTTTATACTTATTGTCACCAATATGAACAAAGAAAAATGTAATTTTTACAATTATTTAAAATGAAAATCTGGTGTAGTCATGATTAGGATGGACCTCAATGAGAATAGTCTGGACCGTGCAACAGGTAAAACACAACTCACACAATACAATGTGATGAAGGAAATGCACATGGGGGCTTCACTTAGTGAACCTAGTTATATCACTTGCATTCATGGCATACTAAAGAATCCCCCTATTTTAAAAAAATATTGCCCTAAACTCCTTTTTTTCCACCCCCTCCCAATACACAACTTCAATTAAAAACCCCCCTATTTGCACAAAATAATGCATTTTTCATAGCCCGGATTAAACCCCCCCTATTTTTACTGATGGATAATATATTGCACCCTCATTTTTTGGATGTTAAACCCCCCAATATGAGCGCACATGATATGATATTGCCTATTTAGTGAAGCCCTCGTGGCAATGCAAAATCAGTTTTATTATATCATAAAAATTAATTACAACTGTCAACAACAAGCGGGCTCACAACACTCAACTTGTAGACCTAAGTACAAAACATGTGTGTTATGCAACATTCGGCTCAAGCAAGAATGTCAACCAATTTCGGGAACTCCTAATCCTTAGATCTATCTTCTATATTATAAAACTCATTTCTAAATACTTAATGACATTTATTTATATGATCAAGGATGATCCACATTGGCCCAAGATGAAACAAATCTCAATGAACAAGATGAAACATGTAAAACAAGGTCAGCCTTTGACAAAGAGATTCCTCCAAAAATTCCAAAGGATGAAGTGCAGACCTAAGGGAAGGTCAACCACATGCCAAGGAATGTTGGAAAAACAAAATCAGACTCCACAAGCAACAGAAAAGATCAACAAGCATCAACAAAAACAAATAGGTCCAAGCGGCTCTGGTACACAGGAAAGAAAGTTGTCCCATATTTCGGGAATGATAACCTGTTGGAAAAATATCCAAACATCCCGTGGAACAAGGATAAGATTGATGAACATGTCCACAAACCAAATCTAGCTCCGTAACAACCGATGAGAAAACAAAAAGAAATGTTGAAAGATATATTGAAACTGTAAAACAGGAAACAAATTGAAAGGAAAATGTTTTTTTGGTTAATGCAAGATTGCCAAGACATAGGGATGCTCTTGCATCAAACATCCGAGGTTGATTGAAAAGTGAGTCTCTCACTTTCTCGGGGCTGAAGGAAAACCAAGATGGTCCACCTCAGCTCGAGAAATGCATGATGAATCTTCAACTAGTCTATCTTTCTACTTCACAAGATACTCTTTGTATTGCTTGTTACAAGTGCGACGTCCAATTCTGCTATCCAAAATCTCTGTAATCTAGTTCGGTACCTTCTGAGGTATCTTCTTCTCTAAGTCTATTGAATTTTTTGCATTGAATTCAACCTCATGATACTGATACAAGTCTGTACTATATAATATAGGCGAAATACCCAAACAATCTGATAACTCCACTTCATATGCATTTTCGAAACTAAATTTCTTCAAGATCTTACAAGGTCCAAACTTCCTAATCTTCAACTTATTATAGGTACCAACTGGGAATATTTCTTTTCTTAGATACACCATCACTTCATCTCCAACTTCAAATTCCTTATGTCTCCACTTCTCATCCGGTTTCTCCTTATACTTGTTGTCCATGTCCTGCAAATGTTGTTTAACCTGATTATGCATTGTATTCATATGCTTTACAAACTATTTTGCTTCTGCACTCTACTTATCCTCATTACTGATATCTCATAGTTCTAATACGCCTCTAGGGTGTACTCCAATAATAATCTCAAAAGGTGTTCTTCTGGTACTCCTGTTCACTGAACTATTGTAGGCAAATTCTGCTTGTGCAAGAATCAAGTCCCCACTTTAGGTTTGGTCTCCAGCTAAACATCTCAAAAAGTTTCCCAAACTTCTATTTACTACCTGTATTTATCCATCAGTCTAGGGGTGAAAAGTGGAGTTGAACTTTAAATCTATCTTCATCTTCTTTCAAAGTGTTTTCCAAAAGTATCCAACAAACTTAGTGTCTCTATTTGAAACTATGCTCTTAAGAAATCCATGTAATGTTACCACCTCTTTGAAAAATAGGTTTGCTACATTCACAACACATGTTTTCTTCTTACAAGGTATGAAATATGTCATCTTCAAGAATCTATCCACCACCACAAATATAGAATCATTTCTTTTCTGTGTTTTAGGTAAACCAAGTATGAAATCCATGCTTATGTCCTCCCAAGGTCTCTCTGGAACTATCAAAGGCTTATACAGTCCAACACTTTGACTGCCACCTTTTGGTAGTTGACAAATCCAATAGCTCTAAACAAATTTCATAACATCCTTATGAATCTAAGGCCAAAAATAATTCTCACTTACTAATGGTGTTGTATTGTCTACTCCAAAGTATTCGGCTAATACTCCACTATGCTTCTCCTTTATTAGATTTTCTCTCATAGAGCTTTGAGGTATACACAACTGATTTCATCTGAACAACATCTCATCTTGAATGAAATATTTTGCCACTTACTCGTATACACCACAACAAGTTCTATGCAAGCTCTCCAAGGTTCTGCAAAATTTGGGTCATCCTCATACAAGTTCTTCAATTCCTCAAAACCCAATACTTGTATTCTCATCTCTGTCAGAAAATTCCTCCTTCTGCTTAGGGAATCATCAACTTTATTTGACTTCCTGCTTCTATTCTTAGAAACAAAAGTATAACTTTGCAAGTACTCTACCCATCTCATGAACGTATTTGATTCAACTTACCTTGATTGTTGAAATATTTCAAAGCTTGATGATCAATATACAACACAAACTCCTTAGTCAACAAATAATGTCTCCACTTCTTCAATCCTTGAATTATGGTATAAAATTCCTGATCATACATTGAATACATGCTCCTTTCATTGTTCAATTTCTCATTAAAATAAGCTACCCATCTTCCTTCTTGACTCAATACTGCTTCAATTGCATTCCCACTTGCATCACAATCCACTTGAAAGCCTTTGTTAAAATCTAATAAAGCCAACACAAGCTACTCTGTAACCTTTTTCTTCAACAATTCAAAGCTCCTATTTGCTCTGGTTGTCCACTTTAAATCCTTTCTATCTCCTCTCACTGTTTTTGTTATAGGGTTGCAAATTGAACTGAAATTTCTGATGAACTTTTGGTAGAAACTAGAAAATCTATGAAATGATCTTACCTCTCCAATGCTCTTTGGTGTAGGGCAATCAACAATTGCTCTTACTTTCTCAAGATCCATTTTCAATCCATCCGCAAATATCACAAATCCCAAGTAAACTAACTCTTCCTTCATGAAACTGTACTTCTTAATGTTTATCAACAACTTTTCTTCTCTCAACCTCTGCAAATCTTGTCTTACATGCAACATATATTCCTCCTTTGTCTTACTGAAAATCTGAATGTCATGAAAGTACACAATAACAAACTTACCCAAAAATTTCTTCAATACCTCATTCATCAATCTCATGAAAGTGCTTGGTGCATTAGTTAGTCCAAAAGGAATCACCAACCATTCATCTAGTCCTTCATTTGTCTTGAATGTTGTTTTCCATGTAGTACCCCTCCTTGATCAGACTCTTTTTGTATGTTTTGATTTACTTCAGTAGAACATTATTGTATATTGATTTAGATGATATGCGATGTTATTTCATGCTTTATCTGGATTTGTGGTGTATAATTTTATGCATTATCTCAATGCTTATGGTTAATGTTATTTTATGGATCATTATCATGGACCGACACTCTTACCTTATATGTGTGATGCGTTATTTATGTGTTGCGTGTTTGCATGTGTATGTGATGCGAGAAGATGATTTTCCTTCACTCACTCGGGTGAGACAAGGAATGTCATGACTCTCCTTCATCAGTATATGTGTTGTGTTTGTATATATATATATATTTGTCTATATGCACGTGTGGTTCTTTGGTGTAGGACATTGCAGGTACAAGTACAAGGTAGGTACGAGGTATTGACTCCACCTGGTTTCACAGGTCTGAGCGTGCCTTATATGTCTGATGGGAGTGGAGGAGATAGTTGTTGGAGCCTAACTTGACCATAATTACACTCGTGTTAGTGTTGTTAGTCAGTTGTCTTTCCCGTCTGGCTGGTATGCGAGTCATAGTGCTTTGGTTTGGTCATTTGTGAGTCATCATTTGATCATTCTTCATTTTGCATGTTTTCGTTCATCTGAATGGTTATTTAATTAAATGGATGATGTTATCTTATGTTGGCATAATTAGTTAATTATTATTATTTGATATTATTTATTTAATTAAATTAATGATTTGCTAGATTAAATGGTTAAATGTCTTATTTCATTGTGTAAAGTGCATTAATATATATTGTGGAAGGAAATAAATAATTGCCGGGCCATTTAAATGTTAAATGATTATGTTGAAGGAAAGTATTATGGAAAATAGGAAATAAAATAAAAGCTTTTCTTTTTACCTTTCCATTTAACGTTTTCATTTTAATTGTTGGAAAAAAATTGTTTTTGGATAAAGGTAAATCTGATTATTTTTACTTTAAAAATATTTAAATCTAATTGGATGGAAAAACTTTCAACCTAGAAAGTTTAGGTTAAAAATTATTTTTTCCATATATGCCTAGAGATTCACGGGAAGGGCAGGCAAGAATTTCTGGAGAGAAATTTAGTAAATCATTCTGGAAGGAGGAGCTAGAATTCGATTTGGGTTGCAAGGATTGGGATTCTTCCATCATTTTGCTTCTAGTTTGCTTCAAGGTTGGATAGTCTCTTCTTGTTTTAAATTTAATTTTGATTTTTCAATTGCTTCCTGTGTATGAAGAAAAATGCAAATCTTCCTGTAGATTCTTATAGAATGATTGGAATGGAAGAAAGAGTGTTTATTATTGTTGGTTTTGTGAAATTTATATCATATGTTTGCATTTAGGAAAGAAATGGTTCATTTATCTATTTGTTGTATGTTGCGTTCTTGAAAATCAATTTCTTGTTTTACCTCTTCTTTTTGGAAAAGAATGAATTAGATTGGGTTTGCTGAGTGCATCCTAGTATCTAACTTGCCAAGAATTGGTTAGCTATTGCTTCCAGTGTGTTTATTTCATCATTTACCTTGTTGGTAAATATCCCTTTGAATTTTGGATTCGGCACTGTGTGTGTGTGCCCGTGAAATAACCTAGAAATGAATCATTTCTTGTGTCAAACAATTTTTGGCTTATTGGTTTTAGAATGCTTTGGAAGCATGTGTTTTTATTTTTTTTATCATTTTGGACTTTACCTTACCCCGTGGGGGGCTAGTCCCACCACGCGGGTCGGTAGTGTCTGCTGTCCGCAGGTAGCAGTACTACCGGTCGACAGTACTGCTACGCGGTAGCAGTACTACCGGTCGGTAGGATTGTTATCGTTCAGTAGCAGTACTACTGGTTGGCAGGACTACTACCGATCGGTAGCAGTACTACCGGTCGATAGCAACACTACTAGTCTATAAGACTACTACCGGTTGGTAGCAATGCTACTGGACGGTAGCATCTGCTACCGGTCGGCAGCAACGCTACACGTTGGCAGCAGTACTACTGGCAGGTATTGCCTGTGGGCTCGGTAGTGGCACTACTGCGGGTTGGTCTCGACCCCCGCGTAACCTTGTACCCTTAGCAGTACAAATTCCTATGAACAATGAAGTTAATTTTTTATAAAATGGAATATATTTTAAAGTGGTTTTAGTGTTGAATGAAATGACGATTTTTCATGTGATTTTTATTATGTAATTTAATAAATTTATCAATGGAAATAAAGGCATGAATTAGTAATGCAAATTGGCTAATTTGGATATATTCTGGAAATGAATTAAATGCCTGTTGGGAATTCATGTTTTTATTCGGTTGAGTATTTGACGTGAGTTTTATCCTTGATGGAATATTTATTTGGAAATTGAATAGATGTGAATGGTAAAAGAGTGGTTTATTTAATTTTCAATCAATGATGTTGCAAGTGCTTATGATGCTGATTTTCTCAAAGATGTCTGAGTGCAGACTTAGTGAAATTAGTTTTCCTTGCAAGAGTTATATTGTGTTATGTTTGGTATGTGGTTCAGTCGTCCTATGGTGGTGTATTTGGTACCTTTGACGAAGTGATATATGTTGGCTTTGTTGTCTTAATCATGTAGTGTCTTTGCCTTATGGTTAGCCAAGAGTCAGTATGCCCTTGTTTGACCACTTGTTTCTGAAAGTGGTGTTATGGTTGTCTGCTTTTCCATAGGGTCCTCAAGGAGTGACCATGTTTGTTTAGTGTCCTTTGAGAGAGTGACTTTCGCTTGGGGGTTGCGCCCAAAGTGGTAGGCATTACAATCCAGCGAAAGTCAGATAATAAGTTATAATCTAATTAATTGATTAGATGGGTGGTTCTCAAACATTAATATAGATATTGTACCTCGCGCATAGGTGAGTGCTTTTATTGAGGCTCATAATGTAGCGAGAAGGCCCGGAATGGCAAATCGACCACCTTGTCTTCACGAAAGGCTGGTAGGGTCCGCATGAGACTTAGTTGAAACCGGAGGTTCGAGAGAGGTTACCAGGACAGTGAGTCGGGACCTATGGAAGCTGTACCATGGTATCAATCTTAAGCTATGCGATGACACTCTCTCTTTAGGTTCACTTGCGTTTGTGTTATTGAGTCACTTGTGCATTTGTGATGTTGAGTCACCTAGTTTATTGTGGAGTCTCTTTGTGTTGTCATGGAGTAGTATTGTTTTATCGACCAGGTCATGCTTTTGCTTGCTTGAGGGTCCTCAACTATCTCCTAGCACGATGAGGTGATTCCATTTTGGGGAATTACATGGTCGGGTGGTAGTGCCACTTCCCATCGGATTTTCTTATTCATACTCTCATACGAGGATTGCCTTCGTAGGTGTTTTCTGTGGTTCGTGGCTCATGCTTATCTCATGTTTGGAGATTATTGTTATTTGGAGACCCTTGTGGTCATTGTATCATGATCTTTTGTAACCTTGTAATTGGTTAAGTTGTATCTTTATATGTATATTGAGAAGCCATGTATTGGAAGAACAATGTAATCTTAAGATTGGGATGTTATTTATCAGTTTCCTTTATGTTATGTGTACATGCTTATTGAAGAGAAATTATATTGTATCCTTTCAATCTTTCAATGGTGTAATTTGATATTGCATATGGCTTCTTGTGATCATTGAGTTAATGATGGATTATTGGATTGAACTTATTGTGGAATTTATCTTTTGGTTTTAATTCTTCGTTGGTAACCCTTAAGGAATTTTGGTGTGAGTCTTCCACTTGTGTTATCATGCATGTCGTGTGTTATGAACTTATTATGTTTATACTTAAAAAAAAAAATTGTTTCTCCCTTGTTGTGGGTTTTCCTTCGAGGTTCCTGGCGGGGCATTATATTCCATTCATCTCCTTCTCTGATTTTGATCTGATAGTATCCTCTCTACAAGTCTATCTTTGTAGAATATTTGGCTCCACTCAAACAATACATTATGTCATCCATCTTAGGCAAAGGGAATTGGTACTTTACTGTGATCTTGTTTATTGCTTTGGAATCAATACACATCCTCCATTCTCCATTCTCCATTCTTCTTAGGTACTAACATTGTTGGAACTACACAAGGACTCAAACTCTCTCAGATCAAACCTTTCCTCAACAACTCCCGCACTTGTCTACTCAACTCCTCATTCTCTGCTGATGTCATCCAATGTGCTTTTTTGTTAGGCATACTAGCTTCGGGAATTAGGTCCATGCAATGACTGATACTTTGCACAAGGGGAAATCCTTCAGGTACATTATCTGAAATGATGTCTCCATACTCTGTCAGCAACGCTTTTATCTCCTCCGATGGTTCTTCTTTAGGCTCCGGATTCTCAGTCTTCTTGAATTAAGACAAAACACATATTCTCATATCTCATCCCATCCAAGAACTTCCTTCCATCAACTAGACAGATTCTGACATTTGTACAAACTTCACTCTTCACAACCTCCTCCAAAGGTAACAATATCTATTTCTCCCCATTAGTCACAACATTGTATATATTCCTTCTTCCATCATGCATCTCTTGTCTATCATGCTGCCAGGGTCTACCCAATAAGAAATGACATACATCCATAGGTATAATATCAAACGAAATTTCAACATGATAAGCTCCAATCTTCAATTTTACCAAACATTGTTCACTTAATAATATTTTTTGCTCATCTTGAATCCATGCTAATTGATAGGGCTGAGGGCGTTTCAACCTCTCCAAATTCAACTTATCACCATTTCTTCCAAAACAAGTTTATCAGTACTACCATTGTTAATTATAACTTTACAACACTTACCGACTCCTTTGCATCTTGTCTTGAACAAATTCTTCCTCTACAAGTGCTCTTTCTCTTCCTCAATATGATATAATTCTCTCCTCATCATCAACAACTCTTCATCCTCTGGTCTGTTACTTGATCTAGTAGGTTCTTCCTTTACCATGACTTCTCTTTCATGGTTCTCTATCTTCTTGCATTCAAAGGAACAACATCCTTCTCCTATGCATTTACAGTAGGTTCCTTTAAACACTCTCTTTTCTTGTATTTTGTCTCCCTTTCCATAACCCTCATTCTGGTAACCTTCATTTTATTTCTTCCAGTAAAAATTTATGTCATCTCTCTAGTATGCATTACTATCACGACCAACTTCCTTGTCCTTATTCTGATCTGCACAGGTTTCTTGACCTTTGGTATAGGATTTTCCTCCCTGAAATCTTCTGCCTCTACCTCACTGCTTCTTCTCATGTCTTTTATTTAACTTCTCTTCCGCCTTCAAGGCATATTGATATGCTTCTTCAACACTCTGCAACTTGGTCAAACTAAGTTCATTTTGTATTGATATCCACAATCCATTCAAATATTGGGCAACTTTCTCAAGCTCATCATCGACGTGTTCAAATTTGATGTTTATCTTGTAGAATGCTTTGGTATACTACTTCACACTAGTTTCCTTCTACTTTAGGTTCTGCAACTTTTGGAACAAATTCACTTGATAGTCAGTAGGCAAGAACTTTGATTTGAACTTACTAACCATCCGCTCCCACAATTTGATCTTTTCTTTACCTCTTACCTGTTGGTCTACCTACAAATATTCCAACCAAAGAGATGCATGACCTTTCAACCTAATACACACATATTTCACCTTTTGTTTTGCGGTGTTCTCAAATTTAAAATATTTTTTCATCTTTGTGATCCAATCCATCAATTCATCTAAATTCAACTTGCCATCATAATCCAGTGGGGTAAAATGTGGTTTGGTGTTTTGATGTAGGGACTTCGCGGGGTCATAACTTTTGATTCAGTAGTCCAATTGGGCTGAAATTCTACGTTGACGTAGATCTTGAGGAGTTGATTGGATTTCCAAAGAACAAAGTTTGGCAAGGCCCTACATTTTCAGGGGCGGATTCCTTCATCTAAGGCCTCAAAATTGGCTTTTACTCTTTTTTCGGTTTTTAAGAAAGTTGGTTTTTTAGTTAATTTTGAGCTCGTAATCTTTTTAAGATTAGAAAGTTGTTAATTTGTGTTGTAGGAATTTTTCTTTAGATTTCTAGAAGAATTCGTAATTTTTGGGATAGATTTGAAAATTTCCTTAAATGGCAATTTTTGGATTTTGTAAAAATCTACCCAAAAAGGAAATTTTTGGTGATTGTTTAAAATAGGGACTTTTTCATTGTAATGGCAGAATGGTTGGAGTTGCAGAAGAATAATGAAGAACATTTGGTCTAGACTTGTGTTATTTTTAATTATTCTTTGTTATATTGATTATGTTTTAATGGACTACATCATGTTCTCTCTACTCAAAAACCTTAGGAACCTCTCTTCTTTCAGATCGATCACGGGTTGATTTGCTACTGCTTCTCCTGCCTCAACTTCTGCCTCATCATCTCTCACATATTCAATATGTTGATCTTGTCTCTGGGTTATTTCAACAGCTTATAATCGAGATGCAATTCCTCTCAACATTTCCATCACGCTAGGGTTTGCATTCCCACGCACTCCACCACCTCTAGCATTTCTTCGTGCCATCTTCATGCAAGTCCTCTACAACTATGGGTTGAATCCTCAATTCTACGACCCCGCAACAAAAAATCTTAAAGGACTTTGCACTCTCTAGAGTGAAATATCGCTCTAATATCACTTGGTGCAGTCATGGTCAGGAGGGTCATCAAGGAGAGAAGTTTGGATCGTGCAACAGGTAAAACATAACTCACACAATACAATATGATGGAGAAATGCATAATCAGTTTTATTATATCATAGAAATTGATTACAATTGTCCGCAACAAGTGGGCTCACAACATTCATCTCACAGACCTGATTGCAAAACATGCGTGATATGCAACATTCGGCTCAAGCATGAATGCTAGCCAGCTCAAGAATTCGTAATCCTTAGATATATCTTCTATGTTCTAAAAATAATTTCTAAATTCTTAATTATATTTATTTATATGATCAAGGATGATCTGCATCGGTCCAAGATGAAACAAATGCTGACGAACAAGATGAAACATGTAAAACAACAAGGTCGGCCTCCGCCAAAGAGATGGCTCCAAAAAATCCAAAGGATGAAGTGTGGACCTAAGGGAAGGTTGGCCACATGCCAAGGAACATTGGAAACAAAAAAATCAGGTTCCACAAGCATCAACAAAAGCCAATAGGTCTTGTCGGCTCTAGTACATAGGAAAGAAACCTGTCCCATATTCCGGAAACAATAACTTGCCAGAAAAAGATCTAAATGTCTCATAGACCAAGGATAAGATTGATGAACATGTCCACAAACCAAATCAATTTCCGCAACATTTGGTGAGCAAACAAAAAGAAATTTTGAAAGAAATACTGAAACTGCAAAACAGGAAACAAACTGAAAGGAAATTTTTTTTTGGTTGATGCAAGATTGCCAAGAACTAGGGATGCTCCTACATCAAAATTAAATTTAAACTATAAGAATTTTTTTAAAATTTTTTAATTCTAAACATTGATTGGCTGAATTAATTGAAAAATTAAATCAAATGGATGCAATGGTATCATGCCTTTAGCAAGAACAAGTAATTGGAAAGGTTCAACAAAGTCACGATTCATTAGAACATGAGCATGCTTTATGGCTTCTTTAATTTTCTTAAAACACTATTTTAGATTATCTATTACAATTGATGGTTTGACCCTTTTTCAACATTTTTGAGACGACTTTAGTTTTTTTATCAAAGTTAAGAATAATTTTTTTGACAATGTTTATTAGAGCAAAAAATGAGTGAATGATTAAGATTTTTTAGGCCATGAGATTTTATCTATAATATCTAGACTCTTTTTAGATCATTTTTCACCTTAATTTTTTATTTAATGATTCTTTAACATTTACCTTAATTTTAAATACAAATTTCTTTGGATTCAAAGAAATTTCATGCTCTAAGAATCAATTGAAGATTTGTTATGAATGATCATAAACATTACTATATACTTTTGAGAAAGTGCTCAAATCATGTATCAATATATCATTGATAAGGCTTGTACAAAAGCTACATTTGGATAGGTTTTTAAAATGTTAATATTACATTTGTTAGTCTGAACGATATTCTTACACATAGGTTCCTTAAAAGGTTGTGAATGCATATCGTATTATTTTAGTTCACTTTAACTATAACTTGATTATATCTAGAGGACCTAACCATCAATATAATCTCACACACATTAACCTTTTGTAAGAGTGATTTCATGTTCAAAAAGAAATAATTATCTTTCTAAAATAAATATTTACGTACCTAAAATCAACACAAATCATGATGTACCCAATCTTCTTCCTAATTGAAAGTATATTGGATGCCCATGTAGAATTTTTGATAGGCTTATTATTTCCGTATCCCTTCATTGGGAATTCCTATTGCATCTTGGGTGCTATGGTGATATTAACAGATTTCTATTTTATTTAAAAATATTTGCATCATGTATTAATAGGATTTGATTTTAAAAAAAGTCCTATCTATATGCTTTGATTTTATTTAGGTTCAAGTGAATGTACTTATTTATATTTTATAATAATTTTTTTTTATAGTATGCCTAAACATTTTACCAATATAGACATGCCTAAGAGTTGATACATTACCTAAGTTGATTTCTCTTTTACCTTTTCAACTATAAGCTAGGTATTCTTTTAAATATTCTAGCGCTGCAAAAGGATCTCTCAAGGGAAACTAAATCCTTGAGAATTGTACTATAGTTTTCAATTGAATCATCTCATTCTATATAGCATTTCTTTTCTATCCACCATCTCTCATGAGGGTCCCAATCTATAGATTTATCATCAGATTCCTCAATATAGTTTAGGAACCTATATACCTAATTTCCATCATCATCTACTGATCAATTATACTCATTGTCAAGGAAAATGAGTCTAATCAACACTTCTACTTGTATTATTATAAAGATACGACCAAAATTTCACCAAATTTAGTTGTCAAATTTACTATCGGTTAATAGACTAAGATGTTGTTTTCCCTCTATACCCATTCAATTCCAAATGTATCAAATACTTTAATTATATACTTCAAAGAAATTGTGTGTTGCCTAAATCAACCATTTATAGCTACATAACCATCTTTTAATATGATATTTCAAATTCAAATTCATACCCAACTTCAAAGATTAATATTTTGCCACATATATTTATATTTCAAAGAATAACAAATCTATTACAAAGAAATATTTCTATTATGTATAACAAATCTATAACAAATCAAATATAATCTCTTATTAAATCTTTTTAAAAGAAACCATAAAGTTGATGAGGTTGATGGCATTCAATGCCTCTTTTTGACAATTTCCTCATTTGCATTAAGGAACCATAAGGTTGATAGCATTCAATACCCCTTTTTGACTACTTCCACTCTTCAAATTATGGAGCGTAGAGGAGAGTTCGTTGAGTCTTATATGTTCCTATCTTCACGAAGAAAATAATCCTAACCCTTCCAGTTCTTTCCAAACTGATGGAAATATGCTCCCACTATCTTCTCAACTATTTTGACACCTTTCACTTCCCTCTTCTTTTGCATAATAATAGGACATGTTATCAACATTCTTCTTTACTGATAGATGTAGTTCACTAGCTAAAAGGTTTAGACACAACCATCCATTCCATATTTTAAGCACTCATTATATTTGCATTAATTACATCAGTTGTCATTGGTATTTATCATAAAACACATTTTTCTCCCTCAAAGCCAAATAGTGACAAACAAGAAATTTGTGAAGACTAACTATCAACCTTTGTGTGTTTTAGATGTGTTCATCGATTGCAATTTTTCAAAAGAAACTAATCTTTTGTCAATTGGTATTTTATGTTGTTGGGCTCCCCTTTTAACAATCTTAACTACAAACAAACCTAGTTATTTTGTGTAAGTACTAATCCAAGAAGATGATAGTCTCATACCTTTTTTTATTTTTAATTGTATGTACGCAATTGATAACTAGTTTTCTATTCTATCTTTTCTAAATAGAATCAACAATATATACTCAATTTTGATATTTGGTTTTAAATAAGTCTCTCCCAAATCAATTTCTTCCTTTTAACTATTAACAACAACAAGCTCTTGAAATCCATGCTTGACTAAGTACTAATCAACTAGCACTTGCACCAAATGGAGGTACAATGGTTATGCCGATAGGAATGTATAGTTTGGTTGATATATTAGGGGTAGGGAAATTTGAAAGAAAATGGAAATGACTTTTTGTTAGAGTGTATAATAGTAAATTAATATTGAAATGTAAATTAATATTGTGACTTAAAAAGTAGATTAGTTTTATTAATTCCTTTGTGTTGTCTTTGACAGTTAGGTTACACCAATATGTCTATACACCAAACTTAAGCTGGCAAGCTACGCTGTTTGAAGCGTTTGTCTAGCCACAATGATATGATTGATTAGTGAAAGCCATAATTATCACATTTTGACATGATATGTTAGAACTTAAGAATGTTGGTACATCTTAATTTTGGGTACTTATGATTACTATCTTAATTGTTGATTTCAGCAAGATTCATTTTTTCTATAATGCTAGACATATTTATATGAAAATGAATTACATTTAATTAAAAAATATCACAACCAGATTTTTGATTCACTTCATGAGATTCAAGAAAATATATCTACATATACAAATTAATAGTGAATTAAACTCTTCAGCTATCAGGCAATTAAATGCCTTGAACTATATATATATATATATATATATATATATATATATATATATATATATATATATATATATATATATATATATATATATATATATATATAATCAACAAGAAAAAAACCAAATATGAACAAATGGAACTTACAATTTGGACAAGCAAGCTATGCACTACACTGAGTAGATTTGCTGCTAGTTGTTGACACATCTTATATACAATTGCCAAAATTGGAAAAAGATACAAAATTTAATTATTTACTTCAACGATATGTAGGTTTTTTCATCTATCAGATAGCTCAGACAATATTATGCCCACACCAATAGTTGTATCCTCCTCATAAATCTCTTAGGATATTTCATTGTATTTGTAACTTTTTTACAATATAAGGAAATAATTAACTCTAACATAACAGACATTAATTCTAACTATAATACTAACCCTAACTTTGGTAATAATTGAAACCTAATCCTAACACCATCGCTAACCCTAGTTTAAATCTAAGGAACACCAACTTCGATCTTAATTATACCCTAATGCTAACCCTAACCCTAATTGTATTGTAACCCTAACCCCTAGCATTTATCATAGATTGTGAATCATGCACTTAAATCCTAAGACTAACTCTAACCTAATACTAACTCTAAGTCTAACCTAAGCTTTATCTTAGAATGGAAATCTAAATTTTAACTAACTTAAACCTAACCTTAACATTAACACTACATAAAAAAAAAAGGTGGTACATTTTATTTAATTTTTTTTTATATTATTTAAGATTTATATTACGTTGACTATTATAATTCAATTTACAAAAGATGGTAATCTCTATATTGTAAAAATAAATTTATAAATTTTCTAATCAATTTAACTAACCCTAACTCTAAATTGGGCTAAGAAGGGTAGCAAAAGAAAGTAAAGGAGAGAAAGATAAAGAGTGAGAAAGAGAGGGAAAGTGTAATGCCCCGCCAAGAAACCCCGAAGGGATAAAGCTAAAACACATGAATGGAGTGCAATAATTTTTTTTTAAAAGTTAAACACAACACAATGATACAATGAGATATCAAAGTTCACATTACATAGCGGAAGACATCAACTAACACCTAAAGTGTTTCCCAACGTGATTACTTAATTTCATATTTAACTTAACTCACGCTAATTAATCCAATTAGCTGATTATCTTAATAACGAGATAATTCTTAAACAAGGATAATTTCTTTCAGTAAGATAAAAATATAGATCACATGACAATGTTCATCCATTAAGATTTATTCATACCTTATGTTCAAGCTTTCATTAAAATATAAGCCATGCATCTAATTTTATAACACACTTGAATTTCATCACAAACTAATGATATCTTTCCATGCACACTAATTTCCTTAACAATAACTGAATATATTCCATTATTCTAAGCTACATTCTTTCATGATCCAATTTACTGCATTTAATTAAAACGACTGCATACATGCATTTACGATTAATTTCATCTAATCCACTTTATACATTTTAACATAATGCCATCCATACATGCTAAAACTAAACATGAAACATAAGAACATAAGCATCACATAACACCAAATGGATATTGGAGTTCACCCCTAAAGGGTTACATCTCCGGGTCTACTCAACTACAAGACCCCTCTGATCATTAAATAATAGGGAATAATACATAAGGTTCACATCATTTACAATCCTTCCATCAAGGTGAACATAACCAATATACAAACAACCACATTGGTCAATAAATACATAAATGATCCCTGAATAGGAAAGGATCCAACTGAACATAATCGAAACAAATACAAATGTCCACTGGAGAATCCATGAAACTAAGACACCGCAACCCAAGGTCTAGCATGAAATCAGGTACTCACAAGGGCATAAGTAATAGGACGACTCCACAAAAGTTCTCCTATCAAGACAACACAACAACACACTAGCGAGCATAGGGAAAAGTGTCATCACAAAACCTGGTATGGTTACCATGGCAGGTCTTCATAGGTTCCAGCCCCATCCACTGGGTTACCCTGGCAACCTAATCCAAACCTTCGGCCCATCCAAGCCTCATGTGGACCCACACATCCTTTCATGAAGACAAGGATGATGGATTACCATTTCAGGCCTTCTCACTGCATGTTGAGTCTGTGTTAGCACTCATCCCATGTGTGAGGCACAATTATCTTACTTAGTGATTCATTAACTAACTCTCTAATATACTATTAGGTTATCACTTATTAGACACACTTTCAATGGGTTACCCAACAACCACTTTGAGCGCGGCCCCCAATCGAAAGCCACTTTCCCATACGACACTAAACTATACTCAAACTAACTAAAAAAAAACAAGGAATACACATGGTCAAGCAAACAGAGTTCAAAATGGAGGGAACAATCATTTTGTCGAACATGACTTCATATGAGGTGCACTGACAGATGGTACTCTAACTAGAGACTTGACCAGCTATGGTCAACCACCAAACATCATTCGACACCCGCATAAAGGATATGACCAATTACAGCACCACAACAAAACAACAGTCAAACTCGAGACCGAGGATAGAAACAGGTATCCCAAATCAACCAAACGATAGGGTCCAATCAAACAAATCAAGGTCTTGCCATTACTTAAGCAAAAGCGAATACAGAACTTAAACTTGCAAAGGCAATAACCGGAAAAGACAATCTTTTTCCATATTGATTTAAACATTAAAAGTTGATCAAGTTTTCTAAATGATCTATGTTTTCAAAATACATTAACAGAAAAATCACCATAACAAGGAGAATACAATACCTCAATAGCAATAGTACCATTTGTCTACTTCTCAATACAGAGGAAAAATATAAACTAAACCATTTATTTTACTAAATGAAAATCTCCTTAACTTACCAATTTTCCAAATGATACATTATTAAATTTCCAATAATTCCAATAGCATATCATTTAAATTTTCAAAATATCCAATGATAAAATATTTTATTTTTCAATTACTCACATACTATATTATTTCATTTCTAAAATTTCCAGATGACCTATTATCATTCAATTCTTCAAATAATATGTTCCTGAATAAAATATTATTTAAAAATTATCAATTAATAAATATATTTTATTTCAATAATTGTTCCAATTAAAATAATATTCTCTCTATTTCCAAAAGATACTTCCTCAATAAAATAGATACCAAAATTAACTATTAATTAATGTATTTACATACTAGCTCCTTTTGAGCACCAAACTAGAAACAACAATTGGAAGACCAAGGGTCACACAACTTAGAAATCCACTTTAAACAACCAATGGAAGACCAAGAGTCACAACTTAGAATTCTACACAAAGGTGTCCCTCATGGGTGTTGAACTTGGGTCTCCACATTGAGAACTCAATGCTTTAACCAACTAAGCTCAATCCCTTGGACTATTCAAGTATTTAATTAGAAAAATATGAATTAATAATAAAATGAAATCTGAAAATTAATTAACGTATATTTGGCACTTATACAATTAATTAATTAAAAAATAATAATAAATTATTAATTAAATGACATACTTTAACTTCATTAAAAACTAACATTTAAATAATATTAAACTATTTTATTTTGATTAAAAAAAATATTTAAAAAAAACAAATTAAAAAAAAAAAGAATATATAAAGGGGGGAGGGTACCCACATGGGCCCCCCCTTGGTAGCTCACGCTACCCATGGTAGCACTGCTACCAATGGTAACGTGGCTACCTTTTGGTAGCAGTTCACTACCATTGGTAGTGCTACTACCAATAGGTAGCAGCCGCTACCTTTGGTAGCGACTACCTCCCGTGTGGTGGGGGTTTATTCCCTGCCATGTGGGTATTATTAAATTTCTTTTAAAAAAAAAAAATTATTTACTGTCAAAAACAACAAACTCAGAAAACCTAGTCTCAACAGACACTTAAAAAAATAAAATTTCTTTCCAGAAAACAATGAGTTTTTCTAAAATTTTGCATTTTATAGAATAACCCAAAACAAGAAAATTTTCTTTCAATCAAACACCATATTGGCAAAATAAGATTGATTTACACATATTTAACATCAAATCTGCCAAATCCCCTAACTAAATTTCAATTTAAAACTTATTTAAGAGAAGATTCATTGGATTTTTAAACAAAATTTCCTCAAGAACAACCAAACTCCAATATTTGGTTTTAATTTTTGAGAACCAATTTATACAAACACAAATGACATCTAGAGGTTTGATAAGGGAGCAAGGAGAGTTTGAGTCTATGATTTCAAGGCAACTCTTCCATTTTCCACACAAATAAGGATTATCTACAAACACAAACAGGTTTCTACAAAAACACCAAAAACAATCTTTTTAAAATAAAGAAACCAATGAAATTAACCAGAGGCCTACCTGGTTCAGCAATCTTGGCAAGATTGAAGAAGAGCCCAATCCTCCAGCTCAAGAAATTCCTTCTCCTCCCAAAACCCCCAAATTTTTCCATCCAAAAATATTTTCCAAAAAAAATCAACCTCCCATATTTTTCCAAAAACCTAGGTTAAATGGGAGAAGTTTGACCAAAATTTTTATTTTGGATTTAAAATATTTTTATAAAAATAAATCCCCAAAAATCATTTTTTAAAACTATATCAATAAATTAAACTTGCTTTTCAATTTAAAATTGATTTTCTCAAATAACTGAAATTAACCTTTCTTGCATCAATTGGGTAGACAATTGGATGACCACATTGTACACAGAGTGAAAATTAAAGTTGGGGCTCTAATGGAAATCCTGGAAATAGAAACTGTTGACCCCTATTTGCAAACATCGCAACCCGTGGAAAGGGGTCGGACTATAGATAGGGTTCTAGACCTCAACGTACCGACGCAGGATGAAGTCACGGGATGGACTACTTCCTTTCTGCCTGTTTTCGATGCCCCTGCAATTCAGCCCTAGGAAGACACCGCCATCAACGAGTAAATTTATTCTGGTTTTGTTTTTTGCTACCTATAATATGCTATTTTTTTGTCGGATGGAAAATCTAATGGCAACCGAACCGATAGAGGAGTCATCTTCTTTGCTTGTCGACTAGCACCGGTATTGGAGGCTTCTCTCTTTATGAACTAGTCATAAGGACATCATACCAATATCAAAGAACTAGTACAACATAATGGGAAACTGGTTGGCGCAGCTCATTAGTGCTCAGACAATCAGATTCACGCTCCTCAGTCGCCACGGTAACCGGTTAAGGGATTTGGTTATTTTTTGGTTTCCTTTGGTCTCATCCCAATTGGTTACTCTCTTTTTGGCCCCTAAGAGACTCATTCTATGGGCAGTCCCTATTTATCTCTCCGGATCAGGTGGCTTCTTCTCATAGCCTCCTTCCTTCTTTGTCACTGTATCTGAGCAAGGATATAGGGTTTTCTTCCTGGTTCTTTCCCTATTGAGCTCTTGAATCAATTTTTCTTATTAATATATATATATATATATATATATATATATATATATATATATATATATATATATATATATATATATATATCCGTGGCTTGCCACTTTTGTTTAAAAAAAATAAAATTAACCTTTCTATTTCCAAAATGCCAACAAGATTAATTAATTCTATTTCAATTAAATTTAAATCTTTCTTTTCGAACAGCATAAACATAATAAATTTAACATTAAAATTAACCATTTAATTGAACTTGCTACCAACCTTAATTGAGCAATTCAATTAACGATTAATCACATAAAAAGGGAGCCTATTTAATTTAATCCCCAAAATACTAATGCAAAAACACACATTAAATCAAATTAAAGATTAAGGATTAATTGCTCGATTAACCACACACAAAACACGCAACCCAAGAAAGTCAACCAGACAGATGATCTGCATACCCAACCAAAGGGAATACCGACGACTACTGACAATGCTCACTTGAGCATGAATATGGTCAAACAAGGGTCTCACTTCCACCTAATCCAACTCTAAGGATCAAAGAGGTACACTCAAACCTGCGAATCTAGGTGGAGACAAACCTCGCACCCATGTGGTACTGTACCTGAAATCTCCTGCAACCAAGAGTCATACATGCATACATATATATATATATATATATATATATATATACTTAATGAAAGTGTTAGCCCAAGATTAATAACACAAAATTGGAGAACTAATAAACTTGCATGCGAATTGGTGCGAAAACCGCATTAACAGGTATGCACTAAAATCAAAACATCTGACTATAACACTATAATATGATAAACTAACCAAGGTCAAACCGAGATTAGAAATTGATTAGGGTAGGGGTGCTACAGAAATTGTAATGCCCCGCCAGGAAACCCCGAAGGGATAAGCTAAAATAACAAGAATAGAGTGCAATTTTTTTTTTTTTAAAGTTACAACACATAAGATGCAACAAGATAACAAGATTCAGATTACATAGTGGAAGACTTCAACTAACTCCTAAAGAGTTTCCCAACGAGATTACTTAAATTTTCACAATACACTTAGCTCACACAATTAATCCATTAAGCTGAATATCTTAATAACGAGATAATTCACAATCAGGATAATTTCTTTCAAAGATGGAAATATAAATCACAAGCAAGAATTCATCATTAAGATCCATTCATGAACTTCATTCAATCTTTTCATTTAAAATTACAACCCATACATATAACATTCTAATACACTAGGATTTCATCAAAGCATAAGCGATCTTACCAAGCATATTTAAATTCCTTAACAACAACTAAGAATAATTCATTACTCTAAGATACATTATTCCATATTCCAACTTATTGCATTAAAAGGACGATTTCACACATGCATTACGATAAATCGCATCTCAATCAATTATGCATTCGATCCACATGGCAGTCAAGATAGAACTGAATATAAGCATTAATAGTTAATTCCAATTATCCACATAACCATTTTAACATAAGCAAATCATGCAAGATAAGCTGAATAAAGGAAACATGAGAGAATACACCACATAACACCATAATGATCTCGGAGTTCACCCCTAAAGGGCTACATCTCCGGGTCTGCGCAACTGCAAGACCCCTTCTGATAAATAAAAAAGTTAAGAGTACAAGAGGTTACACTATACAATCCAGCCATCAAGGCGATACATAAGCAATATACAACGACCACAACGGTCAATAATACATAAACGATCCTTACAAAGAACAGGATCCAGCTGAACATAATCAAAGCTAATAACATAAGAGGTCCAAGAGAGCATCCATAAAACTGAGCCATCACCACCCAAGGTCTTACATGAAACCGACACTCACAAGGGCAGAGGCAAAAAGGACGACCCTCAAAGGTACTCAAAGCAGGACAAAACAACAACACACTAGCGAACGTAGGGACAAGTGTCATCACATGACCTGGTATGGATACCATGGCAAGTCTTCATAGGTCCCGACCCATGCACTGGTAACCCTGGCAACCTAATCCAAACTTCCGGCCCATCCAAGCCTCATGTGGACCCACACATCCTCTCGTGAAGACAAGGAAGATGGTTTGCCATTTCAGGCCTTCTCACAGCATGCCGAATCTATGATAGCATTCGTCCCATGTGTGAGGCACAATTATCTTATTTAGAGATTATTTTCTAATCTACTTAGGTTATCACTTATTAGACTCACTTTCGACGGGTTATCCAGCAGCCACTTTGGGCGCGGCCCCCAATCGAAAGCCACTTTCCCATACGACACTAGACTAACTCAGACGATCTCCAACCAGGGAATACACAGGGTCAGACGAACGGAGTTCAAGAAGAAGAACAATCATCTGGTCAAACACGACTCAAGGGTGAACACATACTGACGATACTCTAACTAGAGACCTGACAACTAAGGTCAACCATGAATCATCATTCGACTCACACAAAGAGGATATAACCAACTAAGTCAACATCACAATCCAAGGTCAACTCAAAATTCGAGGACTGAAACAGGTACACCAAGTCAATCCATACGACAGGGTCCTATTAAACAAAGCAAAACATGCCATTTCATAATTAAAGCGAATACAGTAATTAAACTTGCAATGCAATAATCAGAAAAGACAATATTTCCTCAATTTGATTTAATCATTAAACGACGATCAAGTTTTCTACAAGATCCAATCAGATTACAGTTATCTATCTCATCAAGGGTTAAGTTGTTCTTGGTTTTCTAACTCCTAAGTTTCAAAGCATCGAACAGGCAATTAGGCCGCAATGAGTTTTTAACCAATTCATATTAATAAAATACAGACAACCATTAAACGATTAAAATAAGATATTTAATCTCCATCCCAAAACGTCATAAACATACTGGACTAAAAATCAATCTCTACAGATTCATAATTTCACTTCCAGATGCATTATACGAATTACGTAATTAAAAATGTAGAAAGAGAAACTAAAGAAGCTAATCATTTCCAAAAGCACATCGTTTCAATTTAAACACCCATCGATAAATATTTCACTACTTCTCAATTAGCCGAATGCTCTAATCAGCTAGAGGGTGAGATCTAGATTCACTAATCCCAGATCCATCGGAATATACACAACAATATTCAATTGCAAAAGTTCACAGTTTCAGAACTTAATCAGGAAGGGAGCAAAAATCATGAAATGAAAATGAATAGTTAATTCACCTATAACTCCGTTATAACACTAATCAATATCCAAGTAACATTTCCAAGATTAATGCTACCATATTCCTAATTAAGAAACTAACTAAAACTTAACGTTAAGATGGCTTACATTAAAAAAAATACTAATATCATATGCATTTTCTTTTCTTCCCTTTTTTAAATGATAAAAAAAAATACATTAAAAACGTCCCATGAATCAACAAACTATGATTTCATTTAACAAGAAAAAAACGCATTATAAAACATGCATTAAAAAAAATGATTTTTTTTAAAACTTTGTTTAAAACAAAAAAACGCATTTTAAATAAGGGGCGAGGGCGGCCGTGCCCTAACCCCAGCCGCAGGGGAGGCTCGTGGGCGGCGCCACTGCGGTGCCCGCAGGCTCCGCGGCGCCCTGCGGCCACCGCGGACCTGCGGCCACCGCAGTGCCGCGGCCGTAGCGCTGCGAGGGTAAACAAAGGAAACGGGGGCGGTGAAAGGTGGGGGCGAACGGGGGAAGGGGAGGAGGAGCGGGTGGAGCTCCGCTCCCCGCCCTCCAACCCCAAGGGTTTCGTTAAAACAAATTCGCCCGGTTCGTTTCCATTAACCAAATCAAAACATCAACGCACAGTTGCAAGTTTAAACAACGCCCAGCTTCGGTTTTAATAAATTTTCGCCCAGCTCGGTTTCCCAATAAAATAAATAACGCACAGGGCAAACATATATATATATTTTTTTCTCTGAAACACAGTTCGGAAACAATGAAAATCCAAACACCCACCGCAATTATGATAAGAAAATTTCGATTTACCATGAATTCGGTTTAAACAACTGAGATAGAAATCACGTTTTCATGATGGGTTTTCTCATTCTATACAACGCCCAAGGGTTTCAAACGCCCAAAAACATGAGGAAATAACAACACCTCTAAATCACTTCCAGCCAAGCTGGTAATTTACCAAATCGATCCATAAACATGGCATTCGAAGAAGATATTAAAACCAAGATAAAATCTTCATTTTCATTTCAAACAAAAAACCAAAATTGAGAGAGTTGGATCCTACCTTAACACGCAATCCTGGCAAGATCGGCTGAAGAATCCTAATCTCCAGCTGCCCAAATCCTTCCTTCTCCATCCAAAAATCCTCCAAAATCCCTTCCCAGCCAAATCTTCTCCAAATTTGTCCATTCTTTCCAATTTCCCCAATTTGGGTTATATGGAAGAGTTGACCCAAAATTTCCATTTTTGGAATAAAAACTTTTATTTAAAAATAATACTCAAAATTTAATTCTTTTCAACAATATCAACAATACAACTTGCTTTTCAGTTTTACAATCGATTTCTCATATCAGATCAATTTAACCTTTCAAATTAATAATCTAACGAAAATACAATTAACTCTATGGCGATAACATATAAAACTTCCTTTTCAACAGCATATATATATAATGCATTTAATAATCGAAATCAGCCATTAAATCGAATTCACTCCCAATTAAAATAAGCAATACAATATCAACGAAAATCACCTAACGGAAACCAGATTAATTTAATCCATTAATCCTCAATGCACAAACGCATATATTTAATCAAGAAATTACTAAGGACTAATTCATCAATTAACCAAACACACCAGGCACGCAAACCGAGAAGGTCAACCAAACAGACAACTCGCAAACCCAAGCAAGAAGGGATTACCGACGACGACTGGCAATGCTCACTTGAGCATGACTAAGGCCGACTAAGGTCTTACGACCACCTAATCCAACTCTAAGGATAAAAAGGTATGCTCAAACCTGCAAAACCAGGTGACGACGAACCTCGCCCTCATGCGACTTCGTACCTGAAATCTCCTGCAACAAAAGATCATACATGCATACATATATATAAAATTTACTGAAAGCGTTAGCTCGATGTTAATACCACGAAATAGGAACACCGAATAACTTGCATACAACTAGTGAGAAAGTCACATCAACAGCGATGCGTAAAATCAACATCTAACTGTAATCATTATATCAAGATAACTAATCACGATTAAACCCAGGTTAGAGATTGATTACGGTAGGGGTACTACAGAAATATTGCAATTTACTTAATTACATAAATTAAAATAAAACAACAAAATATTATATTTTCACAATAATAATTTTTTTTTTTTTTTTTAGGTAAGTGCTATCTTTACGGGGATAGTGCCCTATATTAATGTATCAAAATATGGTTACATACTGTTTGCCTTCAGACATAACATAAAAACTAAGACTATCCACCCGCCACCCTGATTACATAATCCTGACCCAAGATATACTATGAAGGCAGACCCATCTTGCCACCTACATATCTTGGGTTGGGATGTTAATTCCTTGGATTTTTTAACCGATGCCTTCGCGTGAAGAATCCATCTTGCTCAGCTCAATAATGCTTTTTTTCATCGAGTATTTGTCAAATGTGACAATTTCATTATTGCATTCAACTCTCAGATTTGCTAGATGGTCTGCCAATCGATTCCCTTCTCTGTATACATTATTGATATCATAAGTTCCAATCAAGCTAAGTAACTGGTTAATTTGGGGAAGCCATTTTTCCAAATTCCAACTGTGAAAATATGATTTGATTATCCCATTTATAACAATTTGTGAGTCTCCCTCAATGATGATTTTGGAGAGTCCTTTTTGTACACATAGATTCAATCCTACCTCTAAAGCTCTGATTTCTACCGCATTATTGGTGACATGGCCAAGGTCACCATATGCTCTGTGAAGAATATCTCCTGTGTTATTTCTGATTATGACACCTAGGCCAGCTTCTCCCGGGTTTCCTCTACTCGCACCATCAAAGTTAGTTTTAGCCAATCCTCTTGTGGAGCTTTCCATCTGACGTTCTTTCTATCCAGTTTCTTATTGGTGGTGAGGGGGATGCATGTCTTTTTTTTCAGAAGCCAATATTTTTCCATCATGCAATCCCATTTATTATATGCATTATTTTTATATTTGCTTACTTTTCCATTGACAGTTTCTTCAATTGCACTTTTGATATTGCAGATGAGTTTGTCTACTGGGAGCTCTTTTTCTTTAAATATCCTCCTATTCCTTTCATTCCAGATATGCCATGTAATTAATGATGGTCCAACTATCCAGAGGTCGCTCCATTTTGAGTTGTGCTTGATAGGCCATGCAGTGAGGAAGTTATATAACTGTTCATTCCTGACACATTTGAAATTTGTATTCTCAAAGAACCAATTCCAGCAGGTTTCCGCATCAGGACAGTTATGAAGTAGATGATTGGTAGTTTCTTCTTGTGTTCTACACATGATGCACATGGTGGGGCCCTCAATGCCTACCATTTTTAATCTATCCCCAATTAGAATTTTGTTGTGGAGTGCTATCCACAAGAATGCTCTTGCTTTTGGTAGGAGCTTCTTGTCCCAGCATAACTTGTATGGCCATTCCGGATTAGAATTTTTATTCCTTTGAACTTCATATCCAAGTTTTACTGAATATGCACCAGATTTGGTAGCACACTAGAAAATCTTGTCTTCTTCTAATGATATTGGGATGACTCTACCTTTTAGTATTTTGTTTGTTTGGTTGCATAATATTGGGCATCCATTGGTGAACTGTTTCCATGCTTTTTCCCCATCCTTTTCTTTAGCTGTGTCAAAGTAATCGCCCACAAATTGGCCCCAAGTGTTCTCCATGCTCTCGATCCAGTCATGATTGTTGATTAATTCCATCAGAGCGGGTTCCCCTTCCCAAGAATCTCTCCAAAATTTAGCCGTTCTGCCATTCCCAACATGCCAAGAAATATGCTCCGTTATGATGCTTCTGCAGTCCCACAGAAAGTTCCATGTGGCTGATCCTCTTTCAGAGTTCGCCATGGTAAGAATTCTGTTTGGGTTTTCTGAGTCCAGATACTTCCTTTGGAATATCTTGCACCATAGCTTCTGGTACTCAGTGTACATTTTCCATGCCAGTTTTGCGCCCAAGGCTTTATTTTGTAGGTCCATTTTCCTTAGTCCAGCACCTCCTTCTTCCTTTACTAAGCACATTGTATCCCAATTTATGAGAGGTATCTTTTTGGTCTCCTTAGCTCCTTCCCATACAAATTTCCTCAGAATATTGTCTAAGTTTTTTCCAGCAGCATATGGAAGCTTGAAGCAAGACATACTGTAAACTGGGATAGTTGAAAGTACTGATTTTACCATGGTGAGTCTCCTTGCCTGTGATAGCCATCTATTCTTCCATTGATCTGATTTTGCTAAATAAGAATTCTTCACATCATCCCATATTTGTGATTGTCTGCAACCTTTGTCTATTTGGACTCCAAGATATTTGAGGGGGAGGTCTTCAATTTCTATCCCCATGAGATTTGCAATTCTTTGCTGAGATTTCTTATTGGTGTTCAAAAATATTACTTGTGATTTCTGCTTGTTCATAATCTACCTAGACTATTCTGAGTAGTTGTCCAATGTATTCATAATGCAATTTGCTTCCTCAATTATCACTTCTCCAAAGATAATGGTGTCGTCAGCAAACTGAGAATGGGTGACAGCTCTCATCTGTTCATGCACTTTGATTCCTTTCCATGTGTTTTCTGCTTGTCTTTTTTGAATCAGTTTTCCTAACACTTCAGCCATGAGCACAAAAAGGGCTGGGGATAGAGGGTCACCCTGTCGCAGACCATTGGTGGCACCAAAGAATCCACATACATTTCCATTTACCAACAGTGAAAAGTTTACCGTAGATATAAAAAATTTGATACACTCAATCCATTTTCTAGGGAATCCACATTTTTTAAGGACACATATTAAGAAATTCCAAACAACACGATCATATGCTTTAGCTACATCAAGTTTGATGATCATACCTTTTTGCTTTTCTTTATGGATAGAGTGAATTATTTTAGAAACCAAGATGATGTTGTCCACTATTTCCCTTCTTGGAGTGAATCCATTTTGATTTTCCGAGATGACTTTAGGAAGTAGTTTCTTTAGTCTTTCAGCCAAGGCTTTGGAGATAATTTTGCAAATTGTGTTGCATAGGGATATGGGATGAAAATCCTTCATTGATTCGCAGTCCTGCTTCTTGGGTATTAGCGCAATTAGAGTGTGGTTTATTTCTTTAACAAACTTCTGCTTCTTTCTGAATTCCTCAACTACAGACTAGATGTCTTTGCCCATAAAATCCCAACATTTATGGAAGAATTTTGTAGTTAGTCCATCCAGTCCGGGTGCCTTATGTGGATGTAGAGCAAAGGTAGCCTTTTTGATTTCTTCTAGTGAAAAAGGTGCAAGCAACATTTCACAATCCCCTTCTGTTATAAGTTTGTCAATCACCTTTGAAATTATAGGGAAATTCTCATTGTCATTTTGGTCCTTTTCTCCCAACAGCCCTATGAAGTAATCTAGTGCTGCTTGCTCTATTTCTTTCTCATATGTTTTTAGTGAGCCCTGTTCATCCTTGGTTGTGCTGATTTTGTTCTTGGCTCTTCTAGCTTTGGAGGATGCATGAAAGAATTTTGTGTTCAAATCTCCATCCGCTATCCACAGTTCTTTAGACTTGTCCTTCCAGTATGTTTCTTCCCTCTTTAAAATCTCCCCATACCGTTCTTTTAATTTTTTTTCTAATTCATAGTCAGAATTTGTCATTCTGTCCACCATAACCCAATTACTAATAGTTTCCATTTCCTCTTCTAATCTAGTTTTTTCTACAAATATGTTCTTGAAGGAGAATCTATTCTAGATTTTGAGTTTATTTTTTAGAAAATGGATTCGTTTCATGAATTTGTAGCTTGGGGAACCAGAAAAAATGTTTCCTTCTAACCACCAATTTTTAAGATTGGTCATGAGATTTGGATCGCGCCACCACATGCTTAAAAATTTGAAATAGTTTTTCTTACCAGTTAACTCTTGCGCGATTGACAGGGATAGAGGGAAGTGATCTAAGCCGATTTGAGGAACAATGTTAGTCTCCATGACAAATTCACCCCTTATCCACCAATCCCTGACAAAGAAGCAGTCTAATCTTTCTGAGATTTTTGAAAAATTAAGTCTTCTATTTGTCCAAGTAAACCGACCATTTTTTAGTATAATATCTATCAATTTTCAATTTGATGCAAAATCCTTGAAATCATCTATCACCTTTGTAGATTTCCTGAGACCTCCCTCCTTTTCATTGATGTCTAGTATAACATTGAAGTCTCCTACCATTATTGTTTTATTTAAATCAAGCAGCCTGGCTTGATCAGTAATTTCTGTCTAGGCTTTCAGTTTCTCTTTTGTTCTAATAGGTCCATATATGTTGAACAAAGGAAAATTGAGGTTTGTTGTTTTATGGTGAATAATGCATGCCATCCAATTGTTGCATGATGCAATCAGATTGACCTCCACACAAGTCAGGTTCCAGATTAATCCCAGCCCTCCAACAGTGCCTTGAGCATCTTGGAAAACACCTTCCCATCTAAAGCAGTATTTCATAAGTTCCATAGCTTTTTCTCCACTGAGCTTGGTTTCTTGCAACATAACTAGATCTGAATCTAACTTGTTCAAAACTCTTTTGAACAAGCACTTTTTGTCAGGGGCAAATAGGCCCCTGACATTCCAGGATGTAATCTTCATCTTTCTCTAAGGGAGGGGTTTCCTCCCTTGGGTACTTTCATGTAATCCAATATACTAATAATTCCTTTTTCCTTTTCTCTTTGTTCTCTTGTCATCCTGTGGCTCCTTCTCCCTCTCATTCCTTTGGATCTACCAAGAAAGGTGTTAGCAGATTGACTTATGCATCTTGGATCTAATATATCGAGCTCATCTTTGTCCTCTATTTGTTCTGAGTTCTTCGAGCAGGTTTCAACTTGTCCTTCCAAGTCTTCCTCTTGATTGCCTTGTGTCTCCTTCTCAGTTAATTTTGGCTCAATTCCTTTGTCAGATTGGTTTTTATCCAAAGACTTGTTCGCCAATTCCTTAGAGGGGGTCTGTGAGACGTTCTGTGGGGTGCTATCTGTTTGTACTTTCAGGGGGATGACCTCTAATCCTTGGCCTTCCTATGGTGGAATGTTTTCTTTTCTTCTCCAAACTTTTTTAGGGTTCCTTTGGGGTCTGTCAAAATCTTTTTTAACAAAAATTCTGCAACTTTCAGTTTGATGTAGTCTACTTCCACATTTCGTGCATGGCTTTATTTCCTTTTCTATTTCAATTTTTTGGTTCCATTCTCCATCCATTGATAGGAGGGTGATTGATTGTGGAATCTTTTTAACGGCTGCAATTTTCAATCTCGCATATGTGTATAGATCCTGTTCTATAATTCCTTCGTCAATTTCTAGCAGAATACCCAATGTTCAACCAATTTTTTCTAGACTTTGATCGCTCCAATACTCTATTGGCAAATTAAATAATCTTATCCAAGCTGGTGTTTCATATTCCGCCAAGGATGTTGGATCAAAATTTGGTGCCCATGGTTGGATGTATAGAGGATATGTGTCTAAAAACCAGTTTTTTAGATCTAGGGTGTAGTCTCTGTCCATGCCATCTTTGAATACAACGATGAAGAAATTTTTGGGAAGAAATTTGATGACAACATGCTTTCCCCAATTTTTGTCCACCCATGTGCGAATGATTTTCCTGGGCATTTTTGGTCCAACAAATCTAGCGATAGCCGCATGAGTTTCAAGGATGTGTCTATCTTCATCTACTTCCTCAGTGAGGTCGATTTCAATTGTGTCACTTTCTATTTTTTGTTTTGGATGCCAATTGTTTCAGGCATTTGTGGTTTTATCCATTGGTTTGTGACATGCTTGTTCTGCTTGACTATTTGGCATTCCCTGATCATCCCAGTCTACTTCCAGTATTCTCCATTTGACAGGTTTTCATAGGTGGTCTTGCCCTAGTTTCTCTCTTTCACATGCATCCTGGTGGCTTTCGCTATTCGGCTGCTCCTTTTCGCAATTCAGCTGCTCTTTCTCGCTCCCCATTGTTTATGTTGGCACTTATCTTATAGAATAAAGATCCATTCAATTAATTACATAAGATCTATTTATATTTATTTGATTTCAGCCTTTGTATCTAGCACAGAGAGATACATATATGTGCTAAAAAAACAACACTTTCTTTACCATGACATTGAATCTTTCTTTGGCTTTAATGTTGCAACCATAGGGGGCTAAATCTATCTTTGCCACCCAGGAGGTTGAAAGATATTTGTTAATTTTTTTAATTTATATTCAAGTTATTAAAATCTATTTACCAATTTCATTAGAATGGGAATTAGGATTGGGTGGGAGGGAGCTAGTGGGGATGATGTAATCAATGTATTTTGTTATGGTTTGTTAATACTTGTAGTCTTTCGATCACTGATTTGTTTTGTTTTCTACAATAATAATTTTTTAATAAGATAAATAATTATTTATTTAATCAATTCTATAGCTTTTAATTTATTGGAAATTCACATAGAGATATAAATCATTAAAATAAATTTCAAACCTAATTCTTGTTAATGTACATTTATTTTGCTATGCTTTTTATTTTATTATTCATATATAATTTTATAAAATAAAATTTTAATTGATAAATAAAATTTTAAATCTTTTTAATATATTTATAAATTAAATTTAAATTTCATAAAATAATACTTTAAGATAATTAAATCAAATATAATTTTTTTTTTATATAAGCTAAATTTTATGGAATACGAAAATCATAATTAAAGCCTAATTTAATTATTTCTAGTAAATTTCTACAATCCATGACAATAACATTAATTTTTGAGTTGGATAAATGCATAAGTGAGACATATTGTTGACTACTATGTAAATTGTTAGGCCCAATATGGAAAACTAATGTACTGAGAGGGGAGGGGTGAATCAGTACTCCAAAAATTTTCTTGAATAATATCTTTACTGTTATGCATAAACTGAATAGTATAGTAACATAAAATAAAGCTAAAACAAATAGATAACAATCATACATGATTCACTCCATAACACATATATTTTGATTACGCAGAAACTCTTGGTTAGAGAGAAAAACTGCAGTGGGGATGGTACCCACAACTTCACTACTGCAATAATAAAGAGTGCTCGGTTAGAGCTACATATTTAGCTATTTTTGATAGCTTACCCTATTAGGAGTAACAAGATTTGTTAGATCTACCTTGCTAAAGGATCTTACAACACTTAATCTAAATGTTGCACCTGGTTAGAGGCTTTACAATTTATAGACTTGATTAGAGTCTTTTACCTTGTTAAAGGTTTCTCTTTCAACTTCACAATATTACAATAAAATCATTACAAATATCTACAACTTTACATCTGAAATTTTATAGCAGATTCTATGTGCTTAGAATAGATTACCTTGCTTATAGCATACCTCGGTAACCCATATAGTAACTCGGTAAACCCTTCTGTTTACTCTGTTCTTTAACTGTTCTCTGAAAACCTTCTCGGTGACCTCTGTGTCTCTATAACAGTCTTCTTACACTCATGCACACACTTTTTAACTCTTAACTCATGTTGTATAAATAGATCTCTTAAGACGGTGATCCAATTCATTGCTTCGATCTTACAAACATGATTTATTGAATGAATAACCATGCAAATAATTTCATTGGTTAGATGACCTTGAAATCATACACAATCTTCTAGTGCAATTTCCAATGTGATAACGGTTAGATGTGCCTTGATCTTGTAACACGTTTTCATATGCATGTCCAGGTTCAATGAATCTGGTAACACGTTTCACTCGGTGTGTCATCTTTGCTGCTCGGTAGACATGAAAAGATACTCGGTAGATAGCTCGGTGTATACTGCGTTTTGTGACTGCTTTCTTCTGTAACCGACTAAATTATGCATACCAACTGAATATTTCGGTAATAGTAACCAACTAGAGTATATAGTATAACTTTGACATAAAACTAATGGCAATCTAATAAGTAGTAACAATCTCCCCTTTTGACATTAGTTGAGATGTTTGACAAAAACTACTTTCAAAGTTATAACTCAAAAATTCTATATACTTTGCAAAATGATTATACTTGACATTATATACAATAGTCAATGAGATAATATATCAGATATACTCCCCTTATCATTATACTGTACAAAACTCTGATTTTGCATGCTTGGTGATCTGTTCTTGATCTTTACTTGGATATTCTGCTTATTCTACTCGGTATACTCCCCCCATATACTATACTCTGAATACTATATCATTCTTTGTATACTGTATCAAAACTGTATCACTCCAAGACTGTATGTATTAGTCCCCCTTTTTGACAAACATCAAAAACTTAATTTCCATTCGGGGGCGGTAACTGGTCAAAATGTACTTGTTCTGGGTGTCGGTGAGAGCGACAGAGAGTGCATCCTTTACACTGTCCATTAAAGAATTTTGTGCTTGAATATCAGCCAATAGTGATATTAAGCCATCAAGAGTGCTTCCCTCTTGTGTAGTAGACAAGTATGTGGCTTGGTTGATTTGTTCTTGGACTGATGAAAGATGAGGAAGGAATAATGTCTAGAGTGTCATTATATCCATCCTGATCTTGTGTTCTTCATTTCTTAGTTCCAATTGTTGAGCCATTAGCTGTTGAAGCTTTGTATAAAAATTCTAAATTGAATTTGGCTCTATGGTCAACTTGCTTGAGAGATCAGTGATCTCTTTCTCAATTGCCTCTATTTTATTCTTAATGTCTTTAATGAATAAAGAAAATGTGCAGAGTTTCTGAAATAAATAATGAATGTGCTTGAGTTGAGGAGTCAACTCAGCAATAAATTTGACAAGTTTAACTTTGTCAATAGCGATAGCTTTTTGTACCTCTTCTATCATTTTGGCAGTGAGCTCTTTGGCTTTCAGCTTGCTCAAATACTCCGATGCATCTACTCCAGATGTTTCTATCTTTGTTAGGAGTTCATCCAGTTGAATGTGGATGGCTGCATCTATTGATACTGTAGCTTCAGGTAGCATATCTACTAGGAGTGCTTTTACCTTTTGAAGTACTTTATTTTTCTTTTGAATGGCCATTTGCTTCTCTTGTTCGGCCTTTGCTTTGCACAGTTCTCCGAAATCAATGAGTGCTTGCCCTTTCAATTTGGATATATCAACATTGGGCAACACTATTGGTTTTGACAATTCAAGTTTAAAACTATGCTTCTTCACTTTCTTTTCTTTACCTTTCACTGATGGAATTAAGACAAGTGCTTGTGAGGCTTGATTACCCTCGGTAGGTTGCTCGGTAGAGGCAACACTTTGATCAGTTCCTTTAGCTTATGTGGTGTCTTTTGGTGTCTCGGTACTGGGTGTCTCAGTTGCGACATTTTTAGTGCTAGAAGGTTCTTGAGATGTCTGCTCTTGAGTAGTACCTTCTCCTGTTGCAGATTTGTGATCTTTAGTGCCTTGATCTGTATCCTGAGGAGTTTCGGCTGGGACAGGTTGCTTGACTGGTGGATAAGGCTGAACTTGTTCTAAAATGGATTTACTAGATACAAGTTTTGCATATGTAGTGCCTTCTATCATTTCCTGCTCCGATGCTTCTGTATCCATGACATCTTCATCTATTTGAATAGTGTCAGCAGGGTCTTGTTCGGTAGCATCAGGACCTTGCTTGATGACATCAAGATCATGCTCAGTGACATCAACGATTTCAACTGTAGTTTGTTCACCGACATCCTTGAAGATTTCCTACCACTTTGCTTTTGTCTCATTTTCTATGTCAATATAGAGCCCATTCATCAATTTTAAGGCTCTTTGTTTGACAAGAAACCTTGAATTGTAGGTTGTCAGATGTTCCTTTATTTTAGCTACTGACATATCAAGAAAGAGATGGACTAGACTTCTTTCTCTGATTTGTTTCTCTGAGTCAATTGCATACTTCCACCTATTATCAATATGCAAGTAAAGTTCATTTGGAAGTGACTTTGCTAGTTCCAATGGAGCTAACCGAAACTTTAGAAGTGTGCAGATGACAACTTCTTCAATTTGTCTCGTTTCATCATTGTTCCTGGTTTCATACTTAACAAATCTAAATGAATGAAATCCTCCATATTCTTTCAGATTAGCACAGAAGTTTTCAACACTATGTACATCTACCTTCTTGCTTTTGACAATCTGGAATTTGTTTGCATCCTCGGATTCTGTATCACTAGACTCTTTTGCCAAAATGAGTCTCCGAGTAGATTTCTTGTATGTCTTTGTTACCTTGGGAATAGTAACACTCTTTGTCTTCTTACTCGGTGAGGCTGCAGATGCTCTAGTGTTAGGTCTCTTTGTTGGAGGAGTCGGTAGGGCCTTTGAAGTGTCCTATTTCTTTCTTTTTAACACTTTACCCTTAGGCAATTTGGTGCTCAGTGTTATAGCTGCCTCTTGAGCTTCATATTCTTCTTCAGTGATGGCAAGAGTGCCTTTGATAGGTGTCGAGGAAGAGTCTTCTCCGAATTTCTCAGACAATGCCTTAATCATCTTTGTTGCCTTTCTTGTAGCTTTGGGTACTACAATGCTCATTTTTACCTTTTCCTTTACTTCTTCATAGGTTCCATATCTTAGCTCAGTAGCATGCCTTGGTAATGTAAGAAATGCATCAATTTGTTGTTTTGTGATGTCAAAATCAATCTCGTAACCCATAGGTGGTAAAGATTGAGTCCTTGGTTCCACAACATTCACATAACAGTAATCGGTGTCAACTTCAAAACATATATCATTTTTGTATTTCTCTACTAGTTGAGGCGGTATCCTATATCTGTTGTGCATTTTCTCTTGAAATTTACTGAAGTAATCATCCATGATATCATTGAAATTATCTCCTAACTTCTTGATGAAGTCATTAATCTGATGGGTGATTGGTCGGTGTAGCTCCCAAACTACTTTATTGACTGATGCAAAGAATTTTTCAAAGTAGAAAAACATGCATACCAGTAGTGATCCAAACTTTAGAGTATTAGCGAGTTGTTCTTCTTTGGCTTCCTGATTGTGTTCAGGTTCTCAAACAGATTCTTCAATAACATCTCACATAAGTCAATTTTCATTCCCTTTTTCACAATTTTATAAGCTAAGTCAACTACTACACAGGGTACACTGTTTTCCCTTGATGATTGGAAGAAATAGTAACCAATTACTCTAATAGAAAACTTAAGTTCTGCATCAGTGACATTGTTCAGTCTTGGTCCTCTGTAATCAGATTCTACTCCAGTTAAACTAATCAATTTCTTCTGTGATATCATCTTCTGGGCTCGGGCATGATCATAGATAGGGTAATCGGTAATCAAATGAATGATTTCCTTGGTTATCTTGAATGGTTGCTCTTCTAGCCACATGAAATCATCATGAACTCTGCTCAGAACAAACTTGACCTACTGGGGTTTGAACACACGAGGATAGGTTACGGCTTCAGTTAATCCTTTGATTTTGATGTGCTCATATTTTTTGTTCAATTTACCATCGGTACACAGCTCATCATAGGTGTCTTTGATTTCAACATGACCGAGTTCTTCAACATGACATTTGGTGAAGAATCTCACATCTTCGACTAACAACACTCTGTTCGGGATGAGTGAAAAGGTGGTTTTGTCATATGGTTCAGAAGCGACTTTGGGAGTCAAAGAGTATTTCAGTGAGGGCTTCTCTACATTCTTGACAACTATGGGATCTTGGATCTTGGGCGCCATTTAAGATTTCAGGTAAAAACTAGTAAGGAGTCCTTAGGGTTTCAGGATTTCAAATGACAGACGCTTTAAACTTAGCAGATAATGGCAACTAGATACTCTCGGTAAATCAGCTTAACAATGTGTTGAGATTTGATGTAAATACCTTGAATTTTCTTTGGAGGAGGTTTGATCGTCTTTGAATCGCTTGCTCTGCTTTCTCAAAAACTTGGTAAGTGTAAATGACCGCGAAAATGCTTTTAAGTACACAAAATACATTATCAGGCTCTGTGCGGGTTAGGTCAAAAATATTAAATGCACTCGGTTCCTCTTTAACTGATTTACTCTCCTTTTTTCATTTTAATCGAGTAACCAAATTTCCTTCATTTACTGACTTGACAGGCTTCATGTATTCACCGACTTGACAGGTTTCCTATAAAGTGCTTCAAAAGACTTTGATAGAATATCAAACTTACTAATACATCTTAACTATGCAGATTTTGAATTTAGTACATAATAGAATAGGAACTATTATGATTTTAACCGTCGGAGAATGTAGTCCCTTCATACCTTTGTTGATTAATTTGGAATAGGTGCACCTAACTCGGTAGGTAAGGTGCTTTCTTTATTTGACACAATTTCCTTCTTTTTCCAAATCATCTGTAGATTTTCTTTTATTTCCTCAGTGTCTTTTCTAGGTTGGTCTCTACAATCTCCAGCCATGTGTCCAACTTTGTGACAATGAAAACATGCCATACCAGGATTTCTCCATGATCTTCTGTTGTTCATTCCAAACCTTATAAAATAGTTAGCACTAATATGTCCATATCTTCCACAACATTCACACCATATCCTTGTATTGTAATCCCATGGTACTGCTGCATATTGTCGGTAAGGATCTGTATAAGTTCGGTAACCTCTAGTGTTTGCTTGGTGCGCAGACCACATGTAGTTCTTTTGCTTAAACCAACACTTCTCGGTACTATGTCCATATCTATTGCAGTTTCTACAAAACCCTTTGAATTTTGCCTTCTAATAATTGTTAACAGACTTTGTCCTACATTGATTAGATGTGTGACCATATTTATTGCAATTGTAACAATAACCATTGGACTTAGTGACATTCAGTTGCTTACCTTTTCTAATTTGGCATATGTTGGCAGTGTGACCTTGATGTCCATAGTAGTTGCAAATAAGCTTCTTTCTTTTAATGTTCTTCTTGATTCCAGCTTGCTTTGATGATTCTCCTCTCTCAGTAGTATAGATTCGCTTCTCAGTAGAGTCTTTTCCTTTGTAACCGAGTCCTGCATCTTTGTTGGGTCTTCTTGTATTCAGTTGCTCATCCAACATCTTTGATGCTTCATAACTCTTCTTCAGTGTTTCTTTGGATTTCTTCTCTATTTCAAGTTCATCGGTCATCCTTGATACTTCAAGTCTTAATGCTTGGTTCTCATCATTCTTCATAATTGCTTCATGATGTGCATAACCTAGTTGATCTAATAGGTTTTGTTGAATTCCAGTCAACCTTGAGATTTCATCATTCTTATCAGATACTAAGACTTCAAGTTGTTGTTTCTCTCTTTCTAGATCTCTTACTTTATCCTCAGCCGTTCTTAATGCATCTAGATTTTCAGTCATCTGTGTGCTGAAATGTTCATGTTCTCTTTTCATTGCTTTTAGTTGATCAACCAATGCTTTATTCTTTTCTCTCAATACTCCAATCATTTCTTTAGTCTCTTCAGATATACTGTTCTTAGATGATGTCTCAATTTGTTCCACTAACTCTTGAGAGTCCTGCAAGTCATCAGTTAATCTTCTTCTTACTTTCAGAGATTTTTGCATTTGCCTTTGAATGTCTGCAATCACTTGATTAGCATGATCCAGCTCTTCTTGCAAATACACAATCCTCCAAGATTGTTTATAGCCTTCCATTGACAAGATCTTCCTCTTTAGGTAGTTAAACCCTTTTTTAAGATTTAAGCTCTAATACCAATTGTTAGGCCCAATATGAAAAGCTAATGTACTAAGAGGGGAGGGGTGAATCAGTACTCCAAAACTTTTCTTGAATAATATCTTTACTGTTATGCATAAACCGAATAGTGTAGTAACATAAAATAAAGCTAAAACAAATAGATAACAATCATACATGATTCACTCCATAACACATATATTTTGGTTACGCAAAAACTCTTGGTTAGAGAGAAAAATTGTGGTGGGGATGGCACCCACAACTTCACTACTGCAATAATAAAGAGTGCTCAGTTAGAGCTACATATTTAGCTATTTCTGATAGCTTACCCTATTAGGAGTAACAAGATCTATTAGATCTACCTTGCTAAAGGATTTTACAACACTTAATCTAAATGCTACACCTGGTTAGAGGCTTTACAATTTATAGACTTGATTAGAGTCTTTTACCTTGTTAAAGGTTTCTCTTTCAACTTCACAATATTACAATAAAATCATTACAAATATCTGCAACTTTACATCTGAAATGTTATAGCAGATTCTATGTGCTTAGAATAGATTACCTTTCTTATAGCATACCTTGGTAACCCATATAGTAACTCAGTAAACCCTTCTGTTTATTCTGTTCTTCGACTATTCTTTGAAAACCTTCTTGGTGACCTCTATGTCTCTGTAATAGTCTTCTTACACTCATGCACACACTTTTTAACTCTTAACTCATGCTGTATAAATAGATCTCTTAAGACGGTGATCCAATTCATTGCTTCGATCTTACAAACACAATTTATTAAATGAATAACCATGCAAATAATTTCATTGGTTAGATGACCTTGAAATCATACACAATCTTCTAGTGCAATTTCCAATGTGATAACGGTTAGATGTGTCTCGATCTTGTAACATGTTTTCATATGCATGTCCAGGTTCAATGAATCGGGTAACACGTTTCACTCGGTATGTCATCTTTGCTGCTCGGTAGACATGAAAAGATACTCGATAGACAACTCGGTGTATACTGCGTTCTGTGACTGCTTTCTTCTGTAACCGACTAAACTGTGCATATCGACTGAATATTTCGGTAATAGTAACTGAATAGAGTATGTAGTATAACTTTGACATAAAACTAATGGCAATCTAATAAGTAGTAACATAAATGTGTATAGCTCTCGTGATGTTTTGGTTCAAACTACACCTTGTTCAATATATTCCAGAAAGCACTCAATACTGGGGGATGTTTTGTGGCACTCGGTATTCTGGACATTATAAGATATTGTATTTTTTGGCATATTTGAGATTTAAATCTCACAACCTTTCTATGTATTGTATAGCAAGGATCAGAGTTTTTCTTACTGGTTCTTTTCTCCGGGAGCTCTTTGAATCAACTTTATATAAATAAAATATATTAATTGGCACTGCCACCTTTTTATTAAAAAAAAAAACGTTAATTTTTAAGCATCAACATTTCGGATCACACTTTGTGATCCATCATCGCAATAAATTTTAATTCTAATTTAATTAATTAATATTTATTGTTAGCAAACACCAATATTATTATTTAAAAAATAATTGATAATTAAATTATTTTATCACTTAAAATGAATGTGTACTATTTTTCAATCACTATTGTTTAAGCAAGTTTTAATTTTGATAGGTGGAGCACTTCTTAATAGTTGTTTTTAAATAAATAAGCAATTACTACTCTACTTAAATATTATTCTTAAAGGTTTAATATGAATTTGATAATTATATTTTCAAACTTATATCAAAACCTAGATTTTATTTTTTAACTTTATGTATAAATAATTAATATTTATTTTTGACAAAAAATCAATATTACTATTAAAACAATTTAAAAAAAAAATAAAAAATTATCACTTAAAACTATTACTATTAAATGTGTGCTCCTACTTATTAATAATTATAATACTTTTCATATTTTAAAAATGTAATATAAAATAAAACTTTTAAAAAATATTCTAAAAAATTTATTATTATTAATTTATATATATTCATTATATTATCATTGATAAAAATTATTGAATCTAATATTAAAATATGAATACATTTAAATAAATTATTAAAATCATTTAAATGATTATTTTTAATATTTAATATCACAAAAATTTAAATAACTTTTCCACCCTCTACATAATCTCATTAAAAAAATTATATTTTATAGATTGAACTTTTTCTTCTTTTATTTCAACCGAACAAATGAACAAGCACTTTAAGATAGGTTGTGAAAAGCGATTAACAAATTCTAATTTTTAGAAGTTTAAATTTTTTAAATTTTTCTATACAAATCAAATTGCAAACCATCCAATATAGCAAATTACATAGTTTGCCATTGTTTTCCATTTAGGAGAAGCATATATTTGGAGCACATTCTTCTTTCTCTAAATATTTTTAACCCACTTTGGAAAACCAAAAAAAACACGGTGTTGCCTAATCATTCCTTAGGAAATGATAAATTGGAGACAATGTCCATTTATCTTTAATAACACGTAAAATGATACAAACAATTTGAGAAATTAAAAAAAAAAAAATAAAAAAAAAAATAAAATATATATATATATATATATATATATATATATATATATAAGAAAGATAGTAATTAATAATAATAAAAATAAATTTATCGGGGAATGCAAATATAACGTAAATACTTGTTTTAACATGTTTCCATTTTGCTATTTCTCCAGTTTTTACACTATGTGATTTTGCCAAATTAGAAGTCATAATTTTGATTTTTATATTTCAATTGTATTGCCATGTGTACACATTTAAGTTGCATTTCTTTTAAGTGGTCTTTCTTGTCATTGTGTCATTGGGCATGTATGGAATTGATAACTAGTTTTCTATTCTATCTTTTCTAAAATGAATCAACAATATATACTCAATTTTGATATTTGGTTTTAAATAAGTCTCTCCCAAATCAATTTCTTCCTTTTAACTGTTAACATTAACATGCTCTTGAAATCCATACTTGACTAAGTACTAATCAACTAGTGCAGGGTATATTCAAAAGAAATACCTAGGTGTGTTTGAGAAAATGCTACTGATAGGTGTGAAGTATAACCCAACAAACTTTGGCAAAAACCTCTACAAACATTCCAAAACTGGAGCTATAGGGCAATGAGAGTGAGAAGTGAACAATGAATGGTGATCCATTAAGAGAATTTTTTTTTTCATTAGATCTAGTTGTGATTGCCTTGTTATCCATGCATGCACAATAAACTAAACAACCAATTTCTCTATTACATGGAGAAAGAATTATGTTTCTACAGTTGTTGTCTGGTGACCATTCACAGAACCTACTTCTTTGATGAAAATTGTCATTATCTACACAATTGAATAGGTCTAGTGATAAACCCGTGTACACTAGAGTGGAGGTCATTCTTCTTCATATCCAATCCTTCTGTCTAAATGTGTCGCCTGTAGTTAAGATAGGCTTACCCTAATCCAAAGAAACAAAGTTGAACATCAACAAACTAACCATTAAGTTGGGTATTGACAACATTAGCGAAAAAATTGCTATAATATTTACCATTGTGTTATTATTAGCGACTGACCCCCTTTATGGTGTGATGTTTATGGTTCATTTGTCTTCAACAAAGGTGACATTTGAAGTAAGACATTTCTCACATAAATATTCTACCATGCAAGAAGTATTATCAAAAGAACTTTCTAGCAATGCATTCGTGCAATGTTTTCTTGTACATACAATGAAAATCAGCTCACAATGAATGTTGAAAGGGAGCTTAGTAAGCATCCAAGATTACAACAATATCATTTCCTATATAATAACATATCATTTTTATCAAACCAGGTGAACGTGATTGAAGACTAGATCCATCATAAGCTCTGCAGCAGAAGGCCTCACCATTCTTGGTGCCAAGCATTTCTCAATCAATTGTCTAACTTGTGGATCCAGAACTTTTCCCAAAGATGTGGGCATTCTACCAGAAGTCACCTTCTTGTAAACTTGAGCTACACTACTGCACTCACTATATGGAATCTCTATGGTAACCATCTCCAACATGTAGATTCCAAATGAATAGATATCCACTAGTTCATTATAATTATCCTCATACAATTCAAGAGCCATGAATTCAGATGTACCAACAACACTATGTGCAAACCCATCTTGCCCAAGAACACAAGAAAGTCCCAAATCCCCAATCTTGAGTATGCCAGAGTTTCCCTCCACAAAAATGTTGGAGCAATTCAAGTCCCTGTGAATAATTCGAGGGCTACAACCATGCAAATAATTCAAGCCCTTCAATATCCACCATGCCCAATTATTTATTGCATGCATTGAAACATGCCTGTGCTTTTGCCGATACTGTCTCAAGGTCCTTGATGGACAAAATTTAGTAATGAAGTTGATGCTTTTAGTGTGTCTGTCCAATCAGACATCATAAAACATCAAGATGTTGTCATGATTGAGAGAACCCAACAGAGAGACTTCCGAGTAGATTCTTTGCATGCAATAATCTTTGAGACATTGCAAAGACACCTTGTTCCATGCAACTTCAATACCATCTCTATAATCAGATGCCTAGTAAATAGTCTAGATGGCTCCACGCCCCAATACATCAGCATAATGACCATAACTACAAGTGAAATCCATTTCCTCAAATGCTTCCCTCCACTCAATTTCTACACTCCTCATGTACTCTTTCTTTTGACTCTTTCCACCCACAAAAGATGTATAAAATTTATTATGTTTGAAAGACACCTCTACTAACAAAGAAGACAATAATTTGCTGTGATCATCCCTAAATTGAGAGGGAGAAAATGAAATGGTGAATCAAATGTAAATGCATGATTCAACAAAAAAGAGAACATTATCAATTGTTGTTCTTCCATGAATATTTTTTATTTAATTTTTGTTGTAGGCCTATATTAATTGTTGCATGTTATATTACTTGTTTTTCTTGCAAGTATATTTTTATTTTTCAATGTTTAAGATTTTTTTCATATTTATCGATAAAAAAAGATCTTTTTTTTCATATTTGTTCCTGAAATTAGTTTTTATTATTAAAGAATTATTTAAACCTTTTCTGTTTCTTTTTTTTTTTATTATTATAAATAATATTTTAATTAAAAAAATTTAGGTGATTTTTAAGCAATAAAATTCTTCTTTATTTATTTACTATTATACAAAATTAAAATTATTCTTTATTTATTTACTATTATACAAAATTATATGTGTGGGGGCAGGGGATATATATGGATACAATATTATATGATTATATTTTATTATTATTAGATATAAATTTATTTGTATATTTTTATTTTATTAAAAAAACTATATATAGTTAATTTATTTAATTCTAAATCATTATTAAATTTATTTTTCTTAGACTAATAATGTGATTATAAATTTTTAATAATTATCAAATATAAATTCATTTATAAAATTTATTTTATTAAAAAATAAAAAATTTATTTATTTAATTTTAAAATAATAAAAATTCAACATTTATAAAATTTTATTTTTTAGTTTTTTTTTAAATGTACTTAAATTTTTTTTATTTAGTTGTAACATTATATATGTGAGAGGGATCAAGAAGGGTACCTTTGCAAACTTGTTTTAAATATAAGTTCTTTAAAATAAAAATATCTTTTAAATTTTACTTTTAGTAATTTTTAAAGTTGAAACTGGTAGATATAAGGAAAGTTTTTAATTTAATTTTGTATTTATTTTAATTATAATTATATTTTGAAAAGTGACACATTCACATGTTTTATCTATATTTTCTTTCCCTTATACTTATTTTTATACGTTTATCATTTGTTCATCATTATTGCAATTATATTCACAACCACTCTCATCCATGTTTGAGGTTCAACATTGTCCTATACAAGTCTATTTTTGTACTACTTAGGATTGATCTCATAGTTTGTGAGTATACACCCAAAATTGGAATCCTCAAGTTTATATTCTTGCTCACCTCTTCTTAATAAATGTCAAGTTGACTTGATACATATTTTATGCGAGATGTTTATGTATAGATTTTTAAACACATTTAATTTACCAACAATTTAGAATAAAGGTCAAACTTGAGGTAGCAAGGATTAAACACACGGAAATCTATGATTGCACAAACTTTGGCACATTCATCAAATTGAGGACAATCAATTCTTCACTATAGTGAATAAATTCCATATGACATCAATGTGACAACATAAAGACGTGTCTTAGTTTTTAACTTAAGGTGCACATTGATCTAGATTGGTTTCATTAGTTCTTTGATAAATATGGTTTATACTTCAAATTCATACAAGTGAGTATTCAATTTAGAGAAAAGTTTGGAATCAAATTCAACGAGATCACTAATGTGTTCATTGGAACATTGGACACATTTAAAAAAGTCAACAACTAAGGCCCATATTGAATTTAAATTTCTTATGAAATATTTTAGTGCAATGATTGAGTGAATGTCTAGAGAATTGAGGGGGTGTCTAGATCTGGATACAATATCATATTTTTGTGTGTGTGTAAATAAATTAATTAACAACTTATCCTTACAAAGTATAAGAGTGTAAATAAGTGTTTGGGTCGATTTCAAGATGGATCATATATCGTAAATTAAGGTACTACAAAATTCATAAGCAACAAATACCATAATACTAGAAAAAAGTAATAAAAAATAGCATCATCATATCCACTAGGCTTTACATCCATTCTCTTTTCTATTATGAGGTGAAAGAAAGAAAAACGGGACACAAAAAAAAGTGGTGCCAACATGCTTTATAAGTAAATTTTAAAATTATCTAAAGTGTTAAACTTATCTAACAAAACCTAATCATTCTCAACGATTCCTTGAATAAGTAATGTTGAACATAAACATTTTAATTTAAAAAATTTATGTGCTTTTTAAGCAATAAAATTGTTCTTTATTTATTTACTATTATACAAAATTATATGTGTGGGGGCGGGGGATATATATGGATAGAATATTATATGATTATAGTTTATTATTATTAGATATAAATTTATTTGTATATTTTTATTTTATAAAAAAAATTATATATAATTAATTTGTTTTAATTCTAAATCATTATAAAATTTATTTTTCTTAGACTAATTATGTGATTATACGTTTTTAATAATTATCAAATATAAATTCCTTCACTGTGATTTTACATTTCAATGTTGGCAGTGGCTTTTTGATAAATTGAATCTGACTTTTGTTATAGGGAAATATCTCATTTCACACTTCAGAGCCTGACCTCTTCTGTTTGCTTCATCTTTCTATGCTTGTCTTTGGATCGTTTCCCCTTCTATTTTAATCTAGAATATTTGGTTAGAAAGGAACAATAGGATCTTCAAAAAGACTAGCTCTTCTCTTGAGGAGATCTTACTGAAAATTGAATCTTCTATTTCAGAAGTTGTCTTGTCTTATATCTTCAAGAACCTAGAAAATCTTTCTTCTTTTTCGCACTGGGATAGTAGGGTGACTAGGGTCTGAAAGCTATTATCTATCTTGCCTTCTCATGGATCCATTTTGAAAAACAATGATGCTTTAACCAAAATAAATGTAGCTATATGGAAGCCTCCTCCTCATGGGCATTTTAAATTGAATTTTGATGGTGCTTCTCGTGGAAACCCCGGTTTGGCAGGAGTAGGTATGGTGATTTTTGACCATCATGCTAATATTGTCCAGGTTAGATGTCATGCTATTGGGCATAAGTCCAATAACTTTGCAGAATTTAATACCCTGTCTATGGGCTTGGACATGGCTATATCCTTGGGCATTAAGGATCTTGTAATTGAAGGGGATTTGATGGTAAACATCCAATGTGTTATGAAGAAGAAATCTAACTGTTGGAAATTATAATATTTTCTAGAGTTAATTTTACAATAGTTGGCTTTCTTTGATTCTTTCTTGATCACTCATTGCTTCAGAGAAATTAATAAAATAACGGATTTCTTGGCAAATTTAGCCATTGACATTAATGCAAATTTGCAGGATATAAATATGGAAGAGATTTCACCTTCCCTTCTGAAACAGTTGCAATAAGTCTTCTTGGTTTTTCCTAAGTATAATATCATAAAAAAATTTAGTGCCCTTATGCCTTGAGAGGTAAGCATGTTTGGTGTATATGCGCAGGTGGTAAGTATGCTTAGTAGGCAACTCCTAGTTGGTTGTTAAGTATGTTTATGATTTGTCATAGGTAGCAAGGGTGGGTACCTGTTATGGTATTAAGGTGGGGCCCTATCAGTAGTTATGATTTGGCATGTTTTATCTGCTCTCTTCTCGCAAGAGTGTTTTAAAGGTTTTATTGTTATATGCAGTAAGTAGGGAATGTGCTTGGGTTGTAACCAGTCATGGTTTTTTATGTTGTCATTATGGTGGAGTAAGTAGTTTGTTATGTGGCATTGGCTGGGCTACAAAGTACTATTTTCTCCAGCCGCCACCATCATGCGAAGTCCTTCATTTATGTGTTATCTTGTATGAGATTTAATCTTGCTTTAATTGGCTTTACTTGTAATCATGAAGTAGCATGATTTGATCGGCTCACGTTTTTTGGTGGTTGTTTGTCTTTAAAAGCCGATATCTTTCTCAATAGAGCAGTAAACAGTTGAATTGTTCTTGTTGGGCTATGTTCATATGTCGAGTGCTATTGCTCTTTCAAGATATAGGGTCATTGTCGAATGCCAGATTGAGAGGGATAATGAGGTTCCAAGTAATAATTCCAAAATACTTGGGCAAGTGTTTTGTTTGCTTACTCCTCAGGTGGATTTTGAGGTTTGCAGGTTGCTGGGAACTCTCTAGTTGCAGTCTGGTCCTTCCTTTTCTGGCTTCGAGATTTTGTCTCGATTTCTTACTGTTTGCCATGAAATTTTGCTTGATAAGGATTTACTCCAACTCTTGGTTCATGTGTTTATCCCTCCCTCGATTTTCTCTTGGGAGCTTGTTAGGTCTGCATTGGATAATTATCATTTTGAGTTGGGCTCTTTTTATTATGGGGGCTTTCTTCCTCATTCTGATCTGTTGGATAATGGGCGGTGTGGGGTTTTATTGTTTGAGATGAGAATGGGATTATTATGTGACAGATTGGGGGACACTTTGTATTCTTTTGAAACCTTGCTAGAATCGGTTCCCTCACAATTTGTGGATAAAGCATTGGTGGTTCTTATGGGTTTACATTCTCTGCTATCTTTTGGTTTTTTGGCCTCAGCTCCTCCACGACTGGAATTTCCCTTGCTACCCATTCCTCCTTCGAGCATGGATAGAGAGCCCCCTATTGAGAGCTCAAGTTCTTGGTTTCAGATTTAACTATGTTTGCAGATATGTTGATGTCTTTTTTATGTAGAGTTCTGATCAGTTGATATGTTTGAATTTTGGCGAGCCTTGGAAACCTTGATGCTACGAACCTCCTCTACAGATCACATCTAATGATTTTTTGGGTCATATGGATAATGAAATGTATATCTTTGAAAGCCATGTAATGGGAGGGTGATCAAAATCAGATATGTAATTGGGTATATGGGGTTTTTTAATTTTTTGCTTTTTGGGCCACAACCGGAGGTTTTCTTGCAGGTTCTTTCCTGTCGGTATGCCCTTTGAACCCGTTTGTATCAAAATTCAATATTAATAAAATATAGTTTAGTGGCTTGTCCACTTTTATCAATATATATATATATATATAAATTCATTTTATTAAAAAATATAAAATTTATTTATTTAATTTTTAAAATAATAAGAATTAAACATCTATAAAATATATATTTTTAAGTTTCTTTTAAATGTACTTAAACACAATTTATTTAGTTGTAACATTATATATGTGAGAGGGGATCAAGAAGGGTACCTTTGCAAACTTGTTTTAAATACAAGATCTTTAAAATAAAAATATCTTTTAAATTTTACTTTGTAGTAATTTTTAAAGTTGAAACTAGTAGATATAAGGAAAGTTTTCATAGTTTTTAATTTAATTTGTGTTAATTTTGAATATAATTATATTTTGAAAAGTGATACATTCACATGTTTTATCTATATTTTCTTTCACTTACACTTATTCTTATACATATATCATTTGTTCATCATTATTGTAATTATATTCACAATTACTCTCATTCATGTTTGAGGTTAAACTTTGTCCTATACAAGTCTATTTTTGAACTACTTAGGATTGATCTCATAGTGTGTGAGTATACACCCAAAATTGAAATCCTCAAGTTTATATTCTTTAAAAAATGTTAAGTTGACTTGATACATATTTTATGTGAGATGTTTATGTATAGGTTTTTAAATGCATTTAATTTACCAACAATTTAGAATAAAGGTCAAACTTGAGGTATCAAGGATTAACCACATGGAAATTTATGATTGCACAAACTTTGACACATTCATCAAATTGAGGACAATCAATTTCTTCACTATAGTGAATAAATTCCATATGACATCAATGTGACAACATAAAGACGTGTCTTAGTTTTTAACTTCAGGTGCACATTGATCTAGATTGGTTTCATTAGTTATTTGATAAATATGGTTTATACAAGTCAAATTCATACAAGTGAGTTATTCAATTTAGAGAAAAGTTTGGAATCGAATTCAACAAGATCACTAATGTGTTCATTGGATCATTGGGTGCATTTAAAAAAGTCAACAATTAACTTGTCCATATTGAATTTAAATTTCTTATGAAGTATTTTAGTGAAATGATTGAGTGAATGTCTAGAGAATTGAGGAAGTATCTAGATCTGGATACAATATCATATTTTTGTGTGTGTGTAAATAACTTAATTAACAACTTATCCTTATGAAGTATAAGAGTGTAAATGAGTATTTGGGTCGATTTCAAGATGATCATACATCGTAAATTAAGGTACCATAAAATCCATAAGCAACAAATACCATAATACTATAATAAAGTAATAAAAAATAGCATCATCATGTCTACTAGGCTTTACATCCATTCTCTTTTCTATTATGAGGTGGAAGAAAGAAAAATGGGACACAAAAAAATGTGGTGCCAACATGCTTCATAAGTAAATTTTAAAATTATCTAAAGTGTTAAACTTATCTAACAAAACCTAATCATTCTGAACCATTCCTTGAATAAGTAATGTTGAACATAAACATTCTTAGTATGAGCACGATACATAGAATTTTTGGCCAAACAAATGGTGTTTTGACTATTATGCATCAAACTTTGACATTTTTGTAATCAAAACCAATACCTATACCAACTATCTATAGCCAAACCACCTACTTAGATAAAACAATTATAGGACATGTTTACTCATCCAACTCATTGTACTTCAAGTAGAGATAAATCATAACCAGTAGCAAACCTTTAATGATCCAAGTCATCTTCCCACTTTGCATTAAAAAATTCCTATATATCCAAGGACATCCACATCATTAATACCATGATAACAAAAATAGTAATCGAAAATTTTACATATATATCTAAATAGCCTCATAAAAAAAGTTTAATTCTCTCTACTAGGGTTAGATATAAACCTACTCAAAATTCTAACTGCTATGGTAATATATGTGTAATATTTGGTTTGATAAAAACTTTTCATACGTTAAACTATCAACAACAATAGTATAAGGTACAATTGAAATTCAATCAAAATCATCATTATATTTATGACACATGTCTAAATTGATCTTAGTCCCTACCAAAAATGGAATACTCACTCTAGTTTATAGTTATCGATATTAAGTTGTCACAAAATGGTGTCCGCATACTTTTGTATATTTGATCCCTACTAATATCCATCTCAAGAATATTTTTTGTAGCCCCCAAGTAGTTCACGTTTAACATTTCAAAATTCTAAGTTTTGAGTTCTTGATCATCACCTTATTGTTACAAACAAACAAAATATATAATCCACATACAGACAATAATCAATATTTGACCATCAATCATCTTAATATAAACACAATGATATTCCTTGCTCTTAACAAAACCTAATTTTAATGCAAAGGCATCAAACTTCGAGTTCCTAATGTAGGGGCATCATAGTGAAGGGCTTTCCATTTTATGTTTTTGGTTTTGTTGACTATTCTCCTCACCCATTAGCAAAACATATGTTTTTTTTTAACTATGTTTCATTTTTGGACATTTTGGAGCCTACGACCTCACCCATACGAGCCCATAAATGAGCAGTAGTTGTGAGAAGTGTGAAGGAACAAACCTGGGTGGGAGTTTTAAACATGGAAAATCAAAATGGCCAACATTTATGACAAGTTTTGGGAGGAAGTTTCCAAAAAAAATTTGAATTTTCTTTAGTTTGAAAAAAAAGACAGAGAAAGAGAGAGAGAATAGAGCAGAAAAAAAGAGAGGAAAGACTGCCGACTCAAGGGGAGTAGCCTGAAATGCCTGAAAACAAGAACGGTGGAAAAAATATTGACAACTTCTTCCAAGAATGTTTTTGATTAAATTTTTGTTGTATGCCTATATTAATTGTCAAGCATGTGATATTTTTATGTTCAAGATTTTTTCTTCTTATATCTGTTCCTGAAATTAGTTTTTTTTATTAAGGAATTATTTAAACATTTTTAGTTTCTTTATTTTTATTATTATAAATAATAAGTATTTTAATTTAAAAAAATTACATGCTTTTTAAACCTTAAAACTTTTATTTATTTATTTATTATACAAAATTGTTTTTATTTTATCTATATATATGTATGGATTTAATATAATGTGATTATAATTTTTTATAGTTGAAAATAATTATTACATATAAAATTTATTTGTATATTTTTATTTTATTAAAATTATTTATATATATATTTTTTCTAAATCATTTATAAAATTTATTTGGCTTAGACTAATTATGTGATTATACGTTCTACAATACCCGCGACTAGTCTTCGGAAGGATGTGGAAAACCACAATTTTGTTGAACACAAACATGTTTTCATCCTACCTATCTTATGCTAGATAGGTTAATCTTATGATTGTAAGGTGTCTATCAAAAAGATTGTCCCCTCTGATTGGGACTGTGTTGATGTTTTAGGTATAATTCTCTGGTCCTGTACAAGGGCACTCTACCTCTTTCTCTTTCTTGTTTTTAAGGGTTCTCACTCCCCTTAACAATCCACTTTCTTCATTTTCAAGCTTATGTAATTATCCTTTACAATAATCAATATAGTTTGAGGCCTTTACCTTTTATTTTAAAAAAATATATAAAATATAAATTCACTCTTTTTTTTTTGTATTAAGTATCATAGAATCACAAAGTTCATTTTTTACTCATTTGAGCATCGACAAATACAACCAATGGAAGACCAAGAGTGACAACTTAGAATTCCACAAAGGTGTCCCTCATGGGAGTTGAACTTGGATCTCCACATTGAGAACTCAATGCTTTAACCAACTAAGCTCAACCCCTTGGACTAAATTCACTCTTTTAAAAAATATAAAATTAATTATTTAATTTTAAAATAATAAAAATTAAATCTTTTGCCATGCAAGTAGTATTATCAAAATAACTTTCTGACATAGCATCCATGCAATGTTTTCTTGTACATACAATGAAAATCAGCTCACAATGAATGTTGAAAGTGAGCTTAGTAAGCATCCAAGATTACAAGAATATAATTTGCTATACAATTGTTAATTATAAACAAGCAGAGAAAACATAATAATCAATAGTAAAACAAAGAAACCATAACACAGGAGAAAACACAAAAATGCATAACACAAAGTTTAACGTGGTTCACCATTACTGGATACATCCACTAGAAAGCAGAGAACACTTCTCTTAATCAATCTCCAATACTACAGTGCATACACATGGGATGCACACAACCATTTATATAAACATATTCAGCCATGAAATGAAGAGTCTAGAGAAGGTGAATGGTCATGTGACTATTGGGCTTCACATTCCCAACAACAATAACATATCATTTTCATCAAACCACATGAACCTGATTGAAGATTGCATCCACCATAAGCTCTACAGTAGAAGACCTCACCATTCTTGGTGCCAAGCATTTCTCAATCAACTGTTTACTTGTGGATCCAGAACCTTTTCCAAAGTTGTAGGCATTCTACCAAAATCCACCTTCTTGTAAACTTGAGCTACACTATTATACTCGCTATATGGAATCTCTATGGTAATGATCTCTAGCATGGAGATTCCAAATGAATAGGTATGCACTAGTTCATCACAATTCTCCTCATACAATTCAGGACCCATGAATTCAGGTGTACCAACAATGTTGTATGCAAACCCATCTTGCCCAAGAACACATGAAAGTCCCAGATCTCCAATCTTGAGTATGCCAAAGTTTCCCTCCACAAAAATGTTGGAGTAGTTCAAGTCCCTGTGAATAATTCTAGGGCTACGACCATGCAAATAATTCAAGCCCTTCAATATCTGCCATGCCCAAGTCTTGACTACATGCATTAAAAAATGCATGTGCTTCTGTCAATATTGTCTCAAGGTTCCTAATGGGCATAATTTAGTAATAAAGTTGATGCTTTGGGTGTTTCTGTCTAGCCAGGCAGCATAAAACATCAAGATGTTGTCATGACTGAGAGAACCCAACAGAGAGACTTATGCGTAGAGTCTTTGCATGTAGTAATCATTAAGGCATTACAAAGACACCTTGTTCTATGCAACTTCAACACCATCTATGTTATCAAATGCTTGGTAAACTATCTTAATGGCACCACGACCCAATACATCAGCATAACAACCATACCTGCAAGTGAGATCCATTTCCTCAAATGCTTCCTTGTTCTCATCTCTGCACACTCAAATTCTACACTCCCCATGTCTTCTTTCTTTTGACTCGTTTCTACCCACAAAAGATAAGATGTTTCAAGAAAGCAAGTATAAAATACCTCTGCTAAGAAAGAAAGTAATATGTTGAGATATCCCAAAATTCAAAGGAAAACATGAAACAGAAATGTATGATGTAGCAGAGAAGTGAACTCTTTTCTAATTATCGATTGCTTTTCTTCCAAGAATATTACATGCATTGTCTACATTAATTGTTGCATATTATATTAATTACTTTTCTTCCATATATATTTTCTATTTTTGAACATGTTAAAAGAATTTAAATAAAAAAGAAATGCAAGATTTTTTATTCTTATATTATTTCCTAAAATTAGTTTTTATTATTAAAGAATCATTTCAAACTTTTTAGTTTCTATATTACTATTTTTTATTATTACAAAGAATATCATATAAAATAATATCATATATATATATATATAAAGAATAATTATCTAATTATAATTTTTTAATAATAAAATTTAATTATATGTGTAAATCTTTATTTCATTAAAGATTTTATATAAAATTAATTTGGTTAATTTTAGAGTGACATATTATTTAATTTATAAAATTTAATAGATATAGAATAAATATGTAATTATATATTATTAATAATTACTGCATATAAATTTATTTGTATATTTTATTTTATTCAAAACTAGCATAGATATTTTAAATACAACTATCTAAAAGATGTTGAGAGATAATAGCCTCGATGTTGCTACGGCCTTGAACACATTAGCATAATGACCATAGTTGCAAGTAAGATCTATTACCTCTCTATTCTCATCATTGCAGTCAAATTTGTGAGACGCCTACTAACAAAGAAAGTAATTTGCTAAGATCATCCCTAAATTTAAAAAGAAGATGAAATGACAAAACAAATGTAAATGCATGATGCAACTCTTTTCTAATTATCAATTGTTTTCTTCCATGAATATTTTAGATTAAATTTTTGTTGTAGGTCTATATAAATTGTGGCATGTTATATTACTTGTATTTCTTGCAAATATATTTTTTATTTTTTAATGTTGAAATTTTTTCTTCTTATATTTCTTCGAAAAAATATTTTTTATTATTAAAGTTCAATTTTTTATTGTTATAAATAATATATTTTTTAATTTAAAAAATATACATTCTTTTTAATTTACATGGAAACTCTTTCAAGGAAAAACCATAGAGAAGATTGCTTGGATCTACTATCCAAATCTAACCACAACAGAAATAAAGTGATCTTGTATTTGTAGGCACCAACTCGCTAGAGACACTAATCCTTACATAATTTGTAGGAACCAACCTACAGAAGACACCAATCCCAAGCACCATCTCAACAAGAGACATTGATCTTTTTTGTTTGGAGGCACTGACCTCTTCTAATTTCTTAAAAATTTCTTCAATAGTTAATGAACATTTATCTATGTTCTAAAAATCTGCTCATTAGAATGATCTATCACCTTTTACTCTAGACTTTGCATTTCGGTCTCCTTCACAAACATCTACTTGCATCAAGTGTTCTTAGAATTAGATCTTCTCTACTTTGTTTTGTATAAATTATGTTCTACTTTTAAATGATAAATATTTTTGCACATCTACATACTAATACTTTCAAAAAAGTTCTTCACCTTTATATACCCTTTGGGCTCCCAAAATAAATTACATTTCATCTTGGAATACCAATTCAAATTAAACACTTGTTCTTATCAATTTGACCATCAAATAAACCTCATTCAAACATATGAACATTATAATATTGGCCAAACACTTCATCCTCTTTTCACCTTAAAAATATACCTAACTTAAACTAGGTTGGCCAATCAAGGGTTGGGGGTTGTCATTACAACATGTCAAAAATACAAGTTAACACGTGGACATAACCACAAATTATGATAGAGCCCTTAAAGAAAAAAAATTGATTTCCAAGTTATCCTTTTAGGATTTAGGGTTATCCTCTACCTCTTTTCAAAAATTATCAAACATGCTAAACTAAATAAGTAATTGGCTATGCTTTATCAGACTCAACAAATTTGCAAATGGAAACACTTTTTCAGAGGCTAGGGGGTGGTGGTCTACCAAACGACATTCCATTATGTTGCAAACATGTTAAGGGACATTTTTTAATATCAATGTCTAATGTGTCATCAGGTGTTGAGGGTCGGGTGTACCTTTTACCCTCTACCAGAAATTGTAGCAACACTCAAATAGTATTATCAATGAACATAAGCAATATTGGGGGTCAACAATACATCATAACATATTCCATGCAAACTTCAAACTAGACAAGCAAATTGTTAGATCAACGAAGCCAAAAGTCTTTTTGGGGATCATAGGTCAGACCTCCCTCATACCAAGTTCTTATTAAAATTAAAAAGAAAAACAATGAACTCCCAAGGGATGAGGCTTGATTAACTTAGATTATTGTATCCAAAAAAAAAATCTCCTCCTTTGTCAGAAGATCATCTTTGACATCAATGACAAAATGGCAACAAACTCACCTTTGCAACAATATTTCCCTTTCTTGATCAAAACATGCTTTAATATAACAACCTTTGCATTAATAAAAATAATTCCAACAATGTCCCCCTTTGACATTGATGGAAACCCTAGGAAGAAATAATTAGAGCACTCCTTTTTTATATAATTCTCCCCCTTTGATATGAACAAAAAAAGGATGTTCAATATTGTCACAAAAAAACTTCCCCTTTTGTACTACTCTTTCTCCTTTTCTACATCTCCCCCTTTTTACAACTTTACTTCTTTGACATCTATAGCATTATTCTCTCCCTCTTCTTGTAAATCTCCCACTTTTTCTTTAACTCTTTCCCTTTTATAAATCCAATACCTGATCTTTCACCGAGCATATCCCAAAAACTACGGATCTGAAAGACAAGTCAATCATTAGCTCCCCCTAAATTTGTGCTTGTCCTTAATCACTCAGTAACAAGGTGAAGAAGATACCACTCTTGATTTCTACCTAAGATACTCAAAAGTCTCTTTTAGAAGGGGCTTTGTAAAAATATATACATTTTGTTATTTATAGCAATGTACTCCAAATTGATATATTATTTTTCTACGTTCTCTCTTAAGAAATGATACTTGATAGGAATGTGCTTTGTCCTAGAGTACATAGTATGATTATAGTTGAATTTTTTAATGTAGTTTTGTTATAAAAAATATTGAGATTGGAATATTGTACTATATTATAATATTTTTCAATGCCTACTTCATGTAGAGAACCTTTGCACAACAAGACACTACTGTTACATGTACTTTTCTTATATTGTGAATACAAAAACATAAGCCCACTTCTTTCTTAACCTAGACACCAAAATTCTTTTAAGCAAGAATGCTCCTCTGCGTATGTTTCCTATCATCAGTGCTACCTACCCAGTTTGCATTTGTATATGTTACTAGAGTGAAGTCTTCCCTTTTGAGATGTGCTAGAAACCAAAGTCTAAAGTGTCATTTAGATATCTCAATATTATTTTAACTTCTTTCACATGAAGTGACCCTTTTAAATAATATTATTGGTTGTTACATAAGCCCTTTACTCAAAAGAAGAAAAAATAAAAGATTTAAAATGTTCTTTCCAACATGTAGCTATTTTATATTTTTTTCTTTCCTAAAGAGCTATTGAATGCCCACATGACTAAGTATTTTACATTATATAAAAATGTTACCCAATCTGCTATAAAATTTCATATTTCTCTTTTTGCAATTATATATAGTTAAAGCTGTAAATTAAAGAAAAACTTGTTCGTATAAAGGATAATGATTATGATTATGCAAAAAAAACAAATTGTATACAATATAATTGGATAGAAGGGATCAAATCAAGCTAGCCATGAATTAAATCAAGCCTGTCCATGCATTTAATAAACAAAAATTTGGTCGGTGATGTGACAAGTTTAAAAATATATGTCATGACGACCCAATTTAGATGAACAAGTTTTATATTAGATACTGACATTTTTCATGCTTAATGATATTATTCTAAATTTAACATTTTATGTGTATAGGACATTATGTTAATTTGATGATGACATTTTGTGATGATTAATTATTATGTTAGCTGATGTTTTCGATGACATTTGATGATAATTATGTGATGATTCTGTTAACGACATTATTTTATTTATGTTGTGAATTTATAAATGTCATGATGATTTGATGATTTTTGTCAAGTGCGAGGTGGATGAAGGGTCGACCATCGAAGGCAGACAAATAACCAAGGAGTCTCCTAGCTCATCAACAATAACCTAGAGAATGTGGCCTGTGCATATACACACACACGTGTAATAATTAAACAAATAAATTAAATTAATTAATAAAATGAAATTGGGAAGATAACATAATTAAAGTATAAAATATTAAATTAAAATTAAAATGTTAATAAGAGATTACAAATAAATGAATTAAAAATATTAAATTAATGACTTTTTAAAATTCAAACATGTTTTAAATTTAGCACATGGGTTTTAAATGGGAAGTAGAGTCGAACTAGTTGTTTCTTCCTATCAACTCTCAACTAACCTTTCCCTGGCTAACCAATCCAATCCAACTCTCGATCAATCTTCTTAACTGGCTAATCTAAATCAGTTCTCATCACTCCAACTACCAATCACTCCTAAATTTATCCAATCTAGATCCACTTTTCTTGGATCAGACCTTTAGAAATAATTATAAATACTAAGTCAGTTACTGTAGGAAGGTGGTCAAAGTTTTAGTCATTGTTTTTCTTTCTTCTTGTGCTGAATCTAAATTTTAACCATCATATTTTTTTTCGCCGAGTCAAAATTTTGTGGGAGGGGCTCGATTTAGTTAGCAGGTTGAATAGGAGATCATTTGGCTATCAAAGGAGGAGAGGGTGCTATTAATTTGGATAACAAAGAAGGAGAGGGTGTTGATGATCTTCTCTACTCACCATGCCTGTAATGCCCCGCCAGGAAACCCCGAAGGGATAAAACTAAAACACAAGAATAGAGTACAATTTTTTTAAAAAAAGAAGAAGTGAAAACAATATAATGATACATTGAGCTAACATTAAGTTTAGATTACACAACAAAAGACTTAACTAACACCTAAAGGGTTTCCCAACGTGATTACTTGGTTCAACACTAAACTCAACTCATGCTAATTAATCCAATTAAGTTGATTAACTTAATGACCTGATTATATTTAAACAATGGTTAAATTTATTCGATAAGTTAAAAATATAGATAACATGATTAAGGTCATCCATAGCAATTTAACCATATATTACGTCCAATCTTAAATTAAAACATATGTCATGCATCTAATTTCCATACATACTTTAATTGCATTAAAAGCTATGAATACTTTTCTCTTCACTAAACCTACAATCTTCATGATCCATAATATTGCATTTAAATATAACTTCATGCATGCATTTAAGATTAATATCTTCTAATCTACATTATACATTCTAACCATAATGGCATCCATACATGCAAAATAAAAAGGAACCAGATGAACACAAACACCACATAACACCAAATTGATATCAGAGTTCACCCCTAATGGGCTACATCTTCGGGTTAGCTCAACTGCAAGACCCCTCTGATAAATAATAGGGTGAAGAATACATAAGGTTCACATCCATTACAACTTGCCAATAAGGCATACATAAACAAATAATACATATGACCACACGGGTCAAAAGATACATGAATGATCCCAGAAGAAGGAAAAGGATCTATCTGAAACATGATAAGAAGCAAATACAAAAGAACAACTGGAGCACCCACGAAACCAAGTCCTTGCAACCCATCATAAGCAACCCATGGTCTAACGTGAATATTAGGTACTCTCAAAGGCATAAACAACCAGATATGACTCCACAACAGTGCTCCTAGTAAGACAACACAAACTGTACACTAGTGAACATAAGGGATGAGTGTCATCACATAGCTTGGTATAGCTACCTTGGCAGGTCTCCATAGGTCTCGACCCCATCCACTGGGTTACCCTAGCAACCTTTCCCGAACCTCCGGCCCATCCAAGTCTCATGTGGACCCAACACATCCTTTCGTGAAGACAAGGTTGTTGGTTTTCCATTTCAGGCCTTCTCACAGCATTCTAAGTCTGTACTAGCACTCATCCCATGCATGAGGCACAATTATCTTACTTAGTGTTTTTATCTACTAAACTTTCTAATAAACTATTAAGTTATCACTTATTTAGACACACTTTCGATGGGTTACCCTACTACCACTTTAGGCGCGACCCCCACTCGAAATCCACTCTCCCGTATGACACTAAACTGCAATCAAATGAAACTCCTAAAACCAAGATATACACAAGGACTAGCATACAGAGTTCAATACGGTAGGAATACCCACTTGGTCAAACAAGTCCTCACACAAGGTGTACTAACTGACGATTCTCTGACTAGAGACATGACCAACTACAGTCAACCAAATAGCAACATCCAACACTCACATAAAGGACATGACCATATACAAAACAATCACATGAAAATAGTCAATACTCGAGATCAAGGAAATAACTAGATACAAAATAACCATATGACAATATACAACACTCACAATCAAGGGCTTGCCATTTTTAATCAAATGCGAATACAGAAAATTAAACATGCATTGACATAAATCTGTAATGGCAATCATTATTCCATATTGCTTAAAAATACAAATCGGTCCAGTTTTCTAATTGATCTAAATCGATTACAATTTGTCTACTTTGTTAAGATACATGTCACCTATGGTTTACTAATTCAACTATAATATGATTTACATCATAAAATAATATAAATACTTCACAATGAATTTTCAAACCAAAAACCCATTGATATAACTATATTTATTGGTGTAAATAAATATTCATTATGGATATTATTACACTTTACTTAAGTTAACTTAAGATAATGCATTTCTTCGTAGTTTGGATTTGAGACACTTAGGGAAGTGTGCACATAGGGATAGAGCTTGTAGGAGAAATTCCACCTTTTGTGGTCTTGTTTTGTTGTTACACTCCACATTCGGTGGGTCATCCACCTCTTGTGGAATATTATATTATTTCTCCTACCTACCCTTGTTTCTCATTGAGACACATGTCATGATTGTGTGCTCGTACATCTATATGGCCTTGCCTATATAAGTAGGCCTATATTCATTGTATTGGAGAATCCAGTTGATCATTTTCATATTGATGAGAATATAGTTTGTTCTTGTCATTCTTTTGTCTCTATTTTAATACTTTTCATTGTGCCCTTGATCTTGGCAAAATCTCACATGGTATCAGAGCCATTGGGGCTTCATTGATTGGTTTTTGGAGACATCGTGGAAGGCTTCTATTTTCAGATTTGAGGGACTTCATTTTTTGGAGGCATCTTAGAGCATTTTCAACCTCACCATTGCGTCTGGGAGACCGGTTCCATAAAAATCGAGTATAAATTCAACCTATTTTGGCAAAAATCAATTTTTGGGTGTGGAGGAAATTTTCTGCCCAATTTAGGCGGTACAGTATGGAATTTTCGGATTTTTTTGAAAAAAATAAATTATTTTCCAGTTGGAAATTTTTTTTTGAAAAAAAATAAAAAAAATGAAAATTACTTTTGGCATCCATACCTTCTGCCCAGTCAGTAGCACACAGTCAACGCCCAGTCAGCAGCACCCAGTCAGTGCCTAGTCAGCATTTTCTTTGAAAATTTTTAGACCCCTCTCCATTGAGCAGTTTAGATTTTTGGGTCAACTTTGGAGGCCCATAGCTTGCTCAATTTGGCTTCTTTTTTGGTGCAATTTTTTTTTATTTGGGCTAATTTTTCGTGCTCTTCACAGTGGTGTGGTTATTTTTTGGTTTTGGTGCACAAGTTTTTTAAAATTTTCAGATTCTCTCAGCTGTACCTGTCCAATCCTCAATTTTGCAACTTCAAAGGCCTCATTTGAGCTCATACGACCTCCTTTTCAAGTGTCATTTTTTTGAAAGTGCATGTTTTTTCATCTACTTTCATAATCTATGATCAGATTTTAGAGATTTTAGGTAGAAATTGTACTTTCAAATATTGGTCTTATTTGGCCTATTTGGTACTTGTAAATTGCTTGGATCTTAGTTTAGATCTCTTGCATTATTAGTTTGAGTCTCTTTTGGCCTTATTAAGGTATTTGTAAAATTGAAATCAAAAATCCACTTTGCCATTTTTTGCAAGTGGCCCATTGTACATGCACTAAGTATAAATTGCCAAATCATCACTTTTGGGGTGGTTCTTTGATTGAGTGAATTTGGGGGGGTGTCTTGTGTGATTGTGCCTCTCTTTCCTTGTTCTCTTTCATTTTTGTTGCAATGAGTCCTCATAAATTTCCACCTTTAACTCCACATAATTATGCATCATGGAAAATTAAAGTATGGAGTAAATTAATGGAAAAAGGTCTCATGCATTACATAGATGGAACAATAGCAACACCACCTAATCCTAAGGCTGATCCTAATGCTCAGTTAGAATGGCTCACTAAGAATTGCATGGCTCTTGGAACTTTGCGCAAGTATGTATCAGATGACCTCATCTTTCATATTGAGAAGTGTACTACAATCAAAGATGCTTGGGATATGTTTCAAAAATTGTATGGTCAAGTTGATGAAATCAGAGGTTATAAGATTGACAATGAGCTCACCAACTTGGATCCCAAGAGTTTTGATACAATCCAAGATTATGTCACCAAAGCAAATGAGCTAAGAGCAAAGCTTAAGGATTGTGAAATTGACAAAAAGGATGCTCAGTTGATATTCAACTTGTTGGACACGCTTGCACCAAAATATGCAGCATTTGTGTCTAGCTTCCAAACTCATCGTTTGATAGTGGGGAGTTCCTATGTTATGCCTTCATTTGATGCTTTCATAGAAATGTTGATATTGGAACAATCTAAGTTGTTGAACATGGAGTTTCTCAAGTCTTCAAAGTCTAAGGCTTTGGTGGCTAATCAAGGGAATCAAGGAAGTCAAGGCAAAGATTCCAACAACAACAAGAAGCAATCTAAGTCACAGCCACAATAGGAGAAAGGACAATCATCCTCTCCATCACAAGGCGATTTTTCATCCTCTTCCAAGAAGGGGACACCACTTAAGAAGGATAAGCCAATTTGTGCATACTGCAAGAAGTATGGTCATGATGAGCATCGATGCCACACAAAGCAAGTTGATGAGTTAACTAATCTTCTTAAGAAACACAACATCAACTTGCCATCCACCTACACAAAGAAGGATTCATCTCCTTCCTCTTCCTCACAGTCTAGGGGAAAAGGGCAAGCATTTGTGGCTACAACAAATTCTTCACATCAGTGGATACTTGATTCAGGTGCCTCATATCACATGGGTTCTACAAAGGAGCAATTTTCTTCATTGGAGCCATCTAAGGTACTTCACATTTACATAGGTGATGATACACAAGTAGAGGTTGAAGGCAGAGGTTCAGTTGACATGGATGATGGAACATTTGAGAATGTTCTCTATGTTCCTAACTTGTCTACCAACCTTCTCTCTATCTACCAAATCACTCACTATGGGAATGGGAAAAAGGTTGAGTTTACACCAGATTCAATTGTGGTAAAGGAGCTTGATGATGATGCCTTGGTAGTAGTGGGACAAGTCAATGACAACTCAAGGCTTTATTCATTCTCCCACTTTGTGCCAAGTTCACCTTCTAGGGCCTTGCTTACTCATTCAAATTCAGAAAGTAAGCTATGGCATGAGCGGTTTGGTCACCTCAACTACTGCTATCTTTAGCAGCTCAGCACTAAAGACATGGTCACAGGTCTACCTCGAATCAGTTTTTCAGAGGGTGTATGTTCAGGTTGTTCCATGGGCAAGCATCCCAAGGAAAAGTTTGATATAGGGAAAGCTTGGAGAGCTTTGGAAGTTCTTCAACTTGTTCACAGCGATGTAGCAGGTCCATTTCTAGCATTTAGTAAGGCCCGCTATGTCCTCACCTTCATTGATGACTACTCCCACTTCACTTGGGTCTACTTTCTTATTCATAAGAGTGAAGTATTTGACAGATTTTAGGACTTCAAGACTCGTGTGGAGAAGCAATCCGAGAAAGTGGTGAAGATTCTTCACATAGATAATGGAAGGGAATATGTGAACAAAAGACTTGAGGATTTTTGTACATTTGAGGGGATTGATCTTCAACATTCTGTCGCATACACTCCACAGCAGAATGGAGTTGCAAAATGCAAGAATAGAACTCTCAAAGAAATGGCTAGTTGTATGATACATGCATGTTCTCTTGATCCTGCCTTTTAGGCCAAGGCTATCAGTTGTGCCACACACATCTAGAATTGGGTTCCTCACAAAGCTTTGCAAGGTATTACTCCTTTTGAGGCTTGGGCTAGTAGGAAACTGATTGTGAGACATTTCAAAGTCTTTGGGTGTCTAGCATTGGCTCGCATACCTCCACAGAAACGCAAGGCATTGGAACCTCAAAGTCGGCCTTGCATATTTGTTGGATATCCTGAGGGTGTTAAGGCATATAGATTGATGGATCCTAAGACACATGAGGTGTTCATTGAGAGGAGTGTTCACTTTGAGGAAATCTCTCCTAGCTTAGCCTCTCTACCTCCTCCACCTTCCTCCATTGTGGATAGTGATGCTAGTGATTCAGATGATGAGACTCCTTCAACTTCGACTCGCAGGGTTACACCTCCGCAGGGTCCACTTGCAGTTGAGGAGCCTCGTTCTCCACCTCCACCTAGACCTCATTGGGCTCGAAAAACACTTGAGTCTGCGGGTTCTCTTGTTGGGGATCCTTCAGATACACGAAGAACTCAATCACAACATCAGGATTTTCCACATGCATTCATTGCTATTGCTTCCGATCCACGGACATTTCGGGAAGCATTAGGGGTTCCTGAGTGGGACCAAGCTATGGAGGAAGAGTATAGTTCCTTGATGAGGAACAACACATGGGATTTAGTCCATCTCCCTAAGGGGAGAAAGATGGTTCGATGTAAGTGGATCTATTAGACCAAGTATGTTGCGGATGGTAGTGTGGATAAGTATAAGGCTCGGCTTGTTGCGAAAGGTTTCTCTTAGGTTGCAGATGCTAACTATACTAAGACCTTTGCACCCGTAGCCAAGATGAACTCCATTCGCTTGACACTTGCTATTGTTGCAGCTCATGGTTGGGTTGTACATCAGATGGATGTGAAGAGTTCTTTTCTTCATGGTGACCTTGATGAGGAGATTTATATGGAGCAGCTACAAGGTTTCATCCAAGATACTTCCTTGGTTTGTAGACTAAGGAAATCTCTCTATGGCCTTAAGCAGGCCCCCAGGGTTTGGTATGCCAAGATGGATTCCTTTCTTCTCTTAGCAGGGTTTACCAGGTGTCATTCTGATCTGAATGTCTATATTTTGCGACAGGATGACTCTCACTTGATCCTTGTGCTCTATGTTGATGATTTGATCATTATAGGGAGTACTGCATCCATCATTAGTAGGATCAAATCTACTTTGCATGACAAATTTTCTATGACTAACTTGGGTCTTTTGCACTACTTTCTCGGGATAGAGATTTCACAGTCATCTTCTGGGATTACACTATCACAGCCCAAGTATGCTATTGATCTACTTGCATGCTTTCATATGGTTGATTGTAAGCCTGCATTGACTCCCTTTCTTTCTGGAGTCAAGCTTGAGGCTCAATGTTCTTCTCCACCAGTTGATGCCACTTTGTATCGCAAGCTTGTGGGCAGTCTCATCTACTTGACCCATACACGCCCTGATATTTCATTTGTAGTTGGCATGGTTTCCTACTTCATGCAGGAACCACATGATCTTCATTGGAAATCTGCCAAATGCATCCTTCATTACATCCAGGGTACACATCACTATGGGATTCACTATGCACTAGGCACAGGACTTCGCTTGGTTGGTTACACAGACTCTGATTGGGCTAGTTATCTTGATGATCGTAAGTCTACTTTCGGTTACAGTTTTCACCTTGGTTTAGGCCCCATTTGTTGGCAGAGCAAGAAGTACCATGCTATTGCTCTTTCTTCGACTGAGGCTGAGTATCGAGGAGCTATTAATGCAGCAACTGAGACCATTTGGCTTCAGCAGATTCTCATAGAGTTTGGGTTCACCACTCCATGACCGATAGTTCTACATTGTGACAATCAGAGTGCTATTGCTATCTCGAAGAACCCGATCATATGCACTATATCCGAGAGTTGATTCAGGAGCAGGTCATTGATTTGCAGTATTGTCCTACAGCAGAGCAGGTTGCAGACATATTCACCAAACCTTTCATCGAGAGTAAGTTTCGACAGTTGTGAGCTCTCTTGGGGGTGCGGGATGTGTCATTAGGGGGGGTCAGCTGACTTCTCCTTCTTCTCTTATGGGGGGGACTTTTTCCTCTTTGAGGTTTTGTCCTTCTTCTTTGAGAGTCTTTTGTACTTTCATCTCTCTTTTGGGGGGGAGTTTTTTCCCACTGGGTTTTCTCCTTTTCTCTATTTGTGAGAGATTGCATTGCATGGTTTTGCTTGCATTTTCATATTGTACATGGGTACCTATCATGGCCTAGTAGCCGAGACCCATCTTGCATTGTTGACTTGAGTCTTCATTCCCCTAAGTTGCACTTAAGGGGGGGTGTTGGTGTAAATAAATATTCATTATGGATATTATTACACTTTACTTAAGTTAACTTAGGATAATGCATTTCTTCGTAGTTTGGATTTGTGACACTTAGGGAAGTGTGCACATAGGGATAGAGCTTGTAAGAGAAATTCCACCTTTTGTGGTCTTGTTTTGTTGTTACACTCCACATTTGGTGGGTCATCCACCTCTTGTGAAATATTATATTATTTCTCCTACCTACCCCTAGTATTTCTTACCTACCCTTGTTTCTCATTGAGCCACATGTCATGATTGTGTGCTTGTACATCCATATGGCCTTGCCTGTATAAGCAGGCCTATATTCATTGTATTGGAGAATCCAATTGATCATTTTCATATTGATGAGAATATAGTTTGTTCTTGTCATTCTTTTGTCTCTATTTTAATACTTTTCATTGTGCCCTTCATCTTGGCAAAATCTCACAATATTCATATGCTATACATACAAAGATATAATTTAATTTATATTTATTAACTAAAATTGATATTTATTTTTCCAATAAAATCATCATTTCCATTCTTTTTCGAAATAAATTTTCTAATCTCATCTTTTCCAAAATAAAAATACAGTTTCCAGAATATGGAAGTATAAATTTAAAAGAAACCATAATTGATAAACATTTTTCCAAATAAAACAATATTTCCTTGCAAATATACAAACTTAAATACTAATTAATATATATTTATATATATACATTAATTTATAATTTAATAATAATAAAAAATCCTATTAAAAAACTTTTTAAATTAAATAATATCAAAAAACTTAATTCATTAAATATATTCATTTTTTTTTGTTTTATTACAAAAAGGTAAATTATAAGGGTAGACCCACGTGGGCCTCCCTTTCCCCAAGGGAAGGTTTTGGTGGTGGTTGCTACCTTTGGTAGTGCTGCCACCAAATGGTACCAATTGCTACCCTTTGATTGCGCTACTACCATATGGTATTAGTTCGATACCCTTTGGTAGCACTGCTACCATATGGTAGCAGCCGCTACCAAGCGATAGTGCTGCTACCCTATGGTAGCAGAAGCTACCATCCCATGTGGTGGGGTATACCCTGCCACGTGGGGGTAAAATTATATATATATATATATATATATATATATATATATATATATATATATAAAATAAAACAAATACCCAATTTCTGAGTACTCTCAAATATTTTTCTGAGAACAATTTCTGGGAACATTTTCCAGAAATAAAATAATGATTTACATATATATATATATTTAAAAGAAAACACTAGTATGCCCCAAATACTCAGACTAGCAAAATTGTAAGCATTCTCCACTTCCATTCAACCAAGCACAAACATAGTTCTCAGTTTAAAACCTAAATTTGAATGCATTTATTTGGAATTTTAACAAAATTTTATTGGGAACAACCAACCCCAAATTTTGATTTTGAAATCAATTTGAGCAAGTAAGAGTCTGATTTGGAAGTGGGAAAAGGAAGCAAAGAGGGTTTTAATTCTGAAATTTAACTAAACTCTTATCATTCCATAAATCTAAAAGATTATCAAACCAAACCACATACAGATTTCTTCCAAAACAAATCAGTAAATTTCTTGAAAACAAAGAAAATTAACGTGAATCCTACCTCCATGTGCAATCTTGGAAGTGATTTGATGAAGAGCCCAACCTACAAGCTCAAGAATTTCTTCTGTAGTACCCCTGCCCTAATCAATTTCTAATCTCGGTTTGACCTTGGTTAGTTTATCATGTTATAATATTTTAGTTAGATGTTTTGATTTTGTGTGTACCTGTTAATGTGGTTTTCGCACCAATTCGTATGCAAGTTTATTAGTTTTCCTATTTTGTGTTATTAATCTCGGGCTAACACTTTCGTTAAGTATATATATGTATGCATGTATGACTTTTGGTTGTAGGAGTTTTCAGGTATAGTACCGCATGGGTGCGAGGTTCATCTCCACCTAGATTCATAGGTTTGAGTTTATCTCTATGGCCTTAGGGTTTGGATTAGGTGGTCGTAAGACCTTCGTTTGACCCTAGTCATGCTCAAGTAAGTGTCGTTAGTCATCGTTGGTAGTCCCTTTGATTGGGTATGCAGGTCGTCTGTCTATATGACCTTCTTGGGTTGCGTGTTTGGGTGTGGTTAAATTGAGTAATTAATCCTTAATATTTAATTTGATTTTATGTGTGTTTACGCATTAGTAATTAAGGGACTAAATTGAATAGGTTCCCTTTATGCGAGTAATCATTAATTAGAATTGCTCAATTCAAATTGGTAGCAAGTTTGACTAAATGATTAATTTATTCTGCTTACGCTTTTGGAAAGGAAAGATTTAAATTTAATTGAAATAGAATTAATTTAATCTCTTTGCCTTTTAAAAATGGAAAGGTTGATTTTAGTTATTTAAAAAAAAAAATCAATTCTAATTAGAAAAACAAGTTTTATATTTATATTTAATATAGTTTTGAAAGAATGAATTTGAAGATTTTATTTTAATCAAAAATATTTTACCCTCATTAAATAATTTGAAATATAAATGATAGTTTTCTTAAAATTAAGAAAATTAGAAATTAATTGAGGAAGAGGCATTTTGATTTTTATAAATTCGAAATAAATTGTGTAAAAGTATTTTAAATTCAAAAATAAGAATTTTTGGGTGGTATTTTAATAAAAATATTTTAAATGCTAAAAAGAAATTTTTGGTCAATATTTTTCCCATATAACCTAGGGTTGGAAAATATTTTTAAAAAAAAAGATTTTTTGGAAAAATAAGGTCCGGAGAGATATTTTGGAAGATGTTCTGGAGGAATTTTGGGAAAAAAAGAAGATTTCTGGAAGAGAAGAATGGATCTAGAGCCTGGAGGTTGGGCTCTGCAACAAATCTCATCCAGGATTACTTAATGAGGTAGGATTCTTAATGGTTTCCTTTCCTGCAAAAAAAAATTGTTGTTTGATTTTGAAATGTATGTGTTTGTTATCGAAAGATCTCCCAGATTAATTTATGGATTGAAGTTGGGTTTGGGGTTTCAAAACCATGCATAATAGCTTGTGTTCTTGCAAAGTAGGTTAAATCATGGGTGAGAAAAGTTTCATTTTGCCCAGATATGGGCTTTGTTTGAAGAAAATTGCTTGTGGGTCTAGTTATTCATCAAATTTTAAGTATTCAATAACCTGTGACTTTCCAAAAAAATAATATTATATTCTCTGTGTGCGACTGTGTTTTTAATCATCTCTGGGGTTTATGTTTTTAAATTTGTTTTGTTTTTATTAAATAAAATTTAAAATCAATTTTTTTTTTTTTAAGGCAGAATTTTTGGGTTTTGGAGGGGGGGAGCCGAAGCTCAACCCTCACCCCTCCCAATCCCACCTCTCCGTAGATCCGCAGAGCCCCCTACATCCACCATGTGGAGGCAGAGGGACTACACCCACGTAAGTGGCCACAAAGACCCCTACTCCACAAGGTGGAGGCCGAAGGGTCTGCGACCCCCACAGTGGCCACAGAGACCCCAGCTCCATTGTGTGGAGGCCGAGGGTCTACATCCACCATGGTGGCCGCAGACTCAGTGGCTAGGGCACAACCGCCCCACTCTCGTAGATGGGAGGTGGGCCCGCGGCTACCCTTCGATGGTTTTTTTTAGTTTTTTTTTTTAGTTTTAAAAAATATATAATATTAGATTTAAATTTTGTTTTTTGAATATTTTAAAATAATTAAACTTTAATTAATATATTTGATTAATTATATATTAATTATTAATTATTAATTAATGTACATTTTAAATATATGTTAATTGCGATAATTTTTATATTAATATATATTAATTGTTGAGTCCTAATCATCGTATATTTGCAAATATATAATAATGAGTGTTCAATCATTGATTTATTAATTTAGGCATGTATATATAGAGATGTATATGCCAATTAATATCTTTAGATCGTGTATTTGATTAATATATGCAAGGGAAATTATATTTCATTGGGGAATGTTTATCTATTTCTATTTTTTTCTTTTAATGTATATTTCCATTTTTGGAAAGTGTATATTGTGTTGCTAGAGAAGAGATTAGATTATTGCATTTGACCAAGGATGAAATGATGTTTTATTTGAAGAATAAATATCATATTTAGTTGGTTAATGTTTATTTAATTATATTCATGTGAACTTGGTTTAAAAACTCATAATGATGCAATTATGTTATGTTTACATGCAACGAGCTTAGTGAGTTAGCAAACCAAGAACAACCTGTACCTAGATGAGGTAGATAACTGCAATCTAACTTAGATCATTTAGAAAACTTGATCGACTTTTATGTTTAAATCAATATGGGAAAATATTGTCTCTATCGGTTATTGTCTATGCAAGTTTTTATTTTTGTATTCGCTTTTGCTTAAGTAATGGCAAGCCTTGCTTTGTTTGATTGGACCCTATTATATGGATCAATTTAGGGTACCTGTTTCTATCCTCGGTTTTGAGTTTGACTATTGTTTAGTGGTAGTGTTGTAATTGGTGTTGGCATTTTTGATGTTTATGTTGTGATTGTCATTGATGGACACACACTTGCATTGAGATCCCCTTTATATGTATGAGTTAGAGCACAACCGATATTTGTTCCAATCGGTATGTTGTATTAAGTCTTTAGACTATTGGTGTTTTGCAGAATCTGTTTCTCGGTCTGAAGCGGCATGTTGACCCCAAGTGGTTCGAGGATCTCAAGCGAAACGAAGGATCAAAGTGACAAAACACATATTTCCTAGTCTTCATTTTGTCAAACTGGCTACCGGCATTTTGCTTGAACCGGCATTTTGTATGAACCGGTATTTTGTATGAACTGGTAATACTCTGTGATGAGTTACCAACCAACATTTTGTGATGAGTTACCATCCACCGATTGTTTGACGGTGCCGACACTTTAACGATGCTTTTTGTGTTGTGTTACCACGTATGTCTAAGTTCATTGAACCTAGGAAATTGTAATGTAATCTTATTGGATCGACATGAAATCAGATTCCTTTATAAGGACATCATGTCTAGGGTTTTGTGGTGGTTGATAATGCTTTTGTTGTGATAGTTGATATTGCAGCTAGGGTTTAAGGTGGTTGAGGAGTTGGAGAGAATATGAATGTGTAGAAGATTGAAGTAATGCTGGAATGCATTAGGAATGAGCTATCAAGGATCTAATCAAGCAATCTATGCTATTAGCTAGATCAATCACTTGTTGATTACTCACATCTTTGACAAGTCTGTAGCCCTTAACCGGGTAGGCCCAAAAGCCTTTTGTAAATCCTCTAACAAGGTGGTTCACATCTATGGATCTAAAACCTCTAGAAAGGTAGTCTTTAGTCTAACTTATCTCCTAACAGAGATTGAGATTCCTAACAGGATCTATTCTGGTAAAGAACATTGTAAGACGTTAACCGGTTAGGTTCCTATTATGTAGATAGTTACTTGTGAGTTCCATCTCATAGTGGTTTTTCCCATTTGGGCTTCCACGTCAAAATATCATGTGTTATGGTGTTTGTACTTTTGTGGGTGAATGCATTATTTGCTATTTGCTTTGCATGTGTACTAACTGGTTTGTCTGCTAAACTATTTTACCGGTCTACTGTCAGTCTTGTAAAGTGTTTAAGTGCAAAGATTTTTGGCATACTAATTCACCCCCCCTCTTAGTATTCATCAATTGGTCATATCCTTTATGCGGGTGTCAAATGATGTTTGGTGGTTTACCATAGCTGGTCAAGTCTCTAGTTAGAGTATCATCTGTCAGTGCACCTCATCTGAAGACATGTTTGACCAAATGGTTGTTTACTCCATTTTGAACTCTATTTGCTTGACCATGTGTATTCCTTGGTTTTTGAGTTCATTTGAGTATAGTCTAGTGTCATATGGGAAAGTGGCTTTTGATTGGGGGTCATTCCCAAAGTGGTTGCTGGGTAACCCATCAGAAGTGTGTCTAATAAGTGATAACCTAATAGCAATTTAGAGTGTTAGTTAATGAATCATTAAGTAAGATAATTGTCCCTCACACATGGGATGAGTGCTGACATAGACTTGACATGTTGTGAGAAGGCCTGATATGGCCAACCATCATCCTTGTCTTCACAAAAGGATGTGTGGGTCCACATAAGTCTTGGATGGGCCAGACGTTCAAAATAGGTAGCTAGGGTAACCTAGTGGATGGGGCCAGAACCTATGAAGACTTGCCTTGGTAACCATACTAGGTTGTGTGATGACACTTGTCCCCTATGTTTGCTAGTGTGTTGTCTTGATAGGAGCACTTTTGTGGAGTCGTCTTGTTGCTTATGCCCTTGTGAGAACCTAATATCATGCTATACCTTGGGTTGCGATGACTTAGTTTTATGGATGCTCCAGTGGACCTTTGTATTTGCTTCTATTATGTTCAAATGGATCCTTTCCTATTCAGGGATCATTTATGTAGTTATTTGACCGATATGGTCGTTGTATATTGGTTATGTTTGCCTTGATGGTAGGATTTTAAATGATGTGAACCTTATGTATTCTTAACTTATTTAATGATCAAAGGGGTCTTGCAGTTGAGTAGACCCAGAGATGTAGCCCTCTAGGGGTGAACTCTGATATCAATTTGGTGTTATGTGGTGCTTATGTTCTTATGTTCCTTTTAGTTTTTTAACATGTATGGATGGCATTATATTATAATGTATCAAGTGGATTAGATGAAATTAATTTTAAATGCACGTGTCTAGTCATCATGTTAAATGCAGAAATTGGATCATGAAAGAATGTAGATTAGAATAATGAAATATATTCAGTTATTGATAATGAAATTAAGTATGCATGGAAATAACTCATTCGTTTATAATGAAATTAAAGTGTGTTATAAAACTAGATGTGTGACATGTGTTTTAGGTAAAATGGAACATAATGAATAGTTAAAATTTATTGGATGAACCTAATCATGCTATCCATAGTTTTAACTCCAAGGGATAAACCTCATCATGTCATCTAAAATTTAACATTAATGGATAAACTCATTAAGTTATCTATCTTTTAACTTAAATGAATGTACATCCACATGTTATCTATGCTTTAACTTTAATGGGTGAATTCCCTCATGTTAGCTACATCTTCAACCATAATGGATGAACGCGACCTATTATCTATAATTTTAATCTACTGAACAAATTATATCCTTGTTTAAAGTAATAACATGAAATTAAGTTAACCTACTTTATTGGATCAAATGTGAGTTGAGTGAGATGTTAAATTAAGTAATCACATTGGGAAACCCTTTAGGTGTTAGTTGAAGTCTTTTGTTGTGTAATCTAAACTTTGATACCTCGTTGTATCATTATGGTGTGTCTCATTTTAATATATATATATATATATATATATATATATATGCACTCCATTCGTGTGTTTTAGTATTATCCCTTCAAGGTTTCCTGGTGGGGCATTACATCTTCTATCCAAGAATTCCCAAATTTTTCCATCCAAAAATAACTCTCCCCCAAAATATTTATGAAAACCTAGGTTAAAAGGTAAATTTTTGACCAAAAGTCCATTTTTAGGTTGAAATTTTTTTCCACCCAAATAAAAATCATTTCCCCACAATTTAATATGCAAAAAAATTGCTTTTCTTGCCAAAATTGATTTTCTCAATTAAATTAAAACTAACATTTCTATTTTCCAATTTCTATTTAACCTTCCTTTCAAAATACATACTTAATTAATTCATTATTTAAAAATAACCATTTAACCAAACTTGCTACAAACATGAATTTAGCAATCTAATTATTGATTAATCACACAAAGGGGTCCTATTTAATTTAGTCCCTTAATTTACGAATGCGTGAAAACACATTTAATCTAATTTAAATACTTGGGATTTAATAATCAATTTTTTACCAAATGCACAACACACAACTCAAGAAACCCAAACAAATACACGACCCACATACCCAACCAAAGGGGAAAATGACAGACGGTTGACGATGCTCACTTGAACACGACTAGGGTACAATGTAGGGTCTTACGACTACCTAATCCAATTCCTTAGGACCAATGAGGTACACTCAAACCTGTGAAGCCAGGTGGAGACGAACCTCGTACCTATGCGGTACTGTACCTACAATCTCCTGCAACAATGAACCACACATGCATATATATATATATTGAATGAAAGTGTTAGCCCTAGATTAATAACACAAATCAGAAGAAGAATTAATCTTACATAAGAATCGATGTGAAAACAACATTTACAGGTACACACAATAAGCATAATACCTGACTATAACATTACAACATGGTAAATCAACCATCCAAGAAAGCCACTTAAAAAATCAACCAAGGTCAAACCAGTTTTAAAAATCTAATTAGGGAAAGGGTACTACATTGCCATCCCTACTATCCCCTCTCTTTCTCACGTATTTTTAGAATACTTTGCCAAGACACCTAAGGGGAATGAATTATATTTGGTTTGATCATTGAACCACGTCTTCTCTACTCATCTCTCTTCCCCATCAATTTGTTGGTTTGTTGTTGTATCGATTTGGCAAGTTAACTCTAGAAATCAATATCCAACCAATACTATTGCCTCATGTCCAATCTGCAAGGTAATTTTCTATAATTGTCTATCTCATTATTCTATTTGTTGGTTAATTTGTGTTGAGGATACACTACTTTGGATTCATCAACCTTATTCTTTTTCATCTCTAGAAGTATAGGCTAATAATGCTTTGTTTCCATAAGTCGATTTGGCAGATCTGACTCCTAGGCACTAAGAGGTATCACCCCCTCTCATTTCTTAATTTATGCAGTTATCATGGTCAAACTACTGGATAAGTTGATGCTTTAATAATGCTCCTCTGGTTTCAATTTTGAATCACAATCTTTCTTTGTTCTGTGATAAATTGAACTGGGTGAATCTGATTGAATTGTTGGGTTGCCACCATCTATACGAACCATGTCTCCTCCTCCCTGTTCATTTCTACATATTTACCATGAACCATATTGTTGTGTTGAATTCTTTTGGATCGATCTATATTAGATAGAAGGTATTCTTTGCGGATTTAATTTCTTTGTTGTTTAGGCACAACCAATTTGGGGTAAGTGCAAATCGACTCTTCCCTCCTCTTACTCTTCATTACCTATGTGAATAGATTTTGAATCTCTCTTGACTATCCTCTACTCATTTTATTCCACTCTATTGTGGGTTTGATTTATTATTAAGCTCAGTCGATTCTTAAGTTTTTTAAAGATAGAACTATATATATTATTTTAGTTATATTAGTTATAATGATTTGCAAAAATTGGGTAAGATCATATTTGTTTTTGTTTATTCCAACATTGTAATATAAAATTTACATAATCAAGAATAAAAGAAGAATTATAAAATAAATTAACTAGGAAGGGTCATATATATATGTGTGTGTGTGTGTGTGTGTGTGTGTGTGTGTGTGTGTGTGTGTGTGTGTGTGTGTGTGTTGGCATTGTATTGTCATTGATGTCGACCGATATGTATTCACCAATATGGATGGCTACCGGTATGCAAGGTGTATACAAGATGTAGGCATAAGATGTTACCGACATGGATGTTCATCGGTGAGTAAGCATATGAAAGCATAGAGATAACTAAAGGTAAGACTGGTTATGTCAACCGGTATAGCATGATCAACATGTATGTATTGTCAAACGGTATGTAGGAATGTGTAGTATCAACCGGTAAACAGAGCCACCAGTGAGCATGTATGAACAAGCAAAAGAAAAACTAACAGAGTGAATGATTGTCGGATCACATAGAGTGTGAACACAAAACTAGGAGCAATCCAAGTTATCTTGAAGTAACCAATAAAATAGTGAAGAGATGATACAAGGGTTGACCAATCATTGCATGACTGGTAGGGAAAGAAGACTGGTAGCATAAGGCAAAAACCAATAGTGTGGTTTTTGGTCAGTGCATGAGCCTAAACCAACACAATGAACTAAGGTGGATGCCGATAGAGATGACACGTAGGATCCAAGTGGATAATGTGTGATGGTCATTGAAGAATGAGTTAGTAAGGTAGTTTCCAACTATGTCTACATTTAATGTCCACCTCAAAAATCACGGAGGAGTTGCAGAGGATTTTGGCTCAAAGCAATTCAAAGAAATATGTTTGTCAATTAGTGCTTTTCTTACAAGGTGGTGTTTTTATGCTGGAATATGTTTTTGGGGGTTTAATACAAGGTGAAATGACCCTTGTTTGAGTCTGGAAGTGAATGGAGGAGTGGTTTTGAGAAAGCCTTAGGTTAGAATGTCTAAAAAGGAGGGTTTAGTATCTAACCTATCAAATGAGTGTGTCTTGTCTTGAAACCTAGAAAATACATTGTTTTGAAACATTTTTCAAGACTTTTTTTTGGTTTGGTGTTGTTTTGTACCATTTGTTGGTACTTGCTTTGGAAAAGAGGGCTAATTGGGCCTAGTTAGTGTGTAGCAAGGTGTTGGTCTGGATATTTCATCAAAAATAACCATTGTTGATTTTAACATATGTTGTGTAAATTCCAAAAGGGTATCTGGAAGTTCAATTTTTTTTGTAAGTGTTTTGGAAAAAAGTTGAATTAAGTGGGAAAAACCAGTTTGGCGGGGTTACTAGGATAAGGCCTAGGTTGCACCCGAGTAAGAGGGTTTTGTGTAATCCAAGCAAATGGGTATGTGTTGGTTGTTGAGCCAAGTTGGTTGGGGAATGTGAAGACCCTAGGTGATGTTAGATTGATTGATTGAGTTGGTAATCCTAATTTGAGTTCTTTGTTGAAGGAGAAGACTAGAAAATCTTGAAGGATCCCAAGGACAGTTTGACAAAACAACAAGTATAGCCTATTGGGGTGTTTGTAGAAAAATATACTCTACATATTTTTTCCTCATACATCCAGTGTTGTGTGATGCATTATTTGTGTGTGATTGTTGATGAGTGCTTTTCTTACTTTACCGGTTGCACACACATAGTTGGAAATTGTTTAAAATCATCAATTCAGCCCCCCTCTCAGTGACATATTGTGTTCTACAATTGGTGTCAGAGAATTAGGTTCCCTATTGGTCAAATATTTCTCTATCTTGGGTAGATTTTGGTCAAAGAACACAATGGCAAAAAATGAGTCCTCCTCTAAAGCCCCCATGTTTGATGGAACCAACTATGCCTTTTGGAATAGAAGAATGGAAACCTATCTATCCTCACTAGGTTTTGATGTTTGGATGTTCTATAAAGAATAGATATAATATCCCTAGTGTTCCTCCCATAGATCCAAATGTTAAGAAGGAGTATGAAAACAATGCAAAAGCTAAACATGCTATTCTCAGTGGGTTGTCAAATAATGAGTTTGTCAAGGTTATACATTGCTCATCCACCAAGGAGACTTGGAATAACCTGTAAAGATTATTTGAACGAGATGTCAAGGTCAAGGAGGCTAAGATGCAAACACGAAGAGGTCATCTTGAAGGCTTGAAGATGAAAGATGAATAAAAGATTGCAGACTACCTTCACAGAGTTGATGAAACTATGAATATCATCAGAGGACTTGGAGAGGAAATAGCTAATGAAGTTATTGTTAAAAAGGTTCTTAGATCACTCACATCTAAGTATTATACTAAAGTCTTTGCTATAGAGGAAGCCAAGGATCTAAATAAAAATTCAATGGATGAGTTATTTGGCTCCCTAACTACTTATGAGATGAGGACAACCGGTGAAGGAAATTCAAAGAAAGAGGCTACTTTCAAATCAATCAAAAAGGGCAAGGAAGAAATTTCTCATGGTGAATCCAATGAAGACTCAGATATAGAGGTGGAAAACTTTGTGAGGAAGCTTAAAAGAGGATCCGATAAGTATAAAGGAAAATTGCCTCTTGAATGTTTTAACTATGGTAAAATAAGACACTTTGCTTCTAAATGTCCCTATGGTGAAACCGGTGGAGATGAGCAAAGGAGCTTTGACAGATCTTCTGGTAAAGATAAAGAGAAGAAGGTCTACTGGAAAGAAAGAAGAAGCTACTGGAAGAAGAACAACCTATATACCATTGAGGATGATGTCACTGATGAAGAAAATGCATCAGGAGATGACTTCCATGAGGATGAAAGAGAAGTTAATCTCTTTGTAGCACTAGGTCAACCGGTTGATGAAGATGAGGAAGATTAAGACATTGAAGTTGAAGTGGACTTGGAAGGTGAGCTCATAAGTGCACTTGAGGAGTTAAATAAAACAAGAAGAGAACTCAAGAAGGTTAAGCATGTTTCTGCAAAAGAATAAGAACAACTGGAGAAATCTCTAGAGGAATCCAAGAAGACAATATTTGATCTGAAACTCCAGTTGGAAGAAACTAAAAGGACATATGAGGTCACATGCTCTAATGCATTAGAGAATGAGGAGCATCAAAAGTTAGAAGAAGACATTGTAAGGCTCAAAAAGGAACTTGAAAAGAGAAAGGATGAATTGAAGATGATAAGCAAGTATGAGGGCAACACTAAAGCCTTAGACAAGATGCTGAGAAAATAGAAGCATTCAAAAGATACCGGTGGTATAGGATTTGAAGAAGGACAAAGTTCAAACAACAAAGACACATCCGGTAGGGAGATACAAGCTACAAGAAGTCAACCTGTGAACTGGAATGCTCAGTACCAAAAGGGTCACACACTAAATTGGTATGTAAATCATAAAGGCAAGCCCAAGGTAGATAATGAAGGATTCACTAGAGTCAATAGCATGAGAGGAAGACATCTGGTAATACAAATATTTGCCAGTCCAAAGCAACAAGAATGGTATGTACCCAAATTCCATGGTTACTGCTACTGGTGTAATAAGTTTGGAAATAGAATTATTGATTGTAGACTGATGAACAAACCCCTTGTTAATTTTGAAAGTAGAAATTCTTTTGCTGCACTCTGAGAGATGAATGTTGTGTGTTATCAATGTAATGATTTGGGTCATAGGAGTTATGGATGTAGGAAAAGTCTATCGGTATCCTACAATAGGTTTTCAAATTCATCATTTAATGTCAATGTAAAATGTTATAATTGTCAAAAGTTTGAGCACATTGCAAATTCAGGACAACCAAGCCAAAGAAGTTAGTACTGGATCAGAAACCAGTAAAAAAACTAGAGCATGAAATTGCAGCAAACAATAAGAAAGAAGCCAACTCATTTTTGGTTGAGAAGGACAAGAATAAAGCAGAATCAAGTCTGATTGTGCAGACTGTCTTGCATTCAGAAAGAAGAAACTTATGGGTTGTAGATAGTGGATGTTCCAATCACAAGACCATAGATAAAAAGAAATTTATCAAGCTTGAAGATTGGAATGGAGGTTTAGTAAGATTTGGAGACAAATATTCCATCAAGATAAAAGGAAAAGGTACTTTGAATATAGATGGAAAATTGAAGGCACATGATGTGTATTATGTGGAAGGTTTAAAGCATAACTTACTTAGTGTGATTCAAATGTGTGATAAAGGATACAAATTCACTTTTGACTCTACTGGTTGCCACATAAGAAAAGAGAGTATCAGTCAGATTGTAGCAAAAGGAAAAATAACAGATGGAAATGTGTACATTCTGAAGGAATGCTTTGAGTCCCAATGCATGATGGGACAAGTGGATGAGAGTTGGTTGTGGTACAATAGATTAGGCCACATAAAGTTTGATAATCTAGTTAAAGTAAGCAAAAAGGGCTCTGTGAGACATATACCACCAATCATCAAACCGGTAAGCACATTTTGTGATGAATGTGTAAGAGGAAAGTAGACTAAGGTGACCTTCAAGACTAAAGAACATAATACTTCAAGGCCACTTGAACTGGTGCATATTGATCTATGTGGACCAACCAAAACAAGCTCTAGCTAGTGAAAGATACTTCATGCTCCTCATTGATGAATTTTCAAGAATGACATGGGTCACTTTCCTACAAGACAAATCTCAATCATTTGAAAGATTCAAGATTTTCTGGAAGATTCTTGAGAGGGAAAGTGGATGCAAGATGAAATGTCTAAGATTTGATCGGGGTGGAGAGTTCACATCAAATGAGTTTGAAGATTACTATAAGAGACATGGAATCAGAAGACAATACTCAACTCCAAGGGAACCACAACAAAATGGTGTTGTAGAAAGGAAAAATAGGACAGCCAAGGAAATGGCAAGAACTATGTTAAATGAGGCAAACATACCGGATATATACTAGAAGGAATCCATTCATACTACTGTGTACACTTTGAACCGGGTTCAACTGAGAACAAACAACAAAATGACACCTTATGAACTGTGGTATGACCGGAAGCCATCAGTCAAATATTTCAAAGTGTTTTGAAGCAAATGCTTCATCAAAAGAGATATGGATGACTTAGGTAGCTTTGATTCTAGGAGTGATGAAGATATCTTCTTGGGTTACTCAACTCATAGAAAAGCCTACAAATGTTACAATAAAAGGCTAAGAAGAGTCATTGAGAGCATACATGTCATAGTTGATGAATATATGCATAAAGACAGACATTCAAAAGTAAACCGATATGATGACACCTGTGGTGAAGATGAAGTTTAGTTAGACAATGAACCGAAAGAAGCATCCAATAAGTCCCCTAACTGGTATGTGTAGAAAAATCACCTGGAAGAGTAGATTATAGGTAATAAGAGTGATGGTGTGCAAACCAGAAGAAGACCTGCCCGGAATGATGAACAAGTCAATTTCTGCCTCATGACTGAAATGGAACCCAAAAAATTTAATGAGGCCAACAAAAGTTAGAAATGGATGGATGCAATGGAAGAAGAGCTGCAACAAATTGAAAAGAAAAAAACTTCGGAGTTAGTTCCTAGACTGGCATATAACAATGGCATTGGCACAAAGTGGGTCTACCAGAACAAGATGAATGAAGAAGGTAAGATTGTTAGGCATAAAGCAAGGTTAGTGTGCAAAGGGTATTCCCAAGTAGAAGGAATAGATTTTAAAGAAACATATGCACTCGTTGCAAGACTTGAATCCATTAGAATGTTTCTATCATTCTCTGCCTACAAAGGATACAAGGTATATCAAATGGATGTTAAATCTACTTTCTTAAATGGTAATTTAGAAGAAGAAATTTACATAGAACAACCAAAAGTTGTTCTGATGCATGATGATGAAACCTTTGTGTGCAGGTTTAAGAAGGCATTGTGTGGTTTGAAACAGGATCCAAGAGCATGGCACTCAAGGCTAGATAAGTATCTAAAAGAGAAGGGTTTCAGAAAGGGAAGTGTAGATAATAATCTGTCTATTAAAGTAGATGGAAACCACATGATTATTATGGTTGTTTATGTGGATGACATTTTTTGGAGGCAACAAGGACACCCTGTGCAAAGACTTTGTTGATTAGATGCAGTCAGAATTTGAGATGTCAATTCTTGGAGAGCTATCATACTTTCTTCGTTTGCAAATTTCATAGAAAGGTAAAGGGATATTTATCTCTCAAACCAAGTATTCCAAAGATATGTTGAAGAAGTTTTAGATGTAAGACAACAAACCAGTAAGTACCCCCATGGTGACTGGATGCAAGTTGAGTGAGGATGATGAGTCACCAGTAGTGGATTAGACATTGTATAGATCCATGATTGGCAGTTTGTTATATCTTACTACTTCTAGACCGGATATAGTTTAGGTAGTATGCATGGTGGCAAGATTTCAAGCTGCACCTAAATAGTCACATGAAAATGCAGTCAGAAGGATCTTTAGCTACCTACAAGGAACACTTAATTATGGATTATGGTATCCTAACCAAGGAGAATTCACCTTACAAGCCTACATAGATGTTGATTGGGTAGGCTACATTGATAACCGAAAGAGAACAAGTGATGGTGCATTCTTCCTAGGTAACTGGTTGGTCTCATGGCACAGAAAGAAACAAGATTTAGTTTCCCTATCTACTGTCGAGGAAAAATATATTGTTGTTCCAACATGCTTCTCTTAGGTGGTATGGATGAAGTAGACCCTCAAGGATATTTAGGTAGAAACATTTGACCTTGTTTCTATTTGGTGTGATAACTCAAGTGCAATCAACATATCAAAGAATCCGGTTATGCACTCAAGGACAAAGCACATTGCCATCAAATATCATTTTCTTAGGGAGAAGGTGGTAGATTAGGAAGTTAAGGTAGAATATGTCCCTATAGGTGAACAAGTGGCTGATATCTTCACCAAACCTCTACTGGTAAAGCACATTTGAGTATCTGAGATGCAATTTAGGAGTTGTGTCACCATCTTCATGCGCTTAAATGTGTATGGAGATCGATGGTTTAGGGGGAGTTCACTATCATACCTTTTGACTCTTGGACCATCTGAAGGACATGGGGGGAGATTGTACCAGTCAAATATTGTAGAGTCTTATGATCTGCTCTACCGAAAAAAGGTAGAAAGATAGAGGATACTAGATGGTGGAGAAGGAACATGTTTGATAGTAGATGATGGATACTGTTAGTGCCCTTTGTCATTGTTGTCAAAGGAGGAGAATGAACTGGTTGAAGAAATGCAGAGTGTGTTTGTTACTACTTATCAAATTACCATTAGTTTTATATACAAAGTCATTCTTTATTCTAGTCAGTTAGTATTACCGAATCATGCAGTCGGTACACACAGAGAAGTCGGTATGAACAGCCTAGTTGGTTATAGAAGGAAAATAGTCACAAAGCCCAGTATACACTGAGCTATCTACCGAGTGTTATTTCACCGAGCAGTAAAGATGATACACCGAGTGGAAATGTGTTACCAGATTTATTAAACCTGGACACACATATGAAAATGTGTTACAAGATCGAGGCACACAAAATCATTATTACATTGGAAATTGCACATACAGATTTTGTATAATTTTGAGGTCATCTAACCAATGAAATATTTTGCATGGTTATTTATTCGAGAAATCATGTTTGTAAGATCGAAGCAATGAATTAGATCACCGACATAAGAAGTCTATTTATACAGCATGAATTTAGGGTTAGAAAGAGGTGTGAATGTGAGAAATGTGTGTGCATATGTGTATGAAGCAAGACTTATGTGATACATGAGAAATCATAGAGTATTATGACTATTACAGAGACATAGAGGTCACCAAGAAGGTTATCAGAGAATAGTCGAGGAACAGAGTAAACAGAAGGGTTTACCGAGTTACTTTATGAGTTACCGAGGTATGCTATAGGCAAGGTAATCTTATTTTGAGCACATAGAATCTACTACAACATTTCAGATGTAAAGTTGCAGATATTTGTAATGATTCTATTGTAATATTTTGAAGTTGTAAGAGAAACCTTTAACAGGGTAAAAGACTCTAACCAAGTCTATAAATTGTAAATCCTTTAACCAGGTGCTACACTTATATAGTGTTGTATAAATCCTTTAGTAAGGTAGATCTAACTGATCTTAATATTCCTAACAGGGTAAGCTATCAGAAATAGCTAAATGTAGCTGTAACTGAGCACTCTTTATTATTGCAGTAGTGAAGTTGTGGGTGCCGTCCCCATCACAGTTTTTCTCTCTAGCCAAGAGTTTCTGCGTGACTGAAATATATGTGTTATGGAGTGAATCATGTATGAATGTTATCTATTGATTATAGTTTTGTTTTTGTTACTACACTATTCTATTTATGCATAACAGTAAGGTTATTACAAAAGAAAAGTTTTGGAGTACTGATTCACTCCTCCCCTCTCAGTACATTAGCTTTCCATATTGGGCCTAACAATTGGTATTAGAGCTTGAATCTTGGAAAAGGTTTTAACTACCTAAAGAGAAAGATCTTATCAATGGAAGGCTATAAACAATCTTGGAGGATTGTGTATCTACAAGAAGAGCTGGATAATGCAAATCAAGTGATTGCAGACATGCAAAGGAAAATGCAAAAATCTTTGAAAGTAAGGAGAAGATTATCTGATGACTTGCAGGATTCTCAAGAGTTAGTGGAACAAATCGAGACATCATCTGACAACAGCATATCTGAAGAGACTGAAGAAATGATTGGAATGTTGAAAGAAAAGAACAAAGCATTAGCTGATCAACTAAAAGAAATGAAAAGGGAACATGAACATTTCAACACACAGATGACTGAAAATCTAGATGCATTAAGGATAGCCGAGGATAAAGCAAGAGATCTACAAAGAGAGAAAAAACAACTTGAAGTCTTAGTATCTGATAAGAATGATGAAATCATAAGGCTAACTGGTATTCAACAAAATCTGACAGATCAACTAGGTTATACACATCATGAAGCAAATTTGAAAGATGATGAGAATCAAGCATTGAAACTTGAAGTATCAAGGTTGAGCAATGAACTTGAAACAGAGAAGAAATCCAAGGAAACACTGAAGAAGAGTTATGAAGCATCAAAGATGTTAGATGAGAAACTAAACACAAGACGACCCTACAAAGAAGGAGGACTCGGTTACAAAGGAAAAGAATCTACCGAGAAGGGAATTTGCACTACCGAGAGAGGAGAATCATCAAAACAAGTTGGAAAAAGGAATAACATCAAAAGGAAGAAGCCTATTTGCTACTACTGTGGAAATCAAGGTCATACTGCCAACAAGTGTCAAATCAGAAAAGGTAAGCAACTGAATATCTCTAAGTCCAATGGATATTGTTATAATTGCAATAAATATGGTCACACATCTAATCAATGTAGGACAAAGTCTGTTAACAATTATCAGAAGGCAAAATTCAAAGGGTTTTGTAAAAACTGCAATAGATATGGACATAGTACCGAGAAGTGTTGTTTTAAGCAAAAGAACCACATGTGGTCTGCACATCGAGCAAATACTAGAGGTTACCAAACTCACACAGATCCTTACCGACAATATTCTGCAATACCATGGGATTACAATACAAGGATATGGTGTGAATGTTGTGGAAGATATGGACATATAAGTGCAAACTTCTTTATAAGGTTTGGAATGAATAACCGAAGATCATGGAGAAATCCTGGTATGGCATGTTTTCATTGTCACAAAGCTGGACATTTAGCTGGAGATTGCAGAGATCAACCTAGAGAAGACACTGAGGAAATAAAAGAGAAATTAAAGATGATTTGGAGAAAGAAGGAAATTGTGTCAAATAAAGAAAGCACCTTACCTACCAAGTTAGGTGCTCCCACTCCAAATTAATCGGTAAAGGTATGAAGGGACTGCATTCTCACAAGATTAAATCTTAAACAGTTCCTATTTTAGTATGTACTGAATTCAAAATCTGCATAGTAAGATGTAGTAGTAAGTTTGAAATTCTATCAAAGTCTTTGGGAGCACTTTACAGGAAAATTGTTAAGTCGGTAAATTTAGGAAGCCTATCAAGTCGGTATATGAAGGAAATCTGGTTATTCGGTTAAAGCACAAAAAAAAGGGAAAGAAAGTTAAGTGAACCGAGTGCATGTAATGTCTTTGACCTAACTTGCACGGAGCCCGATAAGGTATTTTTGAGTACTTAAAAGGTTTTTCGTGGTCATTTTCATTTACCAAGTTTTCGAGAAGCAAAGCAAAGTGAATCAAGGCGATCAAACCATCTTCAAAGCAAAATCTAAGGTATTTACATCGAATCTCATCACATTGCTAAGCTAGTTTACGGAACTCATTAAGTTGTTATCTGGTGAGTGTGAAGCATCTGTCATTTGTTTAGTTCTCAAACCCTAAGGTTCCTGTGTCAATTTTTATCTGAAATCAAAATGGCATCTAAGATCCAAGACCCCATTGTTGTCACAAATGTAGAAAAGCCCTCACTAAAATACTCTATGACTCCTAAAATTGCATCTGAACCAGATGACAAAACTACTTTCTCACTCATCCTAGATCGAGTCTTGTTAGTCGAGGATGTGAGATTCTTCACAAAATGTCATGTTGAAGAACTCAGTCATGTCGAGATCAAGGATGCATATGATTAATTGTGCACAAATGGTAAAATGGATAGCAAGTATGAGCATATCAAAATCAAGGGATTGACTAAAGCCCTAACCTATCCCCGTGTGTTCAAACCCCAGTGGGTCAAGTTTGTACTAAGCTGAGTGCATGATGATTTCATGTGGCTACAAGAGCAACTGTTTAAGATCACTAAAGAAATCATTCATCTGATCACCAGTTACCCTATCTATGATCATGCCCGAGCACAGAAAATGATATCATAGAAGGAATTGATCAGTTTGACTAGAGTTGAATCAGATTACAGAGGACTAAAGTTGAACAATGTTACTGATCCTGAACTCAAATTTGCCATTAGAGTAATTGGTTACTGTTTCTTCCAATCGACAAGGGAAAACAGTGTACCCTGTGTAGCAGTGGACTTAGCATACAAAATTGTTAAGAAAGGCATGAAAGTTGACTTGTGTGAAGTATTGTTGAAGAACTTGTTTGAAAATCTAAACACAATCAGGAAGCTCAAGAAGAACAACATGACAAACACTCTAAAATTTGGATCACTACTTGTGTGTATGTTTTTCTACTTTGAGAAGTTTTTTCCAATAGTTGGTAAAGTTGTTTGGGAACTACACCGACCAATCACCCATCAGATCAATGACTTCATCAAGAAGTTAGGTGATAACTTTAATGATATAATGGATGATTACTTTAGCAAGTTCCAAAAAAAAATGCATAACAGGTACCGGACTCCACCACAGCTGGTAGAAAAATACAAAGATGAAATATGTTTTGAGGTAGACACCGATTACTGTTATGTGAATGTTGTGGAACCGAGGACATAATCTTTGTCACCCATGGGTTACGAGATTGATTTTGATATCACACAACAACAAATTGATGCCTATCTATCATTGCCAAGGCATACTACCGAGCTAAGGTATGGAACCTATGAAGAAAGGAAAGAAAAAGTTAAAATGAGCATTGTAGTACCTAAGGCTACATGAAAAGCTACAAAGATGATTAAGGCATTAACTAAGAAATTTGGAGAAGAGTCTTCCTCCACACCTATCAAAGGAGTTCTAGCCATCACCGAAGAGGAGACAAAAGCCCAAGAAGCAGCCATAACACTTAGCACCAAATTGCCTAAGGGAAAAGTGTTGAGGAGAAAGCAACAGGACACCTCAATGGTCCTACCGACCCCTCCAACAAAGAGACCTAACACAAGGGCATCTGCTGCATTACCGAGTAAGAAACAAAAGACTGTTGTCATTCCTAAGGTAACTAGAACTTACAAGAAATCTACTCGGAGACTCATTTTGCCAAAAGAGTCGAGTGATACCAAATCTGAAGATGCAAATAAATTTCAGATTGCGAAAAGCAAGAAGGTAGATGTAGATAGTGTAGAAATTTTTTGTAATAATCTAAAGGAATATGGTGGATTTGGTGGATTCAGATTTGTTAAATATGAATCCAGATCAGCTGATGAAAAGAGGCAAATTGAAGAAGCTGTCATTTGTACACTTCTCAAATTCTGAGTGGTACTATTAGAAATATGTAATTCTATTCCTAAGGAATTATATGCACATATTGAAACCAGATGGCAATATGCCCTAGACTCAGAGAAACAAATCAAAGAAAGAAGTTTGGTGCATCTCTTTCCTGATATGTCGGTTGATGAAATAAAAGAACATTTGACAAACAACCAAACTCAATTTACAGTAAAACAAAAGGCCTTGAAATTGATGAATGGCCTGTATATAGAAGTGGAGAAGGAAACAAAAGAGCAATGGAAGACCATCTTTTGAAGAAAGAATGCTGGTGAACAATCTATAGTAGAAATAGTCAATGTCACTGACCAAGAGCCTGATGTCACCGAGCAAGACCTTGCAGACACCATTCAAATAGATGAAGATATCATGGATGCAGAGGCACTTGGACAAGAAATGATAGAAGGCAATGCTTATGCAAAACTTGTCTCCAGTGAATCTGTTTTGGAACAAGTTCAGCCTTACCCACTGATCAATCAACCTGCTACAACCGAAGCTCCTCAGGCTACAGGTGAAGGCACCGAAGGTCAAAAGTCTACAGCAGAAGGTACTTCACAAGAACAAACCTCTCAAGCACTTTCTAGCATGACAAATGTTACAACTGAGACACCAAGCACCGAGACACCAAAGGACACTACCGAGGTTAAAGAAACTGACAAAAGTGTTGTCTCTACTGACCAACCTACCGAGGGTCCTCAAGCCTCACAAGCTATTGTAGTGGTTCACCTAGTGAAAGGTAAAGAAAAGAAGTTGAAAAAGCATAGTTTCAAAATTGATTTATCAAAATCGATAGTGTTGCCCAATGTAGACATCTCCAAATTGAAAGGGCAAGCACTCAATCAATTCGGTGAACTGTGCAAAGCAAAGGCTGAACAGGAGAATCAACTGGCCATACAGAGGAAGAATAAAGTACTTCAGAAGGTAAAGACCTTACTATCAGATATGCTACCTTCAGCTACAGTATCAACCAATGCAGCCATCCATATTCAATTGGATGAACTCCTAGATCAGATTGAGACATCTGGAGTAGATGCATCCAAATACTTGAGCAACCTAAAAGACAAGGAGCTAACTGCTAAAATGATAGAGGAAGTACAGAGATCAATTGCTGTTGGCAAGGTAAAACTTGTCAAATTTATTGTTGAGTTATCCCCTCAACTCAAGCACATTCTTTAATTATTTCAGAAATTCTACACATTTTCTTTATTTCGTAAAGATATTAAGAATAAAATAGAAGCAATTGAGAAAGAGATCACCGATCTCTCACATCATTTGACCCCCAAGCCCAATTCAGTTTAGAATTTTTATACCAAGCTACAATAGCTCATGGCTCAACAATTGGAACTAAGGAATGAAGAACACAAGATCAGGATGGACATAATGACACTTCAAACATTATTTCTTCCTCATCTTTCTTCCATTCAAGAATAGCTTAACCGAGCCACTTCTCTCTCTACTACACAAGAAGGAAGCACTTTAGATGGCTTAATTTCATTATTGGCTGATATTAATGCACATAATTCTTTAATGGACAATGTAAAGGATGCACTCTCTGTCGCTCTCACCGAAGCCAAGACAAAGTACAAATCCATTTTTGATCAGTTGCCACCTCCCAATGGTAACTAAATTTTGATGTTTGTCAAAAAGGGGGAGTATATCAGAGTATATCAGAGTATGAGTATATCAGAGTATATCATCAAGAGTGTATAGTATTCAAAGTATCACACAATCAGAGTGTAGTATACAAGGGGAGTATACCGAGCGAATGAGTAGAATATGTAGAGTATCCAAGAGTAGTGAACTGAGCAATGAATAGAGGAAAGAATAGTGGTTACAGAGTTGTGTACAACATATTGATAAGGGGAGTATATTTGATTATACTATTTCAATGACTAATGTATATAATGCATGTTTAGTCAAATTTTGTAAAGTATACAGATTTTTGAGTAATGACTTTGAAAGTAGTTTTGTCAAACATCTCAACTAATGTCAAAAGGGGAGATTGTTACTACTTATCAAATTGCCATTAGTTTTATATACAAAGTCATTCTTTATTCTAGTCGGTTAGTATTACCGAATCATGCAGTCGGTACACACAAAGAAGTCGGTATGAACAACCTAGTCGGTTACAAAAGGAAAACAGTCACAAAGCCCAGTATACACCGAGCTGTCTACCGAGTGTTATTTCACCGAGCAGTAAAGATGATACACCGAGTGGAAACGTGTTACCAGATTCATTGAACCTAGACACACATATGAAAACGTGTTACAAGATCGAGGCACACAAAACCGTTATTACATTGGAAATTGCACATACAAATTTTGTATAATTTTGAGGTCATCTAACCAATGAAATATTTTGCATGGTTATTTATTCGAGATATCATGCTTGTAAGATCGAAGCAATGAATTAGATCACCAACATAAGAATTCTATTTATACAGCATGAATTTAGGGTTAGAAAGAGGTGTGAATGTGAGAAATGTGTGTGCATATGTGTGTGAAGCAATACTTATGTGATACATGAGAAATCACATAGTATTATGACTGTTACAGAGACACAGAGGTAACCGAGAAGGTTATCAGAGAATAGTCAAGGAACAGAGTAAACAAAAGGGTTTATCAAGTTACTTTATGAGTTATTGAGGTATGCTATAGGCAAGGTAATCTTATTTTGAGCACATAGAATCTGCTACAACATTTCAGATGTAAAGTTGCAGATATTTGTAATGATTCTATTGTAATATTTTGAAGTTGTAAGAGAAACCTTTAACAGGGTAAAAGACTCTAACCAAGTCTATAAATTGTAAATCCTTTAACCAGGTGCTACACTTATATAGTGTTGTATAAATCCTTTAGTAAGGTAGATCTAACTGATCTTAATACTCATAACAGGGTAAGCTATCAGAAATAGCTAAATGTAGCTCTAACCGAGCACTCTTTATTATTGTAGTAGTGAAGTTGTGGGTGCCATCCCCACCGTAATTTTTCTCTCTAACCAAGAGTTTCTGCATGACCAAAATATATGTGTTATGGAGTGAATCATGTATGAATGTTATCTGTTGATTATAGTTTTGTTTTTATTACTGCACTATTCTGTTTATGCATAACAGTAAAGTTATTACAAAAGAAATTTTTTGGAGTACTGATTCACCCCTCCCCTCTCAGTACATTAGCTTTCCATATTGGGCCTAACAGTGTTGACATCAATGCCAAAGGGGGAGATTGTTGGCAATGTATTTTCATTGATGTCAACTGGTATGTATTCACTAGTATGCAAAGGTGTATGCAAGATGCAAGTAGAAGATGTTACCGGTATGGATTTTCACTAGTGAGTAAGCATAATAAATCATAGAGACAATTAATGGTAAAACCGGTTATGTCAATCGGTATAGCATGATCAACATGTATGTATTGTCAACCGATATGCAGGAAGGTGTAGTATCAACCAGTAAATAGGGCCACCGGTGAGCATGTATGAACAAGCAAAAGACAAACTAATAGAGTGAATGATTGTCAGATCACATAGAGTATGAACAAAAAACCAGTAACAATCCAAGTTAGCTTGAAGTAAATGACACAACAATGAAGAGATGATGGTAGGGAAAGAATACTGGTAGCATAAGGCAAAAACTGGTAGTGTGTTTTTTAGTCGGTGCATGAGCCTGAACCAACACAGTGAACTGAGGTGGATGCTGATGGAGATGACACGTAGGATCCAAGTGGCTAATGTGTAATGGTCGATGAAGAATGAGTAGGTAAGGTAGTTGCCGATTATGTTTGCATTTAATGTCAACCCCGAATATCACATAGGAGTTGTAGAGGATTACGGCTCAAAGAAGTTCAAAGAACGAAGATTTGATTCTTTGACATCTTGATTGAAGTAGGAAATTTGATCATCTTGTCAACCTGGAGAAGGAAACTGCTAGACCATTTAATATGATTGACAAAAGAAGGGTCGGTGTTTGCTAAATAGAGTAAACGTGTATTGGAAGAAACAAATATGGTAGTGTGGTATTATTTTGTTGCAGGTTATCATCTTGGAGAAGAGATCCAACCAGATTTGATACAGATTGGGTTGGTGAAGAAAAACCCTAGGGCTCAGAATTTGTTTCTCTATTTTGGCGGGAAATCCCAAGTATAAATATGCAGAATGAAGATCAGAGAGGATGATGTCGGATGCAGAAGTATACTTTGTGCTCCTTGGGTTGGTGCCCTAAATTAGTAGGGGTTGGTGCTCCTTGGGTTGGTGCCCTAAACCTTTGTAATATTGTTGTTTTATTGTGAGGTTGGATTGGAGCAGTAGACTTTAGTAGCATTTCTCACTGAGGTTTTTCCCACATTGGGTTTTCCTCATACATCCAATGCTGTGTGATGCATTCTTTGTGTGTGATTGTTGATTAGTGCTTTTCTTACTTTACCGATTGCACACACATAGTTGAAAATTGTTTAAAATCACTGATTCACCTCCCCTCTTAGTGACATATTGTGTTTTACAATATATATATATGATGTGTATTTATTTTTAATTGAATGGAAAATTCCATAAATGGGTATAATTATAAGAGAAATAACAAACATGATACAATAAAACATTAATTGTAAATATAAATAAATATATATATGCCCACGAGGGGTAATTTTATCTTATGTCTATGAGGGATGTATAATGGAAAGGGTGCTTGATTGTGGGTCAAACAGGGAAGGGTGTTTTCACCTACCCCAAAATGGTTAAATTGGCCAATACTTTTGTAGTGTCATAAAATTTTGCCTCCTGCAATTTTAACCACATTTTAGGTCCTCACCTCAGTGACAACATCTTCTTCCCCAACCAAAACCTATTTATGCATTTTCACCCTTGACCCCTTCCTATTTGAGCCCTGAGATAGCCTCAGGACCCTATCTGGGCCCCAAGATAGGGAAAGATAGGGGCATCCTTATCCCCCTTGGACAAGAGTGTGGCTCCCTTGTCCCACCCTCTTAAGGTGGCCCCAAGATAGGTCCCCCCGACCCCATTTGCACTTCGGGATCCTAAATCTCCCTGATGTTAGTCTTTTATGAGATGATTTAATCTTCAAGAGGAATGTATACAAGGGAGTTGGTTTTCTCATTTGCATAAGGAGGAATGGGAGGCGAACTTCAAGCAAAGGGATGATAAGAAAGCATAGGTGAAGATATACATCATCAAGCACTCAAGCATTGAAGTCTTCTTCATTCATCCATTGGAGCAATATTTCAACATTCATTTGCAAGAATGTATGTGTGTTAGGGTTTTGTCATGTTACATGTCATTTCATGCAATACTTGTGATTACAGTCAAGAAGAAAAACAATCATCATCAACAAGTTGTAGATCTACAAGGTATACATTTCCATTGTTTACATTCAAGCATTTGCAATTACTTTCTTTCAAGGTTGATTCCTCAACCCAGGTTTGACTAAGGCAAACCCCTATCCACAACCCCTTTTCATCTATTTTTTGTGTGTAGTTTGTAGGTGTGCAACTATAATTGCAGGTTTGGGCTTCATTTGCAAAGACGGAAGAACCCTTTTCATTTCGCGGATTTTGTGGAGGACCATGTACATTCCCGCCATGGTCCTGAAGACTTTTCTCCAAATTTCCAAGGCAGATCCATATCAGTCTAATTAGCTTAGATTTGAAGTTACAACGCGATCCCGAACCAGTAGCTCCTCATTTCACTCATTTTCTCTCTCATTTTCAAATAGTCAACAAGTCGACTTTCTCATTTACAAAAGAGGGCAAATCACACTTCAACCCTTGCAATTCACTTGGAATTCACATCCTTGTTTCCCTTGGATTTGGATCTAGTGGATTCAAGCCCCTCTTTTGAATGTAAAGTTCCTCCAAGTGAAAATCATCCTAGTGGCTTCCTTTCTCTCTCCTAGGTGGGGAGTCACTAGGATCCAATTTTCCACTTTATATTTTACTTTATTAATTTCTTCCTAACATATCATATGTAGATGTTGCATGCACACACACGTCCATACCCAAAAATTGATGTCGTCTTGCTAGGATACTCTGTCATGAGAAATGGGAGTTTGTCATGAGCACCAAGAAGCGCAAGCGTCAATTGGTTGGGCAGATAAAATGCCTGGGTTATTTTTCCATCTTCCACATTGCAGATGGAGGTGAGTCTGATGGCGAGGAAGACACTACATCCAAAGATAGAGAATTATGTATATCATTGTAAAATATTATGTAATAGTGTATGATGTATTAATGATTTCTTGTAATAGACCAACATGGTCTCGTAATCAAGCTAAGTGAGCTATGAATGATCAAGCTATGTAAAGGGGCTATGAGGCCTACTGTCAAAAATGTGACAGGAAGTCACCAAGATGATGTAACTAACTGAAAATAAGGAAAGCTACTAACCCACTGACACATGTCCTACTTGTACATGATTTGTGTAATATGTTCCTGCATGCTTAGTTTTCCTTCATTTCATGAATGCTTGTTTAAGTTAATGTATAGTTTAAGTTCACATTAATTGTACGCATGAACCATTACGTAAGAGTTCTCTTTAAATGCATGATGTTTGAGATAGATACTTGTCATATTTCATAATTTTCATATACTTGTGGTTATCTTTAATTTAACTCATTTGTATATTTGCTAACTAATTGGATAGATCATCTAATTTTTCCTTTCTTCATAACTTATGGATCTTACTTTCTTTTCCATTGAATGTAGTATTTGCACTCATATTAATGGCGATTGATATTTAAATGCATTATAGTTGTTTATGGTGAAAATGGATAACAATAATAACAATATTGAAAGGCTAAATAAATTCAACCACAAAACCCTAGCCTAACAACAACAAAGATCCACCATAACATATGAAGATTACCTAAGACAATGTAAATAAAAAAAAATCACAAAGATTATACCATCACATGTCCAATAGGGTTTTGATCTCCATTCTTCCTATCTCCATTGATCTTGCTTGATATATTTGCTCTTAGATTTTATGTGCACAAGAGCTCAACAAAGAATGGAATGTGGTTGCAAGTAGGATCGTAGTATAGTCAATTGATCATTAGGGTATTAGAATGATTAGGGTTTGATAATGAAGAAAGCATCTCCTTATATAGAAAACACTATATGAAATGGAGGGATAAGATTGAGAGGTGTAAAAGGAGGTCGGCTATGATTAGAAGGTAGGTAAAAGAAATAATAAAATAATGAAAGGGGTAGGTAGTGTATGAATTAAGAGATGAATGACATGTGTCATGGGTAGAAAAGGCTAATGAATTAATTAAATAAATAAAGATTTATTTAATTAATAGAAGAAGTAGGATAATTAAATAAATAAAGATTTATTTAATTAATAGAAGAAGTAGGATAATTAAATAAATAAGATATTTATTTAATTTAGGAAAAGGATAATTTAAATAAATAAATGTATTTATTTAAATGAGAAATAAGGCTAGAAGAGGATAAATGAATTAATTAAATAAATAAAGATTTATTTAATTAATAGAAGAATTAGGCTTAGATAATTAAATAAATAAAATATTTATTTAATTTGACATGACAATTTTGGGTGTCTACATTTTGCCCCTCTTTGAGACAATGCGGCTTGTCGCATTGTTTCAAAGAAGATAATATGAACTGATACAAAGTTGCCCCAAGATGGGAATGATATGCCCCCTCGAGAGATTGGATGAAAATGTCTGAAAAGATTGCAAACAATCTCTTGATAAGAAAGATGGGATAGAATGGACTGACCGGATAAAATGACAGAGTCACGGGATAAAGAAGACCGACTCGAGAAACGAGGGCGAGGGCTAGGGTAGCCTATAAGATAGACCACGGGCAAAAGACATCCTCATTGTCATCTACACATCCAAGAGATCAGAGTGCAGAGTGAGATAGAGCAGCAGTAGTCAGCAGCGATGGCAATGGCTCACAGATTCGATCGCGTTCGTCGATTTCAGAGGCCAGCAGAGGCAGGAGAGCGAGTAAGTACCACAAAACCTCCTTGTACTTTGATGCATTTATTGTTGTCGTTAATGCATGCTAGGTAGAGTAATAAATGCGCTTAGAATAGTGTCCAAAAATGTGAAAAAATGGTTAGGCGCGTCTGCGTTGGTGCCAAGCACGTCTGTGTCCACCAGGCACGTCTGGGTTTGTTCCAGGCGCGTCTGTGTCTGGAACCGCGTTTGTGTTGAATGTGGGCACGTCTGTGCAGTGCAGGGGCATCTGTGCTAAGAAGGCATGTCTGTGTCGCCCAGGCACGTCTGTGCAGAGCATAGGAACGTCTGTGTTTTTTAGACGCGTTTGTGCAGTCTTTAAGTGCGTTTATGTCTGACATAGGCACGTTTATGGTATACAGGCACGTCTGTGTTTTATAGGCACGTATGTGCAGTCTGTAGGTGTGTTTGTGTCAGTCAAGCGCGTCTGCATTGAAAAATGCAAGTTTTGGTCTTCTAGGTCAAATCGACAGTTCTGTGATGAACATATGCTGTCGATTGGATAAGCTGCTGAGAGAATACACTCAAGCAGGTCCTCTAGGAAGACTAGGATAGATCAAGGCACTTTGTGATGAACAGTGAGTACCAAGATAGAGTACTTTGTGATGAACAGGGAGTACCCAAAGTATGAGTAGCACTTTGTGATGAACAGGGAGTGCAAATGTAAGTAACATTTTGTGATGAACAGTGAGTGTCACGCACGTAGTACTTTGTGATGAACAGGGAGTACTACTAGGATAGATAGTAACACTTTGTGATGAACAGTGAGTGTCACTAGGATAAATAGCTATGTGCATTTAGATAACGAGTAGCATTTTGTGATAAACAGTGAATGCCACTATGACTGACATGATTTGATTTGCTTGATTGCAGGAGTACTTGCCGATGTTGGAGTCACGGGAGAGATTCCCGTCAATGCAGAGGTTGTGACCTGAGCTGTCTGTTGGAGAGAGAGCTGCCATCGAGGAGATGGGTCTGAGACATGTATTGTATGTGCCTGAGTTTCGGGAAAACATGGGTTTGCTGACTGCGCTTGCTGAGAGATGGCACTCTGAGACGTGCACATTCCATTTACCGATGGGTGAGATGACAGTCACCCTTGAGGATGTATATAGGATTCTGCGGGTGCCGATCAATGGAGATTTGATCCCCTACGATCGAGATGGAGATCGGGAGGCATTGAGACAGGTATTTCAGGACCCTGGATTAGAGATGAGGGCATGACACGTGGCATGGGACACCATGACCGCTACAGGGTTAGCATTGTCGGCTGTGATCGGAGGAGCGATCAGTGGATTCCTATGTCCAGATAGGGCGACACGAGGATTAGCTATGGGCTGGGGGGAGCACTGGAGACACTGGTGATGCAGCACACCAGATATGCCTGGGGACCATGTGTGCTGGCCCATTTATATTACGAGCTTCACCAGTTTGTTTATCACGGGTCAGTGGGATTGGGCTGCGGGGTGACACTATTGCAGGTTTGGGCTTACGAGCATCTGCCAATGACGAGACCAATACACTTCAAAGGTAGGGGGACATGGATGCAGTTTTGTGCATCTGTACGATATGATCACCTCGCAGCCACGGATTGACAGGTTGGAGCATTGGCGACGGGTGATCGATGACATTGATGTGGTCATATGGAGACCATATCTAGGCTGCGAGGAGTGGGAGGATGACGCAGTGGAGCTGCCCTACACCTTCCGGAGTAGGTACCTGATTGGGCGGACGCCCTATGTGCTAGAGAGGCAGCTTGTGGATAGGGTGTGCAGGCAGTATGGCAGGATCCAGAGGATGCCATGGGGCTCAGGCATGTATGCCCGTACAGTCAGAGATCAGGCATAGTTTGGGCCGCTACTGTCATATGATCAGGCGCTTACACAGCTGGTAGAGATGGTGCCCCTACCCTGGGACATGTGGCCTGAGATTGAGGACGCCAGGATGGATGCTGAGTATTCAGCATATTGGGCAGAGCATCCATTCCCACGATTGATAGATCTAGGAGAGGCACTGGAGGGAGATGGGGGAGGAGATGATGATGATGATGGTGGAGGTGATGGGGGCAGAGGCTGACAGAGGTGGAGGGGAGTAGTTGGGGAGAGGAGGGTTGCACCTCGGAGGGAGGGTGGACAGGAGAGATAGGCTCAGGTGGTGAGGGGTCGCGGTGGATTACCCCTACAGGTACCAGCAGCACAGGGTCCCACAGCACAGGTACAGAGACAGGGACAGGTGCCAGTACAGGCACAGGAGCAGGGACAGAGACAGGTACAGGCACAAAGGCATGTATAGAGACAGGTACCCGTACAGGCACCACTATAGGTACAGGTACAGGGGCAGGCACCCGCAGAGGGAGAGCCACAGGCAGAGGCAGAGGGGGGACCCAGAGGAGGATGAGCTGATTGAGCTCAGGGAGATTTGCCAGGGAAAGACAGATGAGATTCAAGAGCTGGAGAGGGAGAGGGATCGACTCAGGATGAGGCTCAGGGATACTGAGCAGGAGAGAGATCAGGCGATTCAGCGCTACACAGAGGCTGAGATAGCGCTGAGGGCAGGGAGACAGGCGGCGAAGGACACAGGGGCAGGCTATGCATATGTCCTGCGGGCAGGAGAGGAGATTACCTACTGGTGGGACCTCTATTATGGTGCAGTGCTAGCAGATCAGCAGGCGAGGAGCTTCCATAGACCATTGCAGACAACGACAGCTACGGGAGGGAGCCGGAGGAGATAGGCATCGAGTGGTGGGGTTATGGGTCCTCCACCACCACTAGATAGAGGGGACAGGAGGGATTATCCTGGGGCAAGTCCTTCGGGGGCTCAAATTTCGTCGAGGTCAGGCCGCTTCGAGGGAGGGAGTTCATCATAGCCTTAGAGGGCTCCTTATGTATCAGTATTGTACCATTTTTGTATGATGATGTAGACACCTGCGGGTGATTTTGTAGCCATATGATTTTTTTACATCATTGTATAATGACACTTTTGATTATATATATGAGATGATTCATTTTTGCGGCAACTATATGCATGTGTACCTATGTGATGAGATGTTTCATGATGTATGTTTATGAAATGGATGCAAATATGTACATGATGCAATGCAATATATTTTGTTCTTTTATGTTGTATATGTGATGCATGATGCAAATGTGAATGTATGTAATGCAGATGAATATAATAATGTAAATGTAAATTGTGCTAATAGATGTTGTGTGCAGGATGTGATGCAGTTGTGATATCTATATGTATGTGTAAAATGCTTATATGTGGTAATGCAGGTGCAACTACATGAAATGCAAATGTTTTTGGTGTGTCATTATACTCAGTCATGTGATAGCAGGCTACGTGGACTCAAGAAGGATGATGGAAGTCAATCAAGAAAGGGGGATGAAAGACAGAAGATATGAAAGTGAAAGAGCTTCTTGTGCGTTATCATCATTGAGCTTTATTATGGCAAGTAGGTTATGACAATCGAGGCATATGTTCAACCCAGAAAGTCATTGTACTTGTTTGCATGGAGATAAGACAGTCACAAACAAGGAATGCCCCAGTTCATACTAGACTCACAGTGTCCTCATATCCTTGGACAAGTCATAGCATTACTAAAAGACAATCCACAGATAGCAAATAGGTGACGATACCCCATCCTCGCCTTTCTAGTCAAAGACCTCCTGGAGATAGAATCTCTAGTAAGAGACATCTTGGAAAAGCTAAAAGACATGTCACCAAAAGATAAAATCAAAAGAAAACCAAGACTCGACACCAACATCCACTGTAGTCCTCAAGTTTAATGTCTCTTGTCACTTGTATAAGTCATATTTGATTGTGGTCACAATGTTTACTTTTACAAAAAGGATAGATAGCACTGAACCATATGTTGTCTGAGTCTGTTGAAAGATTTGATTTTGTTGAAGCCCATTGTTGCTGCTGTGACTCATCTGAAACTGACTGAATCCATGAAGCTGATACTTTATTGTAGAGAAGATGAAATTTTATTGCGAATCTGTGATGCAAATGTTTCTTTATTGCTGATTGTGCGCGGATAGACTGAAGGAAGCTGGAAGAAACTGTACTCCTCGAAACATGTGATGTTCTTAGTTCCACACCCATTACTAGACATAGGATTTGCCATAGCCACAGATAGGATTTGATTTATTATGGATGGAAAGGGAGGTTTATTATGAATGGCTAACCAATCTTGGGTAAATCAATAACAAGCCGTGATGGGAATGGGTAAGTTTATTATGAATGAATTGGTTGTGAGTGTGTGCAAAGTGAAAGGATGAAAGAGAATCTTGAAGGAGGGAGGAGCAATGTCTCTACGCATGGCACTGGTGACCCAGTTTTCACCATGGTACTTGCCCAGGGCACCACCGAAGTGGTTTTCACCATTGGACAAAATTATTTCTCTTTACTTTTTTTGATTTATTCAATTTTTTTGTGTCACAAGGCGCCTGTTTGCCAGGTTTTCACCAAGTAACGATTTTTTTGTATTTATGATTTTTTTGTATTTTTGAATTAGGATATTCTGAAGAGCTATGTGTAGAACCTACGAAGGTGCATGCTGTTGATAGGATCCTCCAAAGGTTCACCTTCTGTAGTTGAGAGATGATATGCCCAAGATCCATATGCTGCTGTAACGACTTAAGGACCAAACCAATTTGGTTCGAACTTGCCCTTCTTCTCTCTGTCTTGTTGATTTTTAGGATTTTCTCTGAGAACCAAGTCACCTACCTCAAATGTTCGAGGCTTGACTTTGTGATTGTAGTTGCATTGTTCCTTGACTGAATGATATGTTGCTCGAGTGACTGTCTTCCTTGATGAAGGAACTGAGATAGAATTACTAGTGTGTGGACTACACAAGCTCGTATGCGTGTCACCTGAAGAAGTTTGGGCATCACTGATAACAAAGTCCTTTGAGGAAGCTCCATTAAAGGTCCATGATGTATCACCAGAAGGGAAAGGATGTGTGGAACAAGTGGATGAGGAATGAAGGCTTATGATTGCAAAAAGAAGTGAAAGTATCATGACATGATGGAGACTTAGGATCAACAAGTATGCATTTTGATTTGAAATTTTAGAACTTTTGCCCCCAGTTATTTTGATATTAGGGGAGATCAACTCTTTGTCTTCTTGCTTCATAGGATTTTTATCCTTGACTTTGATTTTTGCAGAGTCCAGTAGCTTTTGATTTTGGTTTGGACTAAAGCACTTTTCTTTATTTTTGACTTTTAGATTTTTCTTTTCAAAGCTTGATTTTTGATCCCCAATGAGTAAGGGCTTTTGTAATTCTTGTTGATCCAAGTTTGGAAGTGGAGTGGAAATGGAATGATTGGATGATGTGGTAAGGCTATGTGAGTTCTCAAGAGGGCTGGCGATATGCTCAATAGATTCTTTGTTGGAACCACTCTTAGGACTATTGATATCAGGAGTTGCTTGCACCGCTAGAGGAGATTTGCATTTAGACTTAGTAGCCACAACACTAGGTGGTTCACACCCAATTCCTTGGTATTGCAAATTGTTTGTAGATTGTTCTTGTCAACTGAATACCTTAGCAGATAGTGGGAGTTGATCAACAAGAAAGATATACTCACCACATCCCATGTCTTTAACCTTGAATTTTTCGTTGATCTCTACTTGTTTTGATGTAGAAGCTTTCAATGATTTTGGATCCACATATGCTGAAGATGGAATAGCCTCTCGATTAGCTGGAATTGTTATTTCTGATTGAGGTCACAAATTGTTGCAATATATGAATGGATTTGGGTTAGCTTTGATAGTCACTTCAACTCCATTGTGTGGAAACTTGATACATCGATGATATGTAGATGGTATTGCTCTCATCTCATGAATCCATGGACATCCTAGCAATATGTTGTATGTGAGATCAAGATCAAGTACTTGACAAACCACATCCTTTGTAACTGGTCCAATTCTTAGAGGTAAAGTGACTATTCCCTTGGATGAGCATTCTTCATCATCATATGCCTTGATGGTGATTTTGTTTGTAGAATTCACAACTTTATCAGAATATCCCAATTGTTTAATTGTGCTCAATGTACAAATGTTTAGACCTGCTCCTCCATCTATCAAGACTCGTTTTATTTGATGTTTGTGTATGAAGGATTCAATATGTAATGGTGCATTATGTGGCTGACTTACGGAGGCGTCATCAACTTCTGTGAATGTAAGGGAATGTGGAATGGAAAGGTATCCCACCATGGCTGGAAACTAGTCCACGTTCAGATCAGTAGGAACGACGATGTCTCTCAAGATTTTGTCAAGAATAGCTTTATGAGCGGGGGATATACGTAAGAGCTCAAGGATGGAGATGAGCATGAGTGTCTTCCCTAACTATTCTAGAAGGTCATATTCAGGTTTGGTTGATGAAGAAGCGGTATTTTTAGTGGAGGCACCTGGCAACGTAATTTTACCTCGATGAGTTGTAACATGACATTCAGAGGTAGGTTCGGAAGAAGATCCAACACCTCTTAGGACAATCTTGGGTCTCTGAGGAAGATTCTCAGGGTTTTTATTCTTGATGGTAATAGTAGAGATATGATTGTCCATTGAGATGTGATTGATAGTTGAATCATAGTTATAAGGTGCTCTAGTATAGTTGGCTTGATCATCTATGACTTTAGCTTTTCCCTTGTCATGCTTTGGGAATGGTTCCTTAAACATCTCATGTTCTTGATTGGATGAGTGTCCCTCAATCTCAATGTCACCTCTATCAATGAGATCCTGTACGATGTTCTTCAGTCGATGACAATTACCTGTTTTATGACCCTTGCTTTTATGAAATTCACAATACTCATCATCATTCCACCAATTTGGTTTGACCTTTGGTTCATATGGAGGAAAATCTGGAACTGTGATCACTTTGTTTACCACAAGCTTTTTGAAGACTGATTCAAGTGGTTCTCCCAATGGAGTGTACTTCCTTCATGATCTAGAAGTTGTTTGAGTATTCACTTGATTGTTTGTAGAACTTGATCCCGAAAAGATGAATTTGGGTCGCACTGTATTGGCATCAACAACACCATCATTGACTGTGTTCTTATTTTTATTCCAAAATCTTGGCTTGTCTTTTCCTTTAAAGTCATCTTTGTTCTCCTTGAATATCTTAATGACTCCTTGTTCAATTAGGACCTTTTCTGTTGCTAAGCCCTTTTCAATGACATCCTTGAAGGTGGACAAACAAGCTTTTCTTAGATCATAGCCAATGTCTTTGTTAACATTTTGTGTGAACATCTCTACCATTTGTTTTTGTGGAATTTCACAAGAGCATCTGCTGGCTAGATTTCTCCATCTTTGTAAAAATGATGCAAAAGACTCTCCCTCTTTTTGCTTGGTGTTGCATAAAGTAGTGACTGATATGTCTGTCTCTATATTGTGGGAGAAATGTTGAATAAATGCCTCTGCTAAGTCACCCCATGACTTAATACCAGGTGGGAGTTGGGAGAACCATTCCATAGCTTGATCACCTAAGCTTTGTGGGAATAATCTCATCAAATATGTCTCTTCTGATGCTACTTCAATGCAAGCTGTGAAAAACTGTCTTATGTGTGCCTTAGAATCCCCTTTTCCTCTATACTTATCAAATTTAGGCGTCACAAAGTGTGTAGGAAATGGAGGCATTGGAATGCTCTTGTCGAATGGATAAGGACATATGTCTCTCATTGTGTATGTTGGCTTCGATGTATTTATGTCCTCCATTTTCTTTTGTAAGTCCCTGATTTGTTGCTCCAAATTGCTCTTAGGTGGAGATCGACTTCTTGGACCATACCCCATGCTTGAGGCACCAATTGGAGGAGGAGAATGTTGCATATATGGATGATATTGATCATACACATGTTCATATGGAGGAGGTCTATATTGATGCTGCATATATGGACCACTTGGTATAGATTCATGTTGAGGAACTCCATATCTATTTTGTGCATGTATACCATACTCTACAGGCATGTCATGTTCTATTGTGTTGCCCCCAAATTTGACACGGGGTTTCCTTGTGTCCAAATTTTGAGCATGCCTTTGAATATCCAATTGTTTTGGTTGATCCATAGCTTGAGCATATCTATCTGCATAAGACTTCCATGTTGGTCTGCGAAGGTGAGTATCATATACTTGACCATGTGTATGTGGGACCTCTGGTTTTTGAAGCAAAGCTGATGGTGATTCAGGTACCATATGTGGTCCTCTATTTCCTCCACTATTAGGTCTCCTTTGATCCATGTTGGAGTGAGTTTGTTGCAAGGGCCTATTTTCCATTATTTGAGACATGTCAAAATCATGAGGTATCTTGGCTCCACTTTGTGCCATCATTTGTAAGAAGTATTGTATATCCCTCCTCATTATTTCCTCAACCAATCGATTGAAATGGGGATTCATAATGGATTCTTCCACATCTGCTGAATGTATTGAAAATTTGTCCATATTGTCATTGTGTGTAACATTGTTGTTCGTAGTGTCTGCGTTCTCCACATTTGGAATGTTTCTATAGACATCCATGTCAGGCAATGTAGTGTGATCAGTATTGAAAAATAAATCGTTGTCATACTCATAAGAACTCATGTTTGCGGACTCTTGAGACTCTTTAGTTTCTCTCCTAGATTTTTGAAGATGGGTTTCAACCATGAACTAGGTATTGACCAAGATGTGTAAGACTAGATGAAAATGGAAAAAGTATGGAAGACCAAGAGTTGGATGGAATGTAAATGAATCTGAGGTGTACTTGCAAATGTCCAAAGTGTAAGACCAAGTATGTATGTGGTAGAGTAGGTGTGACTTCCAAAGAGAGGATAGTTTCTCTTGATGAGGTAAGCTGACCTTGACCCTAAGTAAGACCAAATGAGACCCAAAGGTAAGAAACCTTGATGAGGAACCACAAGGTAAGGTGTGACTTCCAAAGAGAGGATAGTTTCTCTTGATGAGGTAAGCTGACCTTGACCCTAAGTAAGACCAAATGAGACCCAAAGGTAAGAAACCTTGATGAGGAACCACTTAGCAAAGTGTTGTTGTATGTAGTGTGTTGACAAAGTATGATGAGGACAAGCAAGTGACCTTTTGACCCAAGTTTAGACAAGTATGAATGTAAAATGAGATGTGAAGCAATGATGGACTATGTGAGACCCAAAGACTGGTTGAATGCTAGATGAAACCTGAAGAAACAACCTAGGAAGCTCAAGAATTCTGAAACTGATTTCTTTTGTTTGCTAGATTGTGAAATTTTCTTGCAATTTTGAACACAGACGCGCCTGTATACTTCACAGATGCGGTTATCCGACTCAGATGTGTTTCTATTCAACACAGATGCTGTTATAAACACAGATGCTATTCTTCCCTTCACAGACGCGTTTAGATGACTCAGACACGGTTAAAACAGACACAGACGCGTTTCTGTAAAATTTGTGCAATTTTTTCCCATCTGTGAAGTCATTTTGTTGTGACCAAATCTGACTGTTTGACTGTTTTTCGTGACAAGAGGACACAATGTTGATGAGGACTCAATGTTTGCAAGTGTTTAGATTGACAATGACTCCAAGAGAAGTGTGTTGTTTGATGTAAAATTGTTTTGCATACACTTGAAGACACAAAAGACACAATGTTTTGCTGTTTGGTCTTTGAATGTTTGAATGTTTAAAAGAAGTCAAGCACAATTCTTATGGCTGGCCAAGATAATAGTTGTTGATCCCACATAGGGTTTTACCCCTGAGGCTACGCTATTCAGAGCGGATACTTAGATGCTTGACCTCACTGGCTCCACCCTCGGCACTCACTTCTCGGGTCAGCCAAGCATCAGTCCCCATGAAAACTCCCCATGGCGAACTTTGTATCTCTACTAAGAACAATATGTGTGTGGGCCGCTACCAGAGGTCCAACCTCCTGCCCCAACAACTAGAAGGATTTGGGCTTCTAAAACAAAAAGGTGCTAGTAAGGGCATCCGCTCGTGTGGCCATACATGCGGCACTTTCAGCTTTTTAAATACAGAAGGCTCCCAGTCGATAGGGGTTACGCCCTACAAATGATCAAATAAATTTGATCAAACGGGTTTATGGGGAGACATAGTGTTGGTATGAACTAATCAACACACGTTATTCATAGTTTTCACCATGAATACATTTGATTATAGTGGTTCGGAAGAGGTGGGTTTTCCTCGCTACCACTTGGGTCATTCTCTTCTCACTAGTAGTCCTAATGACCACACGGGAAGACAGGCCCTCTAAAGATTAAACAAAAAGAGCCTATTGCTCAAGACACAAAAGACAATGATTCAATTTTAGTGCACCAATTGAAGTGTTTCCTACTCTATGAAAACAAGGCGCACAATAAAAATCAAAAACTCTTGCCAAGGACCTGCAACAAAGAGTTGTTAGTAGTTTGGGTTGTTTAAAATAATCACCCCTTCCTGCAAACACACAAGTTAGGTAAATTTTAAAACCCAAAAGACTTTGTGAAAATAGGGGCCTTCAACCAAATGATTTAGCTTCCAAGGCAAGCCGCACCAATTGTGTTAGCTAGATCTGAAAATGTTAATCCAAAAATAAACCAGATCTGAAACCCTAAATGCAAAATCTGAAAACCGAATCAATAAAATTTCTAAAATTTTGAAATAGGCAATACACAGACGCGATTACCGCCTACACAGATGCGACTCCACAATAGAAATGCGGTTCTGTGAGACATAGACATGATTAAAAACCACAGACGCGCTTTCTGTACGCAGACGCAGGTGAAAACGACATAGACGCGTTTCAGTAACACAGATGCGCCTCCCTGGAACCTGCAAAATGAAATATGACCAAAACACAGACGCGGATCCAGCTATCTTAGACGCGCCAGAAAATCAAAAACGCGATCCGAAAGTGCGCAGACGCGAAAATACCAAAAATGCTGCCGAAAATGTTCGACCTGCAACTTCAAAAACACAAGACCTGCAACAAGGGGGTTAAATGCAAAGGGACAAGTGTCCCACCAGGTGTGCCAAAATGTTTATGGTGAAAATGGATAACAATAATAACAATATTGAAAGGCTAAATGAATTCAACCACAAAACCCTAGCCTAACAACAACAAAGATCCACCATAACATATGAAGATTACCTAAAACAATGTAAATAAAACAAAATCACAAAGATTATACCATCACATGTCCAATAGGGTTTTGATCTCCATTCTTCCTATCTCCATTGATCTTGCTTGATATATTTGCTCTCAGATTTTATGTGCACAAGAGCTCAACAAAGAACGAAATGTGGTTGCAAGTAGGATCGTAGTATAGTCAATTGATCATTAGGGCATTAGAATGATTAGGGTTTGATAATGAAGAAAGCATCTCCTTATATAGAAGACACTATATGAAATGGAGGGATAAGATTGAGAGGTGTAAAAGGAGGTCGGCTATGATTAGAGGGTAGGTAAAAGAAATAATAAAATAATGAAAGGGGTAGGTAGTGTATGAATTAAGAGGTGAATGACATGGGTCATGGGTAGAAAAGGCTAATGAATTAATTAAATAAATAAAGATTTATTTAATTAATAGAAGAAGTAGGATAATTAAATAAATAAGATATTTATTTAATTTAGGAAAAGGATAATTTAAATAAATAAATGTATTTATTTAAATGAGAAATAAGGCTAGAAGAGGATAAATGAATTAATTAAATAAATAAAGATTTATTTAATTAATAGAAGAATTAGGCTTAGATAATTAAATAAATAAAATATTTATTTAATTTGACATGACAATTTTGGGTGTCTACAATAGTTAACTTAAATCTTGCATTTATGGAAATGGAAATTTACTTAGATTTAACTAGGAATCAATTAGGTTAGTTTTTCTAAGATTAGGAGTAGTAGGTCCTTACAAAATCAATAATAAAGTTGGGTGGTGAATTGTAAAAAGCTAGGTAGTGATGTCATAGTGACATTTTATTTAATGCATTGAAGGCATTTTTTGTAAAAAAAATTTGGGAATATTAAATTTATACTTATTGTCACCAAAATGAACAAAGAAAAATGTGATTTTTACAATTATTTAAAATAAAAATTTGGTGCAGTCACAATTAGGAGGGTCCTCAAGGAAAATAGTCTGGACCATGCAACATGTAAAACACAACTCACACAATACAATGTGGTGGAGGCAATACACACTGGAGCTTCCCTTAGTGAACCTAGTTATGTCACCTGCATTCATGACATACTAAAGAATCCCCCTATTTTTAAAAAAAATCCCCTAAAATCCTTTTTTTCCACCCCCTCCCAATACACAACCTGAATTAAAAGTCTCTCTATTTGCATTAAATATTGAATTTTTTCATAGCCCAAATTAAAAACCCCCCTATTTTTACTGATAGACAATATATTGCACCCTTATTTTTGGGATATTAAAGCCCCCAATATGAGCGCACATGATATGATATTGCCTAGTTAGTGAAGCCCTCATGGCAATGCAAATTCAATTTATTATATCTTAGAAAGTAATTACAACTATTGACAACAAGTGAGATCACAACATTTAGCTCGTAGGCCTGAGTACAAAACATGTGTGTTATGCAACAGTTGGCTCAAGCAAGAATGTTAGACAACTCTGAGAACCCCTAATCCTTAGATCTATCTTCTATATTCTAAAACTCATTTCTAAATGCTTAATTACATTGATTTATATGATCAAGGATGATCCACATTGGCCCAAGATGAAACAAATGTTGATGAACAAGATGAAACGTGTAAAACAACAAGGTCAGCCTCCGCCAAAGAGATTCCTCCAAAAAATCCAAAGGATCAAGTGCAGACCTAAGGGAAGGTCATCCACATGCCAAGGAATGTTGGAAACAACAAAATCAAACCCCGCAAGCAACAGAAAAGATTCACAAGCATCAACAAAAGCAAATAGGTCCAAGCGGCTCTGGTAGATAGGAAATAAAACTCCCATATTTTGGAAATGATAACTTGTCAAAAAAAGATCCAAACATCTCATAGACAAAGGATAAGATTGATGAACATGTCCATGAACCAAATCTAGCTCTGCAACATCCGATGAGAAAACATAAAGAAATGTTGAAAGAAATACTAAAAATGCAAAACAGGAAACAAACTGAAAGGAAAATGTTTTTTTGGTTGATGCAAGATTGCCAAGAACCAGGGATGCTCCTGCATCAAACATCTGGAGTTGATTGAAAAGTGAGTCTCTCACTTTGTCAAGGCTGAAGAAAAACCAAGATAGTTCACTGCAGCCTGAGAAATCCATGATGAGTCTTCAACTGGTTTGTCTTTCCACTTCACAAGATACTCTATGCAGTGCTGCGAGTGTTATGCCCAGTTCTCCTATCCAAAATCTCTTCAATATGGTTTGGTACCTTCTGAGGTATCTGCTTCTCCAAGTCTGTTACATTATCTGCATTGATTTCAACCTCATGATACTGATACAAGTCTGCAATGTTGAATATAGGTGAAATACCCAAACTATTTGGTAACTCCACTTCATATGCATTTCCAGAACTAAATTTCTTCAAGATCTTACAAGGTCCAAACTTCCTCATCTTCAATTTATTATAGGTACCAACTGGGAATCTTTCTTTTCTCAAATACACCATCACTTTGTCTCCAACTTCAAATTCCTTTTGTCTCCACATCTCATCTAGTTTCTCCTTATACTTGTTGTTCATATCCTCCAAATGTTGTTTAACCTGATTATGCAATGTATTCATATGCTCTATAGATTATTTTTCTTCTGCACTCTGCTTATCCTCATTACTGATGTCTCATAGTTTTGATACACCTCTAGTGTGTACTCCAGTAACAATCTCAAAAGGTCTTCTTCTGGTACTCTTGTTCATTGAATTATTGTAGGAAAATTCTACTTGTGCAAGAATCAAGTCCCAACTTCGGGTTTTATCTCAAGCTAAACATCTCAACAAGTTTCCCAAACTTCTATTTACTACCTTTGTTTGTCCATCAGTCTAGGGGTGAAAGTGGAACTGAACTTCAAATTTGTCTTCATCTTCTTCCAAAGTGTTTTCCAAAAGTATCCAACAAACTTAGTGTCTCTATCTGATACTATGCTCTTAGGCAATCCATGTAATCTTACCACCTCTTTGAAAAATAGGTCTGCTACATGAAAAACATTTGTTTTCTTCTTACAAGGTATGAAATGTGCCATCTTCAAGAATATATCCACCACCACAAATATAGAATCATTTCCTCTTTGTGTTTTAGGTAATCCAAGTATGAAATCCATACTTATGTCCTCCCAAGGTCTCTCTAGAACTGTCAAAGGCTTATACAGTCCAACACTCTAACTGGCACCTTTTTCTAGTTGACAAATCCTACAGCTTTGAACAAATTTCCTAACATCCTTATGAATATGAGGCCAAAAATAATTCTCACTTACCAATGTTGAAGTCTTGTCTACTCCAAAGTGTCTGACTAATCCTCCATTATGCTTCTCCTTTATCAGATTTTCTCTCATAGAGCTCTGAGGTATACACAACTGATTTCATCTGAACAACATCTCATCTAGAATGAAATAATCTACCACTTACTCATATCCACCATAATAGGTTCTATAGTCACATAAATCCATCCACTTAATTAAATGAATATTCACTATTTATTTGATTATTTAACCATCAGTCATTAGTTAATTAAATTAATATTTAATTAATTTCATTCTCAACTTCTTCTCCTATTAATTAAATAAATTATTGAATTTATTTAAATTAATTCACTAAGCCACACTCCAAATCAATTAAATGAATAAAACATATTTGTTTAATTTAACTTCCTTTCCTCATTTAAATAAATAAACAAATATTTATTTAAATCCCTAAACAACACCCCCCCCCCCACACTTGCATTCTCCTACAAATGCCAGTTGCACCTATTTGGTTGAAATAATGAATTTTATTTTAATTAAAATCCTATTTTCTCTCACCCACCAAACCCACTAGACTCTTCTAACCCATCCTAGACTCTTCTAACCCATTCTAGACTCTCCTAAACCTATTCTAGATTCTTCTAAACCATTCTTAATTAGCCTAATCACCCTCCCTAATTATTGTCACATTCCTAAGAAACTTGAAGTCACTTCTCAAAGTCTTAAAGTCTTTGAAAAGCATTAAAAGCTTTTATTCTCCAACAAGCTAACCCCTAAAGTCTTCCAAACCATTAATGGTTCTTACATAACCATTTATGGCTCTTACATAACCATTAATGGTTAAACTCAACTCACTGACATGGTTAGAGGCTTTCCCTCTAACTCAACCCCCATTTAACTTATAGGTCTCTTCAAGCATTTATTGCTATGACCATGGTTATCCCCACTAACCCTTGCACAAGAGTTTGTCCATTGGATAAAGGCATTATTCATTGGATGAAAGCTTTATTCATTCAACTCAAGCCTAACCTTACCTCCTAAGGTAACCTTCAAGTCATTTCAAACATTTAATGTTTCTTCCCTCTCCTCTCAAGCCATCTCATTTTGGCATTTGGCATCATGGGATTGGGTTGAAAACCCTCACATGGATCATAAACCCATCAATCTTGACCCTTGTTGAGATTACTCAATCTCAACTGTCCATTGCCCTGTTTTTCCTATAAATAGAGCCCATTCCTTCTTAATCTAGAATCCAGAAATCTTGTATGCATCAAACTTATACCAAAATTTAGAGAGCATTTAGAAGCACTTTTCTTTGTTATTTTGGCTAAAATTAACATAGATTAATTAGGCATTTTCTCATATTTAGCTTGTTTGCATTTGCATAATCTTGTATCTTCATTTTTATAATCTCGAATCTCCATAAGACATCCATAATAGTGCAAAAGGCTGAGGGCTACACTCATGTGGAACTTGGAGAGGAGAGGAACAAGGGAGGAGCAACTATGAGCATATTGGAGGGCATCTTGGAGGGTTTTGTGTCTTTCCTCCGTTTTTGTGTGCTTTCCATAATATGTTTGATATCTCTCTTGGTATGCATGTTTAGGATTGTAGTTTCATTCATCTTTCATTTTTGATTGCTAACCACACTAATGTTTAAATCTTGTGTTTCTTGCATTCTTTTCAGCGTGCATCATTTGGTGAACCTGACATGATATTCCCGAAACTAAAATAATATGTCGCCTTGTTGGTTCTGAATCCCCATGGTACGGTGAGTTCTTCACTTACCTCCGCAATCACACACTTCCTCCCAACCAATCAAACAACCAACAAAAAACCTTCATTTGCCAAACTGCTTGATACACCATCATTGCCAACACCCTATACAGGTGAAGTCTTGATGGTACTCTCCTTGAATGTTTGGAACAAGATGAGATAAAAAAGGCCTTGTAAGAGGTACATGAAGGAATTTGTGAGACTCACTCAAGTGTTCCTTCGCTAGCAAAGAAAATCATACACATTGGATACTATTGGCCCTCCATGGAAAAAGACTCCTACTATTTTGTCAGAAAATGCAAGAAGTGTCAAGTTCACGGAGACCTGATACATGCACCAACATAGGAATTGCAACCAATCACAACACCATGACCCTTTTGTCAATGGGTACTTGACCTTGTGGGTAAAATCCATCTATCTTCATATGACGGTCATAAATTTATCAATACCACCACCAAATACTTCACAAAGTGGATCGAAGCCATTCCACTTACCCAAGTCACCAGCAAGAAGATCACCTCATTCATCCTCAATTACTTCATCTGTCGATATGGTGACCCATGTCCATCATCACAAATAACAACCTCCCTTTCAAAAATCAGGATGTCCATGAGCTTTGTGAGAAGTTTCACATCCAACACCGTTTTTCCACCCCCTATTACCCACAAGGCAATGGTCAAGCTGAAGCATCAAACAAGAACATATTGAGGATCCTTAAAAATATAGTCAATGATGTTGGTCATGATTGGCACATTTGATTAAATCCATCACTATGGGCATATCGAACTAGTATTCAAACCCCTATAGGCGCAACTCCCTACTCACTGGTTTATGGAGCAGAAGTCATTGTAACCTATTGAGGTTGAAATACCATCTCTATGGGTCTCTTTGCACAATCTAATAGATGATGAAGCATATCAAGTCTCTCACCTTCAAGACTTGGAACTTCTTGATGAAAGGCAACAAGTTGCATACAACCACCTAAAAGCCTATCAGTAGCACATGAGCAGAAGCTACAATCATCGGGTTAAACCTCGTACATTTGAGGTAGGTGATCTTGTTCTTAGGGAAAATCCTCGCAACCAACCAAATAGAGAATATCAGGGCAAGTTTGAATCCAATTGGTTGGGTCCATATGTTATTACTATTGTATTTGGGTCTGGAGCATATCAGTTGGCAACTTGATAAGGAGAACTACTTGCAGATATGATCAACAACATGCACCTCAAACAGTTTCATACATAAGCTGTGTAGAGCATCAGGGTCCTCCAAATATATCAGAAAATACCAACAACATTCAAAAAAATATCCTTAAGAAAATACAAAAATTAATCAAAAAAAATAGTAAAGAAAAATCATAAATCCAAAATGGTGAAAACCACTTCAGTGGCACCTTAGGTAAGTACGATGGTGAAAACCTGGAAAACAGGCGCCACTTGTAAAGGCTATGGATCCATTGTCTTTCAAACTCATTGCAATCACATACATTGCATCCATTCATCCATCATTTATATCATGGCTTGTTATTGATCTGCAATCAAGGTTAGTCCTTCATATGTCCTACATCCCGCATCCCGCATCCTGCTTTCATAGTGACATTCAAACTGAGGGCAATACTCTTAACCTACTGGTGGAAGTGGATTCTACATTACTTTCAATTCATTGAGTTCCTCATTCAAAATTGGAAGGAAATAATACCAAAAACATTTGTAAAAACTCAAAAAATACCAAAAACATTAAAAAACACTCACAAAATCGAAAAACATGTCAAAAACATCTAAAATCAATCAAAAAAATTGGAATGCATATAATATTCTTTGTGCATATGCATCACAACAGACACCAAACAAAAATTTTGAGCTACTCAAACAATGACCACTTATAAAATCAACCAACCCATCACAACACCTACACACAACTGTCTTTACAAGGATGCATCCTTCCTCATAGACAAGACATGGTACCATTTTCTTTGACAAGAAAATTTTGTTTAAATGATAAGAACTTGGTCAATTTGTTATTTCTTTATTTATTCATATCAGGTTCCTACACTACTTTGGGATGTCCACAAGTGATTAGAGTAGCCAGGATGGCTCCTAATATTATTTTCTTTGTTTGTTGTCTGCGGATTTATTCCAATGAAGTTCTGGGGCATATACTAATGGTGTCTACGTGGGAAGTTCACTAAGCTACGTGATCATATGCAAAAATACAATCATGGATCACTATGGCTTACTGACTACAACGTATACCTCGACCATTTGTGCATGAACCAGAATGGAGGGTAACTTTCCTTGTCTATGATGCTTACTTACAGGTGAAATGCTCAAACTTGGTTCCTACTACCTTGGCCAAGAATGATACTACCCTGCTCAATGATGAAAATAAAGAACTGTGAATAATCTATGGATCGTCATTTCATCTCATCTCTATATATTTCATTCCATCCATCCATACATCCATATTGTTGCATATCATTCATACATAGTAATGACAATGGATACTCTCTTTTTTTATCTTCTTCCATAGGAATGAGTCCTAGGTCCTCCATATCTTCTATATAACATTGAATCCCCCCCCTCACCCTCCCCATCTAGGTTATCATCATAATCCCTTCATCGGTTCCCATCAACCCAATCAAGCCAGTTACTCTGTCTACCTAGGCACATCGATTCACGCACACCTAGACTATCAACAGATACTTTTTGATCAAGTATCTTCGATTCTCAACAGGTAATCGATTATAGAAAATCCTAGACTACAATAGGAATTTACATCAATTGGCTAGTCTCAACAGGGCTGCTATGATTCACCACAAACAACCTACAATGCAAACACTATCAATTGATCAACCTATCCAACACAATCAAAATGGACAATTACATCAATTGTCTAAGTCTCAATGAGTATTTTGCTTCAGATACCTTTGCTTCATCAGGCAATTACATCAATTATCTAAGTCACAACATGTCACTTTGATTCACTTACATAGACTTTATCTTGTCCAAGCAAACAACTGACATCAACTTTCACGCTTTGACTCAACTGGGGCAATTCAACCGATTGTACCAGATTGTCTAACCAATTTTGATCAATTGTATAGTATCAATCAAAATCACACACTACATTTGCACTATATCTCTTGCATGACCTAAGGGTACTCATTGGCTTCCCCTTTCTCTGTATTCACTCTGTCTTCACCCATTCTTTCACCATTTTTTCTAATTTCTTCTATTCTACCTCCCCTCAACTTCTTTCTCTTTTTCGAGAGATCACCCGATTTTTCAAAAAATTTCAGCCCATCTCACAAGGGCGCATACCACCCACTAAATTAACATTTATGGGGCATATTTCTTCACACCTATTTTTTTCCTTCTTTGAAATGGCGTGATAAACTGCACCGTCTCAAAGAGGGGCAAATGTAGTCACATAAATCTATCCACTTAATTAAATGAATATTCACTATTTATTTGATTATTTAACCATCAGTCATCAGTTAATTAAATTAATATTTAATTAATTTCATTCTCAACTTCTCCTATTAATTAAATAAATTATTGAATTTATTTAAATTAATTCAGTAAGCCACACTCCAAATCAATTAAATGAATAAAACATATTTGTTTAATTTAACCCCCTTTCCGCATTTAAATAAATAAACAAATATTTATTTAAATCCCTAAACTACCCCCCCCCCCCCCCTTGCATTCTCCTACAAATGCAAGTTGTACCTATTTGGTTGAAACAATGAATTTTATTTTAATTAAAATCCTATTTTCTCTCACCCACCAAACCCACTAGACTCTTCTAACCCATTCTAGACTCTCCTAAACCTATTCTAGATTCTGCTAAACCATTTCTAATTAGCCTAATCACCCTCCCTAATTATTGTCACATTCTTAAGCAGCTTGAAGTCACTTCTAAAAGTCTCAAAGTCTTCGAAAAGCATTAAAAGCTTTTATTCTCCAACAAGCTAACACCTAAAGTCTTCCAAACCATTAATGGTTCTTACATAACCATTTATGACTCTTACATAACCATTAATGGTTAAACTCAACTCACCCACATGGTTAGAGGTTCTCCCTCTAACTCAACCCCCATTTAACTCATAGGTCTCTTCAAGCATTTATCTCTTTGACCATGGTTATCCCCACTAACTCTTGCACAAGAGTTTGTCCATTGGATAAAGGCATTATTCATTGGATGAAAGCTTTATTCATTCAACTCAAGCCTAACTTTACCTCCTAAGGTAACCTTCAAGTCATTTCAAACATTTAATGTTTCTTCCCTCTCCTCTCAAGCCATCTCTTGTTGACATTTTTCATCATGGGATTGGGTTGAAATCCCTCACATGGATCATAAACCGATCAATCCTGACCCTTGTTGAGATTACTCAATCTCAACCATCCATTGCCATGTTTTTCCTATAAATAGATCCCATTCCTTCTTAATCTAGAATCCAAAACTCTTGTATGCATCAAACTTATATCAAATTTGAGAGGGCATTTAGAAGCACTTTTCTTTGTTATTTTGGCTAAAATTAACATAGATTAGTTAGGTATTTTCTCATATTTAGCTTGTTTTCAATTGCATAATCTTGTATCTTCATTTTTATAATCTTGATTCTCCATAAGACATCCATAATAGTGCAAAAGATGAGGGCTACAATCATGTGGAACTTGGAGAGGAGAGGAACAAGGGAGGAGCAACTATGAGCATATTGGAGGGCATCTTGGAGGGTTTTGTGTGCTTTCCATAATCTGTTTGATATCTCTCTTGGTATGCATGATTAGGATTATAGTTTCATTCATCTTTCATTTTTTATTGCTAACCACACTAATGTTTGAATCTTGTGTTTTTTACATCCTTTTTAGCATGCATCAGGTTCTATGCAAGCTATCGAAGGTTTTGCAAAATTTGGGTCATCCTCATACAAGTTCTTCAATTCCTCAAAACCCAATACTTCTATTCTCATCTCTGTCAGCAAATTCCTCCTTCTGCTCAGGGCATCAACAACTTTCTTTGACTTCCTACTTTTATGCTTCAAAACAAAAATATAACTCTACAAGTACTCTACCCATCTCATGTGTCTTTGATTCAACTTACCTTGACTATTCAAATATTTCAAAGCTTGATGATCAGTATAAAACACAAACTCCTTAGTCAACAAATAATGTCTTCACTTCTGCAATGCTTGAATTATGGCATAAAATTCTTTATCATACACTAAATACCTCCACCTTGCATCATTAAATTTCTCACTGAAATAAGCTACTGGTCTTCCTTCTTGACTCAACACTGCTCCAATTGCATTCCCACTTACATCACAGTTTGCTTGAAAGACTTTTTAAAAATTTGGTAAAGCCAACATAGGCTACTCTATAACGTTTTGCTTCAACAATTCAAAGCTCCTATTTTCTCTGGTTGTCCACTTGAAATCCTTTCTATCTCCTCTCATTATTTTTGTTATAGGGTTGCAAATTGAATTGAAATTTCTGATGAACTTTCGATAGAAACTAGCCAATCCACGAAATTATCTTACCTCTCCAATGCTCTCTGGTGTAGGCCAGTCAACAATTTCTCTTACTTTCTCAGGATCCATCTTCAATCCATCTGCAGATATCACAAATCCCAAGTAACTAACTCTTCCTTCATGAAACTGCACTTCTTAATGTTTATCAACAACTTCTCTTCTCTCAACCTCTGCAAATCTTGTCTCACATGCAACATCTATTCCTCCTTTGTCTTACCGAAAATCTAAATGTCATACAAGTACACAATAACAAACTTACCCAAAATTTTCTTGAATACCTCATTCATCAATCTCATGAATGTGCTTGGTGCATTAGTCAGTCCAAAAGACATCACCAACCATTCATATAGTCCTTCATTTGTCTTGAATATTGTCTTCCATTCATCTCCTTCTCTAATTCTGATTTGATGGTATCTGCTCTTCAAGTCTATCTTTGTATAGTATCTAGCTCCACTCAAACAATCCATTATGTTGTCCATCTTAGGAAAAAAGAATTAGTACTTTACTGTGATCTTGTTTATTTCTCTGGAATCGGTACACATCCTCCATTATCTATTCTTCTTAGGTGCTAACACTATTGGAACTGCACAAGGACTCAAACTCTCTCAGATCAAACCTTTCCTCAACAACTTCTGCACTTGTCTACTCAACTCCTCATTCTCTATTGGTGTCATCCGGTGTGCTGCTATATTAGGCATACTAGCTCTAGGAATCATGTCCATGCAATGACTGATACTTCGCACAAGGGGAAATTCGTCAGGTACATTATCTGAAATGATGTCTCCATACCCTATCAACAACTCTTTTATCTCCTCCGATGGTTCTTCTTCAGGATACATATTCTCAGTCTTCTTAAGAATTAAGGAAAAGCACATATTCTCATGTCTCATCCCATCAAATAACTTCCTTCCATCAACTAGACAAATTCTAGCATTAGTACAAACTTCACTCTTCACAGGCTCCTCCAAAGGCAACAAGATCTATTTCTCCTCATTAGCCAAAACAGTGTATATATTCCTTCTTCCATCATGCATCGCTAGTCTATCATACTGCCAAGGTCTACCCAACAAGAAATGACATACATCCATCTGCATAATATCACAAAAAATTTCATCATGGTAAGTTCCAATCTTCAATTTTACCAAACATTGTTCACTTACTAATACCTTATGCTCATCTTGAATCCATGCTAATTGATAGGGCTTAGGGTGTTTCAACCTCTCCAAATTCAACTTAGTCACTATTTCCTCCAAAACAAGGTTATCAGTACTACCACTGTTAATTATACCTTTACAACACTTATTGGCTCCTTTTCATCTTGTCTTGAACAAATTCTTCCTCTACAAGGGCTCTTGCTCTCCTTCGGTATGATATAATGCTCTCCTTATCATCAACAACTCTCCATCCTCTAGTTTGTTACCTGATTCAGTAGGTTCTTCCTCTACCACAACTACTCTTTAATGGTTCTCTGTCTTCTTGCATTCAAAAGCATGAGGTCCTACTCCTCTGCATTTAAAGTAGGTTCCTCTAAACACTCTATTTTCTTGTCTTTTGTCTTCCTTTCCGTAACCCTCATTCTTGTAACCTTCATTTTCTTTCTTCTAGCAAAAATTTAAGTCATCTCTTTGGTACACATTACCATCATGACCAACTTCCTTGTCCTAAATCTGATCTACATAGTTTCCTCAACCTCCAGTATATGATCTTCCTCCCTGAAATCTTCTTCCTGTACCTCTCTTCTTCTGCTCATGTATTTTATTCAACTTCTCTTCCGCCTTCAAGGCATATTGATATGCTTCTTCAACACTCTACAACTTGATCAAACTAAGTTCATCTTGTATAGACATCCACAATCCATTCAAATATTAGGCAACTTGTTCAACCTCATCATCGATGTGTCCAGATCTAATGTTCAACTTGTAGATTGCTTCGGTATACTACTTCACACTAGCTTCCTTCTACTTTAGGTTCTACAACTTTTAGAACAAATTCACTTGATAGTTGATAGGCAAGAACTTCGATTTCCACTTACTAACCATTAGCTCCCACGATTTGTTCTTTTCTTTACCTCTTCTCTGTTGGTCTACCTACAAATGTTCCAACCACAGAGATGCATGACCTTTCAACCTAGTATAGGCATATTTCACCTTCCATTTTGGGATGTTCTCAAAATAAAAATGCTTTTTCATCTTCGTGATCCAATCCATCAACTCATCTAAATCCAACTTGCCATCATAATCCAGTGGGGTAAAATATGGTTTGGTGTTCTCTCTACTCAAAACCCTCATAAACCTCTCTTCTTCCATATCAATCACCGGTTGATTTTCTACTGCTTCTCCTACCTCAACTTCTGCCTCATCATCGCTCACATCTTCAATATGTCAACCTCATCTCTAGGTCATTTCAATAGCTTCTAATCAGGATGCAATTCCTCTCAACATTTCCATTATACCATGGTCTGCATTCTCACTCGCTCCACCACCTCTAGCATTTATTTGCACCATCTTCATGCAAGTCCTCTACAGTTGTGGGTTGAATCCTCAATTCCACCACCCCACAGCAAAAAATATTGCAGGACTTTGCAATCTCCAAAGTGAAATCTCACTCTAATACCATTTGGTGCAGTCACAGTTAGGAGGGTTCTTAAGGAGAACAGTTTGGATCAAGCAACAGGTAAAACACAACTCACATAATACAATGTGATGGAGGCAATACAGAATCGGTTTTATTAAATCATATAAATTGATTACAAGCGTGTTAGGATTCCCACAGATACCGAGAGGGGGGGGTGAATCAGTATCTAACTGGTTATAGAATTTTCTTAACTAAAAACATGTAGAGCATATTAATACTGTGTACCGGTAAGCAGAAAGTAATGCAATAAATAGAGATAAAAAAAAACCACATGAAAAACACACCATAACACAAGGATTTAATGAGGAAACCCAGTGTGGGAAAAACCTCAGTGGGATTTGTGACCCACAATATTCACTTACTGGCTAATAAGAGAATATTACTGCTACAAGAGGGGCTTGCACATGCAGGAAGGCCAACTGCCTAAAGCTCATTGCTCAAATACAAAATAGGAAGTCTCACTGACTTACAAAAATGGATTATATAAATCTAGTGTCTTGTATTGCTTCAAGATAGCATCTATAATGCCAGATCCAGTACCGGTTTATGCTCTGCTTCTTACATAAACCCTTAACCTATAATTCGCATAATAGGTCTACCTTATTTTGCCTAAAATATAATCTCCTTCTATATCAAAATGTTCTACAATTATCTCTCTTATATAAGAGTCATTTTACAACTTGCCAAGTCGGCTTACAAAGATTTTACAATAATAAACAAAGTATATAAACAATGAAAATCATGTCGGCCTCTGTGCCGGTATGCTTCCTTTCACTACCGGTGCCAGTGATGTGAGTGTCAGTGTAGAGTCTGATGTTGCTAGTGCCGGTGGAATGCCTTGCCGGTGTCATAGGATTGTAAGGTTGCCATCAATGACAAAACCTTCAATCACCTACAATGTCTCATTGGAGTGTGCATATGCCAACAATCTCCCCCTTTGGCATTGATGGCAACACTCATGAGAAAATTCCAAAACTTGTAATCCAAAAATTGTGTACCAAAAATATTACCAAAAATATGTGAGCTCCCCCTGAGCAGATAAGTCTTTTGCTGATTATTTTCTTATACTACTACTCCCCCTTTGGCATCAATGACAAAGGTTGTCAAGGTGTCAATAGAGTTGTATTTTTCTGCCTCAACCTTGTAACTAGGTGGTTACAATTTGAAAGAGATCCACCAAAACCAAATTTATGCTATCCATAAACTTCTTACTATCTTTTATTGCTGCCTCTGTTCTTTGAATTGTACCGATGAGTTGCTACATATGCTTTGTCGGTGTTTTCTGTCCTTGTACTAATGCTTCAGATATTTCCTTTCTCAGGGATGCTAGATGGTCCAGTCTTGGACTTAGTCTTAGTCTCAAATTTTTAGCCTTGTTTATTATTCTTTCCTTTTCTCTCTCTAGCTTCAGTAACTCTTCCTCAAAGCCTGTTATCTTTTGCTCAAAAACTAATAATGTATCAGGTGAATTAACAAAATTGTCAGCAAGTTTATTAATTTCTTCTTGTACTTTTCTCATCTTCTTATCTATGTCCACTGTCAAAAAGTTTGTCTTGCAAGTATCTTTGTATAGAGTTTTACATTCCTTCAATATGTGACAGAGTTCCGGTAGAAGTGTGTCAAATTCCCTAGTACACTTCTTTATTTGATCCTCAAAGAATTTCCAACCTGTCTTTGAATGCCTGTTCCTTTTTCTGTTCAACTGTCACTATGTTGTCAGTAATATACTTCGACAAAGTGTTGAGTTGACTCGAGGAATCCTTATTATCTATGTTGCATTTAGGAGCTATCATCCTCAAAATTGGGATTGTGTCATCTATAGCTTTATAAGCCTATGAACTACAATCAGTTATTTTCTTCAAAGAATCTTAAAGAACTTCAGTTACATTGGTTGATTTGTAATCTATAGAGGAAGAACCAACATTCTAAATTCCACCGAAGGAGGAAGTAACCATGTTTGTAGTGACCTCTGGTAGGTCAGTCAGTGTTTCCATTTCCTTAAGCAAGGGTTTTTGTTTCTCTCCTGTTGTCGATGGCACTGTTTCCACATGAACCTGTTTCTGTTCTGGATCATGTTGCTTTGCTTGTCTCTCTGTTTGTTGATCTGTTCCAATCTCTATCCGTTTCCCTGTGCTATCATCTTCCACTTTTCCTTTGATGTTATCAATGTTGTCAACTGCTGGTGGCTCACTAGCCATGTTAGTCTTACTGGTTGTGTCCTTGTCTATCACAATGTTGACCTTTTGACTATCAACATCCACTGTGTATAGTACCTTAGGATTAGGATTAGTATCCTTTTGTGATACATCCATACTGTCATCTATCGGTTGGTCTTCTGTTGTTGTTACCGATGAAGTAATCAAAGGCAGTGGGGATAAGTTATCTTTTACTTTGATACTAGGAGGTCCACCAACCTTTCCTTTACCCTTGTCTTTGTCCTTTTGATAGACTTTGATAGGCTTGGGGTTCTTGTACTCTTCCTACTTTTCCTTCTCCACAAGGAATATATCCCATCCATTTTTTGTTTCTTCTGTTACCTCTTTTACTCTTCTTGCCATTAGTGCAATATGTCGATGTGCAATAGAGAATACTAACCAGTTGGCTTTTGCAATTAGATTATCTATTTCTTTCGTAGAGTTGACTGGGTAGACAAGAAGTAATTTTTCAATTTTGATTTTCTTGTCAAGTTCTACAATAGATTGTCTTCTTGCTTCTATTCTCTTGAATAATTCATCTACAACTTCCATCAAAAATTTCTTATAGATATCTAGGTGTAAAATAACACTGTTTTCAACTTGCTCTTTCTCATCTGCTGATAGTGTGTCATATATTTTTTCTATGTTTTTGAGTTTTCCTTCTTCTATGATTTCATCCAATAGTCTGTCAATCAGAGAAATATTCTGTTGAGTCCTTTTCTTCTTAGGTGTTAGCTTTTTCTTTGGGGCTGTCTTCTTTACCGGAGACCTCACTACCTGTTGTTTTTGTCTAGCTCTTCTAGGCGAGGGTGTGGATACCGGTGAAGGTTATATTTTCCTTACAACTCTTTTGAATTCAGTTGGCATGTCACTCTTTGAAGAAGTTGCTACCGATGAAAGGTGAGTTTTTAGTTGTTGTGCTTGTAACTCATCTTTAGTGATACCGGTTTGTTTCAGTACATCTTCTTTTATAGCCTTAGCTTGCCTTGAACCTCTCCTCACTATTGCTTCTACTTTCTTTACTCTCTTCTTAGATGAATTTGGCTTTCAATGGTCTCAGCACTACCAAATATTTCTTCCTTAGGTTCATTTGGTGCTTCCAGAAGTGCTTTAGCATATGTTTCAATGATGTGGTCATCAGTCTCATAACCCATCTTAGTAACCCAAATTGTTCTTGGGACAACTGCTTCCATCCAGATCTCATCCTTTTTAATTACAAAACATATATCATCCTTATATTTGTTAACAATTTCCTATGACAGTCTGATTCTTTTGTTCATTCTGGCCTTTAGTGCTTGAAAATACTCATTGATTTTATTTTCCTTGTTTTCACCCATGTTGTTGAATAAGTCTGATAACTGTTTACCTACCGGTATGTGAAATCCAAGGTTCTTGGTACCTATACTGAGCACCTGTTTGGTTATGTGAAGCATTAAGCATACAAGTAAGTTACCAAATCTAAATGTTCCTTTCTTATCCTTCTTGATTTTCCCTAAATTATCAATCAATTCATCCTTTAGTCATTCACATACATCAATTTTCACATTTTCTTTTACCATATCATGTGCACTTTTTATGCATAAACTCAAAATTGAGTTAAGTCTGTTTGCATGTGTTGCTTTGTATCCTAAAATCATGCTAACAAATCTCACATTTATATCGGTCACATCATTAACCCTTAGAGACCTTCTGTCGGATGTTGCACCAGTTAAGTTCATTACCAGGTCATTTGAGACCTTTATTTTGTCTGGTCTGCTACTGGTTGAGGGTAACCCTGTTATAGCTTTCACAACTTCTTTGGTAATTTTATGAATTGAATCTAGCCAAAAGAATTCTCCATGTACCCTGCTCAATACTATTCTTATCACTTCCTTGGGGAATTTTGGAATGCAAAGGATTTCTGTGAATCCTAGGGTTTCAATAATTTGGTATTCAGGTCTTACTTTACCAGAATCATCACAGATAACAGATTTGTACATGTTCTTGATTTCTTCATCTCCTAATTCTTCTAGATGGCAATGGATATAAATTCTAGGGTCTTCTGCATAAACAACTTCTTTGGGAATTTGGGAAAAAGCATCTACATTGTCATCCTTTTTAGCTATCTCGGGAACTAGCTAAAATACAAGCCTAGGGCATTTTATTACCTCGACCATAGTAGGGTTTGCTATGAATTCAGGTACAGAAGAGGATGCCATGATTATAAATACCTTTTTCTACCTTTGGAAGGATTGATCGTTGAAATGATTTGCCTCTTTGCTCGAAATGCCTTAGCTCTGGAAATTTCGCGCTCTCCGAATGTTTGAATGCTTGGTGAAGTGAAATGGAGCCAAAAACATAATTTATAATGTCAATCTACCAAATACCACATTTAATGTCTGCTGGTTAAGTAATCACTTAACATATCTGCCGGTATAGAAGTAATTTCAACTTCTTACCATCAACCGAGGGAATAATAACATATGTCTCATTGATTACCAAACCCTCAAAGAAATTTCTTCAATTTGATGAAGAGACTTCTGTCAATGGAGTACTATTATGTCCTATTGGTGAAGTGTTGCTTGTTACTACTTATCAAGTTGCCATTAGTTTTATGTCAAAGTTATTCTATATACTCTAGTTGGTTAACTCTACCGAGATATTCAGTCAGTATGCATAGTCCAGTCGGTTATTGAAGAAAGTAGTCTTAGAACGTAGTTTACACCAAGTTATCTATCGAGTATCATTTCGTGTCTATCGAGCAGCAAAGATGACACACCGAGTTGTTATACACCGAGTGAAACGTGTTACCGGATTCATTGAACCTGGACATACATATGAAAACGTGTTACAAGATCAAGGAACATCTAACCATTATCACATTGGAAATTGCACTTAAAGATTGTGTATGATTTTGAGGTCAACTAACCAATGAAATATTTTGCATGGTTATTCATTTGATAAAACATGTTTGTAAGATCGAAGCAATGAATGGATCACCGACATAAGAGATCTATTTATACAGCATGAGTTAAGAATTAAAAGGGTGTGTGCATGAGTGTAAGAAGACTGTTATAGAGACACAGAGGTCATCGAGAATAGTCAAAGAACAAAGTAAACATAAGGGTTTACCAAGTTACTATATGGGTTACCGAGGTATGCTATAAGCAAGGTAATCTATTCTGAGCACATAGAATCTGCTATAACATTCCAGATGTAAAGTTGTAGATATTTGTAATGATTTATTGTAATATTTTGAAGTTGTAAGAGAAACCTTTAACAGGGTAAAAGACTCTAATCAAGCCTATAAATTGTAAAGCCTCTAACCAAGTACATCATTTAGTTTAAGTGTTGTAAAATCCTTTAGCAAGGTAGATCTAATATATCTTGTTACTCCTAACAGGGTAAGCTATCAGAAATAGCTAAACATGTAGCTCTAACTGAGCACTCTTTATTATTGCAGTAGTGAAGTTGTGGGTGCCATCCCCACCACAATTTTTCTCTCTAACCAAGAGTTTCTGCGTAACCAAAATATATGTGTTATGGAGTGAATCATGTATGATTGTTATCTATTTGTTTTAGCTTTATATTATGTTACTGCACTATTTGGTTTATGCATAATAGTAAAGTTATTATTGAAGAAATGTTTTGAAGTACTGATTCACCCCTCCCCTCTCAGTACATTAGCTTTCCATATTGGGCCTAACAATTGGTATCAGAGCTTCAATCTTGGAAAAGGGTTTAACTGCCTAAAGAGAAAGATCTTATCAATGGAAGGCTATAAACAATCTCGGAGGATTGTGTATCTGCAAGAAGAGCTGGATCATGCTAATCAAGTGATTGCAGACATGCAAAGGCAAATGCAAAAATCTCTGAAAGTAAGAAGAAGATTATCTGATGATTTGCAGGACTTTCAAGAGTTAGTGGAACAAATTGAGACATCATCTAAGAATAACATATCTAAAGAAACTGAAGAAATGATTGGAGTATTGAGAGAAAAGAACAAAGCACTGGCTGATCAACTAAAAGCAATGAAAAGAGAACATGAATATTTCAGCACACAGATGACTGAAAATCTTGATGCATTAAGAACAGCCGAGGATCAGTAAGAGATCAACAAAGAAAGAAACAACAACTTGAAGTCTTAATATCTGATAAGAATGATGAAATAACAAGGTTGACTAGAATTCAACAAAATCTGTCAGATCAACTAGGTTATGCACATCATGAAGCAATTCTAAAGGATGATGAGAGTCAAGCATTGAAACTTGAAGTATCAAGGTTGACCGATGAACTTGAAATGGAGAAGAAATCCAAAGAAACACTGAAGAAGAGTTATGAAGCATCAAAGATGTTGGATGAGCAACTGAATACAAGAAGACCCAACAAAGATGCATGACTTGGTTACAAAGGAAAAGACTCTATCGAAAAGGGAATTCATACTACTGAGAGAGGAGAATCATCAAAGCAAGCTGGATTCAAGAACAACATCAAAAGGAATCCTATTTGCAAATACTGTGGAAATCAAGGTCACACTACCAACATGTGCCAAATCAAAAAAGGTAAGCAACCGAATGTCACGAAGTCCAATGGTTATTGTTACAATTGCAATAAATATGGTCACACATCTAAACAATGTAGTACAAAGTCTGTAAACAATTATTAGAAGGAAAAATTCAAAGGGTTTTGTAAAAACTGTAATAGATATGGACATAGTACTGAGAAGTGTTGGCTTAAGCAAAAGAACTATATGTGGTATGTACACTGAGCAAATGCTAGAGGTTACTGAACTCACACAAATCCTTACTGACAATATTCTGCAGTTGCATGGGATTACAATACAAGGATATGGTGTGAATGTTGTGGAAGATATGGACATATAAGTGCCAACTGTTTTATAAGGTTTGGGATGTACAACCAAAGATCATGGAGAAATCCTGGTATGACATGTTGTCATTGTCACAAAGTTGGACACTTAGCTAGAGATTGCAGAGATCAACCTAGAAAAGACACTGAGGAAATAAAAGACAAATTAAAAATGATTTGGAAAAAGAAGGAAATTGTGTCAAATAAAGAAAGCACCTTACCTACCAAGTTAGGTACTCCTATTCCAAATTAATCGGTAAAGGTATGAAGGGATTGCATTCTATCAAGGTTAAATCTTAACAGTTCCTATTTTATCATGTACTTAATTCAAATCTGCATAATTAAGATGTAATAGTAAGTTTAAAATTCTATCAAAGTCTTTTGAAGTACTTTACAGGAAACCTGTCAAGTCGGTGAATACAGGAAGCCTGTCAAGTCGGTGAATGAAGGAAGTTTGGTTACTTGGTTAAAGTGAAAAAAGGAAAGAAAGTTAAGTGGAACCGAGTACATTTAATGTTTTTGACCTAACCTGCACGGAGCCCGATAAGGCATATTGTGTACTTAAAAGTATTTTCACAGTCATTTTCAACTCACCAAGTTTTCGAGAGAGCAGAGAAAAGTGAATCTAAGGTGATCAAACCTCCTACAAAGTAAATTCAAGGTATTTACATCAATCTCAACGCATTGTTAAGCTGGTTTACAGATCTTATCAAGTTTCTATTATTTGCTAAGTGTGAAGCATCTGCCATTTGAAATCCTGAAACCCTAAGGATCCTTTGTTAGCTTTTATCTGAAATCTAAAATGGTGCCTAAGATCCAAGATCCCATTGTTGTCCAGAATGTAGAGAAGCCCTCACTAAAATACTCTTTGACTCCCAAAGTTGCATCTAAACCAGATGACAAAACCATTTTTTCACTCATCCTGGATAGAGTGTTGTTAGTTGAGGATGTGAGATTCTTCACCAAATGTCATGTTGAAGAACTCGGTCATGTTGAAATTAAAGACACCTATGATGAATTATGCACAGATGGTAAATTAAATAGCAATTATGAGCACATCAAAATCAAGGGATTTACTGAAGCCCTAACCTATCCCCGTGTGTTCAAACCCCAGTGGGTCAAGTTTTTTCTGAGCAGAGTTCACGATGATTTCATGTGGCTAGAAGAGAAACCATTTAATATTACCAAGGAATTCATTCATCTGATTACTGGTTACCCCATTTATGATCATGCCCGAGCCCAAAAGATGATATCATAGAAGGAATTTATTAGTTTAACTGGAGTGGAATCAAATTGCAAAGGATTAAAATTGAACAATGTCACAGATGAAGAACTAAAATTTTCCATAAGAGTAATAGGTTACTGTTTCTTCCAATCAGCAAGGGAAAACAGTGTACCTTGTGTAGCAGTAGACCTAGCATACAAAATTGTGAAAAAGGGAATGAAAATTGATCTATGTGAGGTGTTGTTGAAGAACCTGTTTGAGAATCTAAACACCATCAGGAAGCTGAAGAAAAACAACTTGGCTAATACACTAAAATTTGGATCATTACTTGTATGCATGTTTTTCTATTTTGAAAAATTCTTTCCATCAGTCGGTAAAGTTGTTTGGGAGCTACACCGACCAATCACCCATCAGATCAATGACTTCATTAAAAAGTTAGGTGATAATTTCAATGATATTATGGATGATTACTTTAGTAAATTTCAAGAAAAAATGCATAATAGGTATAGGATTCCACCCCAACTAGTGGAGAAATACAAAAATGACATATATTTTGAAGTTGACACTGATTACTATTATGTGAATGCTATGGAACCAAGAACTCAATCTTTGTCACCGATGTGTTACAAGATTGATTTTGACATCACACAATAGCAAATTGATGCATTTATTACATTGCCAAGACATGTTACCGAGCTGAGGTATGGAACCTATGAAGAAGTAAAAGAAAAAGTAAAAATGAGCATTGTAGTACCCAAAGCTACAAGAAAGGCAACAAAGATGATAAAGGCATTATCGGAGAAATTCGGAGAAGACTCATCCTCTACACCTCTCAAAGGCACCATTGCCATTATCGAAGAGGAATCTAAAGCCCAAGAGGCAGCTATAACATTGAGCACCAAATTGCCTAAGGGAAAAGTGTTGAAGAGAAAGAAACAGGACACATCAAAGGCCTCACCGACTCCACCTCCAAAGCGACCTAGCACAAGAGCATCAACAACTTTAGTGAGTAAGAAAACAAAGAGTTTTACTATTCCCAAGGTAACAAAGACCTACAAGAAATCTACTCGGAGACTCATTTTGGCAAAAGAGTCTAGTGATACCGAATCAGAGGATGCAAGCGAATTTCAGATTGTCAAAAGCAAGAAGGTAAATGTACATAGTGTTGAAAACTTCTATCCTAATTTGAAAGAATATGGAGGATTTGGATCATTTAGATATGTTAAATATGAAACCATAAATAATGATGAGAAGAGACAAATTGAAGAAGCTTTCATCTGCACACTTCTAAAATTCCGGTTAGCTCCATTAGAACTAGCTAAGTCACTTCCAAATGAAATTTATTTGCATATTGATAATAGGTGGAAGTATGCAATGGAATTGGAGAAACAGATCAGAGAAAGAAGTTTGGTTTATCTCTTTCCTGACATGTTAGTAGCTGAAATAAAAGAACATCTGAGAACCTACAACTCAAAGTTTCTTGTCAAACAAAGAGCCTTAAAACTGATGAATGGGTTGTATATTAAAGTTGAAAATGAGACAAAAGCAAAATGGCAGGAAATCTTTAAAATCAAGGATGCTGGTGAGCAAGCTACAGTTGAAATTGTTGATGTCACTGAGAAAGATCCTGATGTTACCGAGCAAGACCCTGCTGACACCATTCAAATAGATGAAGATGTCATGGATACAAAGGCACCGAAACAGGAAATGATAGAAGGCAATGCATATGCAAAACTTGTATCTAGTGAATCAGTCTTGGAACAAGTTTAGCCTTATCCACCGGTCAAACAACCTATCTCAACCGAAACCCCTTAGGACATGGAGCAAGGCACTAAAGGTCACAAGTCTTCAACAGGAGAAGGTACTACTCAAGAACAGACATCTCAAGCACCTTCTAGCACTGAGAATGTTGCAACTGAGACACCAAGTATCGAGACACCAAAGGACTCTACGGAGGCTAAAGAAACTGACCAAAGTGTTGCCTCTATTGAGCAACCTACCGAGGGTCATCAAGCCTCACAAGACATTGTCTTAGTTCCATTGGTGAAAGGTAAAGAAAAGAAGATGAAAAAGCATAGTTTTAAAGCTGATTTGTCAAAACCAATAGTGTTGTCCAATATAGATATATCAAAATTAAAAGGGCAAGCACTCATTGATTTCGGTGAACTATGCAAAGCAAAGGCCGAACAAGAAAAACAAATGGCCATTCAAAAGAAAAATAAGGTACTTCAGAAGGTGAAAGCACTCTTAATAGATATGTTACTTGAAGCTACAGTATCAACAGATGCAGCCATCCACATTCAACTGGATGAACTCCTAACAAAGATAGAGACATTTGGAGTAGATGCATCGGAGTATTTGAGCAAGCTAAAAGACAAAGAGCTCACTGCAAAAATGATAGAAGAGGTACAGAAAGCTATAGCTATTGGCAAAGTTAAACTTGTCAAATTTATTACTGATTTGACTCCTCAACTCAAGCACATTCTTTATTTATTTTAGAAACTCTGCACATTTTATTTATTCATTAAAGACATTAAGAATAAAACAGAGGCAATTGAGAAAGAGATCACTACTCTCTCAAATAAGTTGACCATAGAGCCAAATTTAGTTCAGAATTTCTATACAAGGTTACAACAGTTCATGGCTCCAGAATTGGACCTAAGAAATGAAGAACATAAGATTAGGATGGACATAATGACACTTCAAACATTATTCCTTCCTCATCTTTCATCCATCCAAGAACAGATCAATCGAGCCACCTCCTTATCTACTACACAAGAGGGAAGCACTCTAGATGGCTTAATATCATTATTGGCTGATATTCAAGCACAAAATTCTTTAATGGACAGTGTAAAGATTGCACTCTCTGTCCCTCTCACTGAAGCACAGACCAAGTACAAATCTATTTTTGACCAGTTACCACCCCCGAATGGTAATTAAGTTTTGATGTTTGTCAAAAAGGGGGAGTGATACAGTATTGGGGGAGTGTAGTATTCAAAGTATCAAACAAAAGGAGTATAGTATACAGAGGGAGTATATCGAGCAGAGCAAGTAGAGTATCCAAGAGTAGTGAACCAAGCAATGAACAGGACAGTAAGCAAAGATCAAGAGAAGCACACAAAACATTGATCACCAAGCATGCAAAATCAGAGTTTTGTACAAGTATATTGATAAGGGGAGTATATCTGGATTTACTATTTCATTGACTATTGTATATACTGTCAGCATAGTCAAATTTTGCAAGTATATAGATTATTGAGTTATAACTTTGAAAGTAGTTTTTGTCAAACATCTCAACTAATGTCAAAAGGGGAGATTGTTACTACTTATCAAGTTGCCATTAGTTTTATGTCAAAGTTATTCTATATACTCTAGTCGGTTATCTCTACTGAGATATTTAGTCGATATGCACACTCCAATCAGTTATTGAAGAAAGTAGTCTCAGAATGTAGTTTACACTGAGTTGTCTACCGAGCAGCAAAGATGACACACCGAGTTGTTATACACCGAGTGAAACATGTTACCAGATTCATTGAACTTGGACATACATATGAAAATGTATTACAAGATCAAGGAACATCTAACCGTTATCACATTGGAAATTGCACTTAAAGATTGTGTATGATTTTGAGGTCATCTAACTAATGAAATATTTTGCATGGTTATTCATTCGATAAAACATGTTTGTAAGATCGAAGCAATGAATGGATCACCGACATAAGAGATCTATTTATACAGCATGAGTTAAGAATTAAAAGGGTGTGTGCATGAGTGTAAGAAGATTGTTACAGAGACATAGAGGTCACCGAGAAGGTTTTCAGAGAACAATCAAAGAACAGAGTAAACAAAAGGGTTTACCGAGTTACTATATGGGTTACCAAGGTATGCTATAAGCAAGGTAATCTATTCAGAGCACATAGAATCTGCTATAACATTCCAGATGTAAAGTTGCAGATATTTGTAATGATTTATTGTAATATTTTGAAGTTGTAAGAGAAACCTTTAACAGGGTAAAATACTCTAATCAAGTCTATAAATTGTAAAGCCTCTAACCAGGTACAACATTTAGTTTAAGTGTTGTAAAATCCTTTAGCAAGGTAGATCTAACAGATCTTGTTACTCCTAACAAGGTAAGCTATTAGAAATAGCTAAACATGTAGCTCTAACCGAGCACTCTTTATTATTGCAGTAGTGAAGTTGTGGGTGCCATCCCCACCACAGTTTTTCTCTCTAACCAATAGTTTCTGCGTAACCAAAATATATGTGTTATGGAGTGAATCATGTATGATTGTTATCTATTTGTTTTAGCTTTATATTATGTTACTGCACTATTCAGTTTATGCATAACAGTAAAGTTATTATTGAAGAAATATTTTGAAGTACTGATTCACCCCTCCCCTCTCAGTACATTAGCTTTCCATATTGGGCCTAACATTTCTTGTTTCTACCGGTGGAGGAGTATTCCTATCCACATTCAGTTCGGATTTCTTGATCCATTGTTTTGAAAATTCTTGCTTAACCTCTTCAACTTTTTATTTACCTTTCAAACTAGGACCTTTTTTGTCTGCCGGTGAGGACTTTCTTCTACAAAATTTAACAATATGCCCAATTTTGTTACATGCATAACAAGTCACATTATTTTCCTGAATAGCCTTTCCATAACCTATGCCGGTTTGTGTTCTGCATTGATTAGATAAGTGTCCAAATCTTCCACAAACATAACATCTCACATTCATTCTACAATTCTCAGAGTTATGACCAACTTTGTTGCATTGGTATTCTGATAGTTTCTAGATCTACATTCATTTGCTCTATGACCATACTTATTACAGTTAAAGCATTTGCCATTGAATTTATAAGCAGTGGGTTGTCTTACCAGTTTACTATGATCCTATGTGTTTGTAGTACCGGAGCTTTCACCAACTTCAAAGCCAATTCCAAAAGTGTCACCTTTAGGTTTTTGATTGTTCAGCAAGTTACCAAGTTCCTCTGAGCTTTTCTTGACTTTTTCTTTATGTTGATTTGTAGTATCTAGTTCTCTTTCTAAGACTTCTTTCTGCCTCATCAGTTCATTTGAGTCATTCTGAGTGTGCATCAGATCTGTCTTCAACAAATCAATTTCATAGCTAAGTCTTGTGTTCTCATTTGCAACATCACTTAGTCTTCTAGTCAAATCTTCTTCATTCTTCTTTCTATCTTCATTTTCTTTATAAAATCTCATAGTCATGTCCTGCATCTCATTCTTGTTGTCATGCTCTCTTGCTTCAACTTGTTTATCATATCATTAAGAGTTTCTTTTTCATTATTCTCATTTTGCATCTTTTCACAAAGTTCTCTTCTCTTGTTTCTTGAAATAGTAAGATTCTCTTGAAGTGCTTGAATAATATCCTGAGTAGCCTTTAGATCATCTTCAAGTTTGATATTTTTCAATTTTTTTGCAACATAGTCTGAGAGAGATCCTTCAAGTTGCTTCATCAGATTTTCCATCTCTAGTGGTGTCAAGATCTTCCTCAAGCTATTAGGCTTTTGAAAATAGAGGACCAAGCTCTGATACCAATTGTTAGGATTCCCACAGATACTGAGAGGGGGGGTGGGTGAATCAGTATCTAACCGGTTATAGAATTTTCTTAACTTAAAACATGTAGAGCATATTAATACTATGTACAGGTAAGCAAAAAGTAATGCAATAAATAGAGATAAAAACAACCACATGAAAAACACACCATAACACAAGGATTTAATGAGGAAACCCGGTGTGGGAAAAACCTCGGTGGGATTTGTGACCCACAATATTCACTTACTGGCCAATAAGAGAATATTACTGCTACAAAAGGGGCCTGTACATGCAGGAAGGCCAACTACCTAGAGCTCATTGCTCAAATACAAAATAGGAAGTCTCACTGACTTACAAAAATGGATTATATAAATCCAGTGTCTTGTACTACTTCAAGATAGCATCTATAATGCTAGATCCAGTACCGGTTTTTGCTCTGCTTCTTACATAAACCCTTAATCTATAATTCGCATAATAGGTCTACCTTATTTCGCCTAAAATATAATCTCCTTCTATATCAAAATGTTCTACAATGATCTCTCTTATATAAGAGTCATTTTACAACTTGCCAAGTCGGCTTACAAAGATTTTACAATAATAAACAAAATATATAAACAATGAAAATCCTGTTGGCCTCTGTGTTGGTATGCTTCCTTTCATTTATGGTGCCGGTGATGTGAGTGCCGGTGTAGAGTTTGATGTTGCTAGTGTCAGTGGAATGCCTTGCTGGTGTCATAGGATTTTAAGGTTGCCATCAATGACAAAACCTTCAATCACCTACAATGTCTCATTGGAGTGTTCATGTGCCAACAAAGTGGGCTCACAACATTCGGCTCGTAGACCTAAGTACAAAACATGTGTGTTATGCAAAATTCAGCTCAAGCAAGAATGCTAGCCAACTCCAGAACTCCTAATCCTTACATACATCTTCTATGTTCTAAAAATCATTTCTAAATACTTAATTACATTGATTTATATGATCAAGGATGATCTGCGTCGACCCAAGATGAAACAAATGCTGATGAACTAGATGAAACGTGTAAAACAACAAGTTCGGCCTCCACCAAAGAGATAACTCCGAAAAATCCAAAGGATGAAGTGCAGACCTAAGGGAAGGTCGACCACATGCCAAGGAACATTTGAAACAACAAAATTAGGCTCTACAAGCAACAGAAAAGATCTGAAAGCATCAACAAAAGCAAATAGGTCCTGGCGGCTCTAGAACACAGGAAAGAAAACTGTCCCATATTATGAAAATGATAACTTGCTAGAAAAAGATCCAAATGTCTCATGGACCAAGGATAAGATTGATGAACATGTCCACAAACCAAATCCAGCTCTACAACATCTGGTGAGCAAACTGAAAGAAATACTAAAACAAGAAACACGAAACAAGAAATAAACTGAAAGGAAAATGTTTTTTTGGTTCATGTGAGATTGCTAAGAACCAGGGATTCTCCTGAATCAAAATTGAACTTAAACTATAAGAATTTGTTCAAAAATTTCAATTCTAAACATCGATTGGCTGAATTAATTGAAAAATTAAATCAAATGGATGCAATAGTATCATGTCTTTAGCAAGAACAAATAATTGGAAAGGTTCAACAAATTCATGATTGATTAGAACAAGAGCATGCTTTATGGCTTCTTTAATTTTCTTAAAACACTATTGTAGATTTGTTGGCGATTTGGAGGAATTGATTATGTGTTGCACTGATGTTTTGTCATTGATGTCAACACTAGCTAATTCGGCTGCTTTACCGGTATCCTTCTAGTCTTGGTAGGTTGTTTGGTTTCTGGTTGGATAAGATCATGATGATCCGTTATGCTTTGGTATGTTTTGGCTTTTGGAATTGGCTTAGATCTACTATTCATGCTACTTAGATTCATGTTCAGTCAGTTGGTTTTGATCTGGTGATCAAACGCTATCTTATATGCTGGTAAGCTTGGTTTGTTGTTCCGGTGAGGGTTTCACCGGTAGAGCTTTGTTGAAGATCTTTGATGTTATGCATAAGTGGTGTTGGTGTGGATTCCAGTAGAGATTCAAGATGTTGATGGTGATCATGTTTGAGACTTGGTTGATTGGGATCATTTCTTTAGCATGTGTGGACCTAAATAGGGTCCCGATTTATCTAGGTTATGAATTGACTTAATGTAACGTGTAGATTGGACTTCTCGATGTGTTTCTGGGATGTCTTATGGGTTGTTTGTTTGGTCTCAAGTGAACATTTTTTGTAATTATGTAATTTTTTTAATTATCTAATGGCCGACCTTATTGTTTGTGGTCGAGGGTTTGTATATATATGATGTAAGATCTCATTGTAGATCATATGTGTAGGGGATATGGATATGTAAGGAGCAAACAATGTAATAATCATTCAAGCAGAGGATTTGGTCAATCATTAGTGATCAAGTTGGGTTTATGTAAGAGGATTTAGTCCTCCAGTATTGACCTTAATCGAAACTATACTTAGGCATAGGAGATGATATCTTTGCAATTCATTCTTTCTTCCAGATTATAGTCTGGATTTTTATGTAGTCAGTGAGACTCCTTTTGTGATGAGTAGTGTTCTCTAGGTTGTTGGCCTTCCTGCAAGTGCATGCCCCTCTATTTTTAATCACATATACTACAAAAGTATTAGCTGATTGTGGGTAGGCTTCCCACTGTGGGTTTTCCCTTTACTAGGTTTTCCACATACAAATCTTCGTGTCATGTGGATGGTATTTATTCTCTAATTGTTTCTTGTTCTTAATTGGTATATCTTCTATTTAGATAATTAGTTTATGCATTTTGGTATTGATCTTTTTGGGTTCCAATATTAAAGTTTTAACTGCTTAAGGTTCTGGTAATCTGAGACAACTAATTCACCCCCCCTCCACTCTCAGTTGTCTTTCGGTTATTTTAACCAGTCTAACAATTGGTATCAAATCATTGGACTTCTCTGCAAAAGCTTAACCGCTTGAGGAAGATCCTATGGTGACTAATAGTTCAAGTTCATCTAGTTCATTTGCTGCTATCTTTCGAAGAGATATTCCTAGGCTTGATGGAACAAATTATAGAGTATGGAAGATTCTAATGGAGACTCATCTAAGATGTCTTGGTAAGGAAATTTGGGAAGTCACAGAGAATGGAGTTACCCCTTTTAATCCAGCATCTGGAAATCCTCCTCCGGAAAACTTGGATAAGGAGCTTGAGAATGATTGTAGAGCAAGAGAAGCCCTCTTGTGTGCACTTTTTGATCAGCAATAATGGGATTAACTGACAAATACAAAGGCTATATGGGACAAGTTGGAGACTCTTAATGAAGGTGACCCTACTGTTAAGATTGCTAAACTTGATGGTTACCAGGTGAGATATGAAAACTTGAAGATGGAAGAAGATGAAAGGATTACTGCATTCATGGAAAGGGTAAATGGGATTGTTATGGCAATTCAATGTTGTGGTGGATCTATGAGTGAAGATGAAATAGTTTCTAAAGTTCTGAGAGCTTTACCAACGGCTTATAAGATGAAGGCTACTACAATTAATGAATTGAGAACAATGGCTAATAATTTTGTCAATAGAGATACCTTGGTTGGGAAATTATATATCTTCTTTTGAGCTTGAAAAATTTAGACCTTTTGGAGCTGTGAAGTTTGAACCTTCTTTTCATGCATCTACATCATCAACCGGCAAACAAGATTGGAAAGCTTTATATGCTAAGGAATTGGATGATATGAAGAGAGATGATGAATAATTTGAGCAACTTGAAGCTCTATTTGCTATAAGAGTACCTAAAGGATTGATAGGAAGTAAGTATAAAGGAAAAGCACCTTTTAAATGTTTTGCATGTAATAATTTTTGATAGGCTTATTATTCCCACCTCTTCATTTGGAAATTCCTATTGCATCTTGGGTGCTATGGTGATATTAACAGATTTCTTTTTTTTTTTTTTAAATAGTTGTATCATGTATTAATAGGATTTGATTTTTAAAAAAAGTCATATCTATATGCTTTGATTTTATTCTAGGATTAAGTGAATCTACTTATTTATATTTTATAAGAATTTTTTTATAGTATATGCCTAAACATTTTACCAATATAGACATGCCTAAGTGTTGATACATTACGTAAGTTGATTTCTCTTTTACCTTTTCAATTATAAGCTAGTTTTTTTAAAAATCTTCTAGCGCTGCAAAAGGATCTCTCAAGGGAAACTAAATCCTTGAGCATTGTACTATAGTTTTCAATTGAATCATCTCATTCTATATAGCATTTCTTTTCTATCCACCATCTCTCATGAAGGTCCCAATCTATAGATTTCTCATCAAATTCCTCAATATAGTTTAGGAACCTATATACCTAATTTCCATCATCATCTACTGATCAATTATACTCATTGTCAAGGAAAATGAGTCTAATCAACACTTCTTCTTGTATTACTCATAAAGATAAGACCAAAATTTCACCAAATTTAGTTGTCAAATTTATTAGTGGTTTATAGAATAAGATGTTCTTTTCCCTCTATACCCATTCAATTCCAAATGTATCAAATACTTTAATTATATACTTTAAAAAATTATGTGTTGCCTAAATCAACCATTTATTGCTACATAACCATCTTTTAATATGTTATTTCAAATTCAAATTCACACACAACTTCAAAGCTTAATATTTTGCCACATACATTTATATTTCAAAAATTAACAAATCTATTACAAAGAATTTTTTCTATTAAGTATAACAAATCTATAACAAATTAGATATAATCTCTTATTAAAATAGTTTTAAAAGAAACCATAAAGTTGATGAGGTTGATGGCATTCAATGCCCCTTTTTGACAATTTCCCCATTTGCATTAAGGAACCATAAGGTTGATAGCTTTCAATACCCCTTTTTGACTACTTCTACTCTTCAAATGATGGAGTGTAGAGGAGAGTTTGTTGAGTCTTATATGTTCCTATCTTCGTGAAGAAAATAGTCTTAACCCTTCTAGTTCATTCCAAACTAATGCAAACATGCTCCCACTATCTTCTCAACTATTCTACACCTTTCACTTCCCTCTTCTTTTGCATAATAATAGAACAAGTTATCAACATTCTTCTTTACTGAAAGATGTAGTTCACTAGCTAAAAGGTTTAGACACAACCATCCATTCCACATCTTAAGAACTCATTATATTTGCATTAATTACATCAGTTGGCATTGGTATTGGGACATGTCACTCCCCCTTATTTCTCATAAAACATATTTTTCTCCCTCAAAGACAAATAGTGACAAACAAGAAATTTGTGAAAACTAACTATCAACCTTTGTGTGTGTCAAATGTGTTCATCGATTGGAAATTTTCAAAAGAAACTAGTCTTCTGTCAATTTGTATTTTATGTTGTCGAGATCCCTTTTTTACCATATTAACTACAAACAAACCTAGTTATTTTGTGTAAGTATTAATCCAAGAAGATGATCATCTCATACCTTTTATATTTTTAATTGTATGTATGTAATTGATAACTAGTTTTTGTTGGTGTAAATAAATATTCATTATGGATATTATTACACTTTACTTAAGTTAACTTAGGATAATGCATCTCTTCGTAGTTTGGATTTGAGACACTTAGGGAAGTGTGCACATAGGGATAAAGCTTGTAGGAGAAATTCCACCTTTTGTGGTCTTGTTTTGTTGTTACACTCCACATTTGGTGGGTCATCCACCTCTTGTGGAATATTATATCATTTCTCCTACCTACCCCTAGTATTACTTACCTACCCTTGTTTCTCATTGAGCCAGATGTCATGATTGTGTGCTTGTACATCCATATGGCCTTACCTATATAAGAAGGCCTATATTCATTGTATTGGGAAATCCAGTTGATCATTTTCATATTGATGAGAATATAGTTTGTTCTTGTCATTCTTTTGTCTTTATTTTTATACTTTTCATTGTGCCCTTGATCTTGGCAAAATCTCACATGGTATCAGAGCCATTGGGGTTTCATTGATTGGTTTTTGCAGACATCGTGGAAGACTTGTATTTTTGGATCTGAGGGACTACATTTTTTGGAGGCATCTTAGAGCGTTTTGACCTCACCATTGCGTCCGGAAGGCCGTTTCCATAAAAATCAAGTATAAATTTGACCTATTTTGGTGAAAAGCGATTTTTGGGTGTGGTAGAAATTTTCTGCCCAATTCAGGCGGGTACAATATGGAATTTTCGGATTTTTTTCAAATTTTTTTTTTTCCTGAAAATTATTTTCCAGTTTGAAAAGTTTTTTTTGAAAAAAAAAAAATAAATAAATTGAAAATTATTTTTGGGATCCGTACCTTCTGCCCAGTCAGCAGCGCATAGTCAACGCCTAGTTAGCAGAATCCAGTCAATGCTCAATCAACATTTTCTTTGGAAATTTTTAGACCCCTCTCCATTGAGTAGTTTGGTTTTCTGGGTCAACTTTGGAGGCCTATAACTTGCTCAATTTTGCTCCTTTTTGGGTGCAATTTTTTTTATTTGGGATAATTTTTCGTGCTCTTCATATTGGTATGGTTATTTTCTAGTTTTGGTGCATAGGTTTTTTGAAATTTTTAGATTCTCTCAGTTGTACCTGTCTAATCCTCAATTTTGCAACTTCAAAGGCCTCGTTTGAGCTCATACAACCTCCTTTTCAGGTACCATTTTTTTTGAAAGTGCATGTTTTTTCATCTACTTTCATAATCTATGATCAGATTTCAGATATTTTAAGTAGAAATTGTACTTTTAGATATTGGTCTTATTTGGCCTATTTGGTACTTGTAAATTGCTTGGATCTTAGTTTAGATCTCTTGCATTATTAGTTTGAGTCTCTTTTGGCCTTATTGAGGTAGTTGTAAAATTGAAATCAGAAGTCCACTTTGCCATTTTTTGCAAGTGGCCCATTGTACATGCACTAAGTATAAAGTGCCAAATCATCACTTTTGGGGGGGGTTTTTGATTAAGTGAATTTGGGGGGGTGTCTTGTGTGATTGTGTCTCTATTTCCTTGTGCTCTTTCATTTTTGTTGCAATGAGTCCTCATAAATTTCTACCTTTAACTCCACATAATTATGAATCATGGAAAATTAAAGTATGGAGCAAATTAATGGAAAAAGGTCTCACACATTACATAGATGGAACAATAGTAGCACCACCTGATCCTAAGGCTGATCCTAATGCTCAGTTAGAATGGCTCACTAAGAATTGCATGGCTTTTGGAACTTTGCGCAAGTATGTATCAGATGACCTCATCTTTCATATTGAAAAGTGTACTACAATCAAAGATGCTTGGGATATGTTTCAGAAATTGTATGGTCAAGTTGATGAAATCAGAGGTTATAAGATTGACAATGAGCTCATCAACTTGGATCCCAATAGAAAATTGAACCTCCCACTTTCCCCAAATTCCTTTGTTGGCAAAAGTGGGAACTAGCTTTGTGAATTCACCCAAGAGTTTTGATACAATCCAAGATTATGTCACCAAAGAAAACGAGCTAAGAGAAAAGCTTAAGGATTGTGGAATTGACAAAAAGGATGCTTAGTTGATATCCAACTTGTTGGACAAGCTTGCACCAGAAGATGCAGCATTTGTGTCTAGCTTCCAAACTCATCATTTGATGGTGGGGAGTTCCTATGTTATGCCTTCATTTTATGCTTTCAAAGAAATGTTGATATTGGAACAATCTAAGTTGTTGAACATGGGGCTTCTCAAGTCTTCAAAGTCCAAGGCTTTGGTGGCTAATCAAGGGAATCAAGGAAGTCAAGGCAAAGATTCCAACAACAACAAGAAGCAATCTAAGTCACAACCACAATAGGAAAAAGGACAATCATCCTCTCCATCACAAGGCAATTTTTCATCCTCTTCCAAGAAGGGGACACCACCTAAGAAGGATAAGCCAACTTGTGTATATTGCAAGAAGTATGGTCATGATGAGCATCGATGCCACACAAAGCAAGTTGACGAGTTAACTAATCTTCTTAAGAAAAACAAAATCAACTTGCCATCCGCCTACACAAAGAAGGATTCATCTCCATCCTCTTCCTCACAGTCTAAGGGAAAAGGGCAATCATTTGTGGCTACAACAAGTTCTTCACAGCAATGGATACTTGACTTAGGTGCCTCATATCACATGGGTTCTACAAAGGAGCAGTTTACTTTATTGGAGCCATCTAAGGTACCTCACATTTACATAGGTGATGATACACAAGTAGAGGTTGAAGGGAAAGGTTCAGTTGACATGGATGATGGAACATTTGAGAATGTTCTCTATGTTCCTAACTTGTCTACCAACCTTCTCTCTATCTACCAAATCACTCACTATGGGAATGGGAAAAAGGTCGAGTTTACACTTGATTCAGTTGTGGTAAAGGAACTTGATGATGATGCCTTGGTAGCAGTGGGACAAGTCAATGACAACTCAAGGCTTTATTCATTCTCCCACTTTGTGCCAAGTTCACCTTCTAGGGCCTTGCTTACTCATTCAAATTCTGAAAGTAAGCTATGGCATGAGCGGTTTCGTCACCTCAACTACCGCTATCTTCAACAACTCAGGACTAAAGACATGGTCACAGGTCTACCTCGAATCAGTTTTTCAGAGGGTGTATGTTCAGGTTGTTCCATGGGCAAGCATCCCGAGGAGAATTTTGATAAGGGGAAAGCTTGGAGAGCTTTGGAAGTTCTTCAACTTGTTCACAGCGATGTAGCAGGTCCATTTCTAGCACTTTCATTTAGCAAGGCCTGCTATGTCCTCACCTTCATTGATGACTACTCCCGCTTCACTTGGGTCTACTTTCTTATTCATAAGAGTGAAGTATTTGACAGATTTCAGGACTTCAAGACTCATGTGGAGAAGCAATCCGGGAAAGTGGTGACGATTCTTTGCACAGATAATGGAAGGGAATATGTGAACAAAAGACTTGAGAATTTTTGTACATTTGAGGGGATTTATCTTCAACATTCTGTAGCATACACTCCACAACAGAACGGAGTTACAAAACACAAGAATATAACTCTCAAAGAAATGGCTAGCTGTATGATTCATGCACGTTCTCTTGATCCCGCTTTTTGGGCCGAGGCTATCAGTTGTGCCACACACATCCAGAATTGGGTTCCTCACAAAGCTTTGCAAGGTATTACTCCTTTTGAGGCTTGGGCTGGTAGGAAACTGATTCTAGGACATTTCAAAGTCTTTGGGTGTCCAGCATGGGCTCACATACCTCCACAGAAACGCAAGGCATTGGAACCTCAGAGTCAGCCTTGCATATTTGTTGGATATCCTGAGGGTGTTAAGGCATATAGATTGATGGATCCTGAGACACATGAGGTATTCATTGAGAGGAGTGTTCACTTTGAGGAAAGCTCTCCTAGCTTAGCCTCTCTACCTCCTCCATCTTACTCCATTGTGGATAGTGATGTTAGTGATTCAGATGATGAGACTCCTTCAACTCTGACTTGCAGGGTTACACCTCCGCAGGGTCCACTTGCAGTTGAGGAGCCTCATTCTCCACCTCCACCTCGACCTTGTTGGGCTCAACAGACACTTGAGTCAGCAGGTTCTCTTATTGGGGATCCTTCAGATACATAGAGGACTCGATCATAGCATCGGGATCTTCCACATGCATTCATTGCTACTGCTTCCAATCCAAAAATATTTTGGGAAGCATCAAGGGTTCCTGAGTGGGACCAAGCTATGGAGGAAGAGTATAGTTCCTTGATGAGGAACAATACATGGGATTTAGTCCATCTCAATAAGGGGAGAAAGATTGTTCAATGTAAGTGGATCTATCAAACCAAGTATGCAGCGGATGGTAGTGTGGATAAGTACAAGGCTCAGCTTGTTGTGAAAGGTTTCTCCCAGGTAGTAGGTGTTGACTATACTAAGACCTTTGCACTCGTAGCCAAGATGAACTCCATTAGCTTGATACTTGCTATTGTTGCAGCTCATGGTTGGGCTGTACATCAAATGGATGTGAAGAGTTATTTTCTTCATGGTGTCA